>NC_083688.1:60812454-61147409 GCF_033118175.1 Dama dama | reverse complement strand
GAAAACTGGTCAACCACTTGTAAAAGAATGAAACTAGAACACTTTCTAACACCATACACAAAAATAAACTCAAAATGGATTAAAGATCTAAATGTAAAACCAGAAACTATAAAACTCCTAGAGGAGAATTTAGGCAAAACACTCTCCGACATAAATCAAAGCAAGATCCTCTATGACCCACCTCCCAGAATATTGGAAATAAAAGCAAAACTAAACAAATGGGACCTAATGAAACTTAAAAGCTTTTGCACTACAAAGGAAACTATAAGTAAGGTGAAAAGACAGCCCTCAGATTGGGAGAAAATAATAGCAAATGAAGAAACAGACAAAGGATTAATCTCAAAAATATACAAGCAACTCCTGCAGCTCAATTCCAGAAAAATAAATGACCCAATCAAAAAATGGGCCAAAGAACTAAATAGACACTTCTCCAAAGAAGACATACAGATGGCTAACAAACACATGAAAAGATGCTCAACATCACTCATTATTAGAGAAATGCAAATCAAAACCACAATGAGGTACCATTACACGCCAGCCAGGATGGCTGCTATCCAAAAGTCTACAAGCAATAAATGCTGGAGAGGGTGTGGAGAAAAGGGAACCCTCTTACACTGTTGGTGGGAATGCAAACTAGTACAGCCGCTATGGAAAACAGTGTGGAGATTTCTTAAAAAACTGGAAATAGAACTGCCATATGACCCAGCAATCCCACTTCTGGGCATACACACTGAGGAAACCAGATCTGAAAGAGACACGTGCACCCCAATGTTCATCGCAGCACTGTTTATAATAGCCAGGACATGGAAGCAACCTAGATGCCCATCAGCAGATGAATGGATAAGGAAGCTGTGGTACATATACACCATGGAATATTACTCAGCAATTAAAAAGAATTCATTTGAACCAGTCCTAATGAGATGGATGAAGCTGGAGCCCATTATACAGAGTGAAGTAAGCCAGAAAGATAAAGAACATTACAGCATACTGACACATGTATATGGAATTTAGAAAGGTGATAACGATAACCCTATATGCAGAACAGAAAAAGAGACACAGAAATACAGAACAGACTTTTGAACTTTGTGGGAGAATGTGAGGGTGGGATATTTCAAAAGAATAGCATGTATACTATCTATGGTGAAACAGATCACCAGCCCAGGTGGGATGCACGAGACAAGTGATCTGGCCTGGTGCACTGGGAAGACCCAGAGGAATCGGGTGGAGAGGGAGGTGGGAGGGGGGATAGGGATTGGGAATACATGTAAATCCATGGCTGATTCATATCAATGTATGACAAAACCCACTGGAAAAAAAAATAATAATAATGAAAAACATGAAGAGACTTAAAAGTTTTGAAAAATATGAAGAGCTTCAAAAGGTATGAAAAATATGAGGAGCCTGAAACGGTATGAAAAATAGGAGGAGCATGAAGCAGGTTTCAAAAACTGAAGAGCCGGAAAATATGTGAAAAATATGAAGAGCTTCAAAAAGTATCAAAAATATGAGGAGGATGAAAGGTCTTAATATAGGAGGAGCATGAAACGGAGTTCAAAAACAATAAGAGCCTGAAAAGGTGTGAAAAATATGAAGAGCTTCAAAGGTGTGAAAAATATGAAGAGCTTCAAAGGGGTCAAAAATGAGAAGAGCATGAAATGGTCTGAAAAATAGGAGGAACATGAAGTGGTGTTGAAAAATATGAAGAGCCTGAAATGGTGTGAAATATAAGGAGAGCTACAAATGTGTCAAAATATGAGGAGCATGAAACGGTCTGAAAAACAGGAGGAGTATGAAGCGGTTTTGAAAACATGATGAACATGAAAAGGTGTGAAAAATATGAAGAGCTTCAAAACGTGTCAAAAATATGAGGAGCGTGAAATAATCTGAAAAATAGGAGGAGCATGAAGCGGTTTTGAAAAAGATGAAGAGCCTGAAAAGGTGTGAAAAATATGAAGAGCTTCAAAAGCTGTCAAAAATATGAGGAGCATGAAAAGGTCTGAAAAATAGGAGGAGCATGAAACGGTCTGAAAAATAGGAGGAGCAAGAAACGGTGTGGAAAAACATGAAGAGCCTGAAAAGGTGTGAAAAATATGAAGAGCTTCAAAAGATGTGAAATACATGAGGAGCAGAAACTCTCTGAAAAATAGGAGGAGCATCAAGCCGTGTTCAAAAACATGAAGAGACTGAAAAGGTGTGAAAACTATGAAGAGCTTCAAAACGTGTGAAAAATATGAGGAGCATGAAACAGTCTGAAGATAGGAGGAGCATGATGCGGTGTTGTAAAAATTGAAGAGCCTGAAAAGGTGTGAAAAATATGAAGAGCTTCAAAAGGTATCGAAAATATGAGGAGCTTGAAACAGTCTGAAAAATAGGAGGAGCATGAAACGGTGTTGAAAAACATGAAGAGCCTGTAAAGTTGTGAAAAATATGAAGAGCTTCAAAGATGTGAAAAATATGAGGAGCATGAAAATGTCTGAAAAATAGGAGGAGCATGAACCGGTGTTTAAAAATATGAAGAGCCTGAAAAGGTGTGAAAAATATTAAGAGCTTCAAAACGTGTGACAAATATGAACAGCTTCAAAAGTTGTCAAAAATGAGATGAGCATGAAACGGTATTAAAAATAGGAGGAGCATGAAGCGGTGTTTAAAAACATGAAGAGCCTGAAAAGGTGTGAAAAATATGAGGAGAATGAAACGGTCTGAAAAGTAGGAGGAGCATGAAGCGGTGTTGAAAAACATGAAGATCCTGAAAAGTTGTGAAAAATATGAAGAGCTTCAAAACGTGTGAAAAATGTGAGGAGCATGAAACGGTCTGAAAAATAGGAGGAGCTTGAAGTGTTGTTGAAAAACATGAAGATCCTGAAAAGGTGTGAAAAATATGAAGAGCTTCAAAAGGTGTCAAAAATATGAGGAGCATGAAACGGTCTGAAAAATACGAGGAGCATGAACTGCTGTTCAAAAACATGAAGAGCCTGAAAAGGTGTGAAAAATATGAAGAGCTTCAAAATGTGTCAGAAATATGAGGAGCAAGAAACCGTCTGAAAAATAGGAGGAGCATAAAGTGGTGTTGAAAAACATCAAGAGCCTGAAAACGTGTGAAAAATATGAAGAGTTTGAAAAGGTGATCAAAATATGAAGAGCTTCAAAAGGTGTCGATAATAAGAGGTGCATGAAACAGTCTGAAAAATAGGAGGAGCATGAAACGGTCTGAAAAATAGGAGGAGCATGAAGCGGTGTTGAAACACATGAAGAGCCTGAAAAGGTGTGACAAATATAAAGAGCTTCAAAAGGTTTGAAAAATATGAGGAGCATGAAACGGTCTGAAAAATATGAGGAGCATGAAACGGTGTGAAAAAAAGGAAGAGCTTCAAAAGGTGTCAAAAATATGAGGAACATGAAACGGTCTGAAAAATAGAAGGAGCATGAAGCGCTGTTGAATATCATGAAGAGCCTGAAAAGGTGTGAAAAATAGGAAGAGCTTCAAAAGGTGTCAAAAATATGAGGAGCATGATACTCTCTGAAATATACGAGGAGCATGAAGTGGTGTTGAGAAACATGAAGAGCCTGAAAAGGTGTGAAAATATGAAAAACTTCAAAAGGTGTCAAAAAAAAGGAGCATGAAAAGGTCTGAAAAGTAGGAGGAGAATGAAGTGGTGTTGAAAAACATGAAGAGCCGGAAAAAGTGTGAGAAATATGAAGAGCTTCAAAAGGTGTGAAAAATATGAACAGCTTCAAAAGTTGTCACAAATGAGATGAGCATGAAACGGTCTGAAAAATAGGAGGAGCATGAAGCGGTGTTGAAAATCATGAAGAGCCTGAAAAGGTGTGAAAAATATGAAGAGCTTCAAAAGGTGTGAAACATATGAAGAGCTTCAAAAGGTGTCAAAAATATGAGGAGTATGAAACGGTCTGAAAAATAAGAGGAGCTTCAAGTGGTGTTGAAAAACAAGAGGAGCCTGAAAAGTTGGGAAAAATATGAAGAGGTTCAAAAGGTGATAAAAATGTGAGGAACATGAAACGGTCTGAAACATAAGAGGAGCATGAAACAGTCTGAAAAATAGGAGGATCAAGAAACGGTGCGGAAAAACATGAAGAGGCTGAAAAGGTGTGGAAAATATGAAGAGCTTCAAAAGATGTGAAATACATGAGTAGCATTAAACGATCTGAAAAATAGGAGGAGCATGAAGCGGTGTTCAAAAACATGAAGAGCCTGAAAAGTTGTGAAATATATTAAGAGCTTCAAAAGGTGTCAAAAATATGAGGAGCATGAAACGGTCTGAAAAATAGGAGGAGCATGAAGCGGTGTTCAAAAACATGAAGAGCCTGAAAAGCTGTGAAATATATTAAGAGCTTCAAAAGGTGTCAAAAATAAGTGGAGTATGAAACGATCTGCAAAAAATGAGGAGCAAGAAGTGGTGTTCAAAAACATGAAGAGCCTGAAAAGGTGTGAAAAATATGGAGAGCTTTAAAAGGTGTCAAAAATATGAGGAGCATGAAACGGTCTGAAAAATAGGAGGATCAAGAAATGGTGTTGAAAAACATGAAGAACCTGAAAAGGTGTGAAAAATATTAAGAGCTTCAAAAATGTGAAAAATATGAAGAGCTTCAAAAATGTGAAAAATATGAAGAGCTTCAAAAGGTATGAAATACATGAGGAGTATGAAACGGTCTGGAAAATAGGAGGAGCATGAAGGTGTGTTAAAAAACATGAAGAGGTTGAAAAAGTGAGAAAAATATGAAGAGCTTCAAAAGGTGTGAAAAATATGAGGAGCATGAAACGGTCTGAAAAATAGGAGGAGCATGAAGCCGTGTTGAAAAACATGAAGAGCCTGAATATGTGTGAAAATATGAAGAGCTTCAAAAGGTGTGAAAATTATGAAGAGCATGAAACGGTCTGAAAAATAGGAGGAGCATGAAGGGGTGTTAAAAAACATGAAGAGGATGAAAAGGTGAGAAAAATATGAAGAGCTTTAAAAGGTGTGAAAAATATGAGGAGCATGAAACGGTCTGAAAAATAGGATGAGCGTGAAGCGGTTTTGAAAAAGATGAAGAGCATGAAAAGGTGAGAAAAATAAGAAGAGCTTCAAAAGGTATCAAAAATATGAGTGGCATGAAACGACTGAAAAATAGGAGGAGCATGAAACTGTGTTGAAAAACATGAAGAGCCTGAAGAGGTGTGAAAAATATGAAGAGCTTCAGAGGGTGTGAAATACATGAGGAGAATGATACGGCCTGTAAAATAGGAGAGCATGAAACGCTGTTGAAAAACAGGAAGAGCCTGAAAAGTTGTGAAAAATAGGAAGATCTTCAAACGGTGTGAAATACAAGAGGAGAATGAAACGGTCTGTAAAATAGGAGGAGCATGAAGCGGTGTTCAAAAACAAGAATATCCTGGAAAGTTGTGAAAAATATGAAGAGCTTCAAAAGATTTGAAAAAAATGAGGAGCATGAAAAGGTCTGAAAAATAGGAGGAGCATGAAGCGGTGTTTAAAAACATGAAGAGCCTCAAATGCTGTGAAAAATATCAGGAGCATGAAAGGTCTGAAAGACAGGAGGAGCATGAAGCGGTGTTGAAAACCATGAAGAGCCTGAAAAGGGGTGAAAATATGAAGAACTTCAAAAGGTTTCAAATATATGAGCGCATGAAACGATCTGAAAAATAGGAGGAGCATGAAGTGGTGTTCAAAAACATGAAGTGCCTGAAAAGGGGTGAAAAATATGAAGAACTTCAAAAGGTTTCAAATATATGAGCACATGAAACGGTCTGTAAAATAGGAGGAGCATGAAGCGGTGTTCAAAAACAAGAATATCCTGGAAAGTTGTGAAAAATATGAAGAGCTTCAAAAGATTTGAAAAATATGAGGAGCAAGAATCGGTCTGAAAAATAGCAGGAGCATGAAGCTGTGTTCAAAAACATGAAGAGCCTGAAAATGAGTGAAAAATATGAAGAGCTTCAAAAGCTGTCAAAATTATGAGGAGCATTAAACGGTCTGAAAAGTAGGAGGAGCATGAAGTGGTGTTCAAAATCATGAAGAGCTTGAAAAGGTGTGAAAAATATGAAGAGCTTCAAAAGGTTTCAAATATATGAGCGCATGAAACGATCTGACAAATAGGAGGAGCATGAACTGGTGTTCAAAAACATGAAGTGCCTGAAAAGGTGTGAAAAATATGAAGAGCTTCAACACGTGTCAAAGATATGAGGAGCATGAAACGGTCTGAAAAATAGGAGGAGCATGAAGCGGTGTTCAAAAACATGAAGAGCCTGAAAGGGTGTGAAAAAATGAAGAGCTTCAAAAGGTGTGAAAAATGAGGGGAGCATGAAACATTCTGAAAAATAAGAAGAGCATGAAGCGGAGTTCAAAGACATGAAGAGCCTGAAAAGGTGTGAAAAATATGAACTTCAAAAGGTGTCAAAATATGAGGAGATTGAAACGGTCTCAAAAATAGGAGGAGCATGAAGCGGTGTTCAAAAACATGGAGAGCGAGAAAAGGTGTGAAAAATACGAAGAGCTTCAAAAGCTGTCAAAAATATGAGGAGCATGAAACTGTCTGAAAAATAGGAAGAGCATGAAACGGTGTTCAAAAACATGAAGAGCCTGGAAAGGTTGGAAAAATATGAAGAGTCTCAAAACGTGTCAAAAATATGACGAGCATGAAACGGTCTGAAAAATAGGAGGAGCATGAAGCGGTGTTCAAATACATGAAGAGTCTGAAAAGGTGTGAAAAATATGAAGAGCTTCAAAAGGTGAAAATAATGAGATGTGCACGTAACAGACTGAAAAATGGAAGGAGCATGAAACGGTGATCAAAAACATGAAGAGCCTGAAAAGGTGTGAAAAATATGAAGAGTTTCAAAAGATGTCAAAATAAGAGGTGCATGAAACAGTCTGAAAAATAGGAAGAGCATGAAACTGTCTGAAAAATAGGAGGTGCATGAAGTGGTCTTGAAAAACATGAAGAGGCTGAAAAGGTTTGAAAAATATGAAGAGCTTCAAAACGTGTCAAAAATATGAGGAGCATGAAACGGTCTCAAAAATAGGAGGAGCATGAAACGGTCTGAAAAATAGGAGGAGCATGAAGCGGTATTGAAAAACATGAAGAGCGTCAAAAAGTGTGAAAAATATGAAGAGCTTCAAAACGTGTCAAATATATGAGGAGCATGAAACGGTCTCAAAAATAGGAGGAGCATGAAACGGTCAGACAAAATAGGAGAAGCATGAAACGGTGTTGAAAAACATGAAGAGCCTGAAAAGTTGTGAAAATTATGAAGAGCTTCAAAACATGTGAAAAATATGAAGAGCTTCAAAAGGTTTCAAAAATGAGATGAGCATGAAAAGGTCTGAAAAAGATGAGGAGCTTGAAGCGGTGTTCAAAAATATGAAGAACCTGAAAAGGTGTGAGAAATATGAAGAGCTTCAAAAAATGTCAAATATATGAGGAGCATGAAACGGTCTGCAAAAAAGGAGGAGCATGAAGTGGTGTTTAAAGACATGAAGAGCCTGAAAAGGTGTGCAAAATTTGAAAAGCTTCAAAAGGTGTCAAAAATATGAGGAGCATAAAATGGTCTGAAAAATAGGAGGAGCATGAAGCGGTGTTCAAAAACATGAAGAGCATTAAAAGGTGTGAATAATATGAAGAGCTTCAAAAGGTGTCAAAAATGAGATGAGCATGAAACGGTCTGAAAAATAGGAAGAGCATGAAGCGATGTTGAATATCATGAAGAGCCTGAAAAGGTGAGAAATATTTGAAGAGCTTCAAAAGAAGTCAAAAATATGAGGAGAATGAAACGTTCTTAAAAATAGGAGGAGCATGAAACGGTGTTGAAAAACATGAAGAGCCTGAAAAGGTGTGAAAAATATGAAGAGCTTCTAAAGGTGTCAAAAATATGAGGAGCATGAAACCGTCTGAAAAATAGGAGGAACATGAAGTGGTGTTGAAAAATATGAAGAGCCTGAAAAGTTTGAAAAATATGAAGAGCTTCGACATGTGTGAAAAACATGAGGAGCATGATACGGTCCGAAAAATAGGAGATGCATGAAGTTGTTTTGAAAAACATGAAGATCCTGAAAAGGTGTGAAAAATATGAAGATCTTCAAAAGGTGTGAAAAACATGAGGAGCATGAAACGGTCTTAAAAATAGGAGGATCATGAAACGGTGTTCAAAAACATGAAGAGCCTGAAAAGGTGTGAAAAATATGAAGAGCCTCAAAACGTGTCAAAAATATGAGGAGTATGAAACGGTCTGGAAAAAAGCAGGAGCATGAAGCGGTGTTGAAAAACATGAAGAGCCTGAAAAGGTGTGAAAAATATGAAGAGTTTCAAAAGGTGTGAAAAAAATGAAGGGCTTCAAAAGGTGTGAAAAATATGAAGAGCTTCAAAATGTGTCAAAAATGACATGAGCATGAAACGGTCTGAAAAACTGGAGGAGCATGAAGCGATGATGAAAAACATGAAGAGCCTGAAAAGGTGAGAGAAATATGAAGAGCTTCAAAAGGTGTCAAAAATATGAGGAGCTTTAAACGGTCTGAAAAATAGAAGGAGCATGAAGCGGTGTTCAAAAACATGAAGAACCTGAAAAGGTGTGAAAAATATGAAGAGCTTCAAAACGTGTCAAAAATATAAGGAGCATTAAACGGTCTGAAAAATAGGACGACCATGAAGCGGTGTTCAAAAACATGAAGAGCCTGAAAAGGTGTTAAAAATATGAAAAGCTTCAAAAGCTGTCAAAAATATGAGGAGCATGAAACGGTCTGAAAAATAGGAGGAGCATGAAGTAGTGCTCAAAAACATGAAGAGCCTGAAAAGGTGTGAAAAATATGAAGAGCCTGAAAAGGTGTGAAAAATATGAAGAGCTTCAAAAGGTGTGAAAAATATGAAGAGCTTCAAAAGGTGTCAAAAATATGAGGAACATGAAACGGTCTGAAAAATAGGAGGAGCATGAAAAGGTGTTCAAAAACATGAAGAGCCTGAAAAGCTGTGAAAAATGTGAAGAGCTTCAAAAGGTGTGAAAAACATGAGGAGCATTAAACGGTCTGAAAAATTGGAGGAGCATGCAGTGGTGTTGAAAAACATGGAGAGCCTGAAAAGTTGTGAAAAATATGAAGAGCTTCAAAAGGTGTGAAATACATGAGGAGCTTGAAACGGAGTATAAAATAGGAGGAGCATGAAGTAGTGTTTAAAAACATGAAGAGCCTGAAAAGCTGCGAAAAATATGAAGAGCTAAAAATGGTGTCAAAAATATGAGGAGCATGAAACGGTCTGAAAAATAGGAGGAGCATGAAGCGGTGTTCAAAAACATGAAGAGCCTGAAAAGGTGGGAAAAATATGAAGAGCTTCAAAACGTGTCAAAAATGAGATGAGCATGAAACGGTCTGAAAAATAGGAGGAGCATTAAGTGGTGTTGAAAACATGAAATGCCTGAAAAGGTGTGAAATATAAGAAGAGCTTCAAAAGGTGTCAAACATATGAGGAGCATGAAGCGGTCTGAAAAATAGGAGGAGCATGAAACGGTATTGGAAAACATGAATAGTCTGAAAAAGTGTGAAAAATATGAAGAGCTTCAAAAGGTGTGAAAATATGAAGAGCTTCAAAAGGTGACAAAATGAGATGACCATGAAACGGTCTGAAATATAGGAGCATGAAGTGGTGTTGAAAAAAATGAAGAGCCTGAAAAGGTGTGAAATATTTGAAGAGCTTCAAAAGGAGTCAAAAATATGAGAAGAATGAAACGGTCTTAAAAATAGGAGGAGCATGAAGCGGTGTTGAAAAACATGAAGAGCCTGAAAAGGTGTGAAAAATATGAAGACCTTCTAAAGGTGTCAAAAATATGAGGAGCATGAAACGGTCTTAAAAATAGGAGGAGCATGAAGTGGTGTTGAAAAATATGAAGAGCCTGAAAAGTGTGAAAAATATGAAGAGCTTTGAAATGTGTGAAAAACATGAGGAGCATAATATGGACCGAAAAATAGGAGATGCATGAAGTTGTTTTGAAAAAAATGAAGATCTTGAAAAGGTGTGAAAAATATGAAGAGCTTCAAAATGTGTGAAAACCAGGAGGACCATGAAACGGTCTGAAAAATAGGAGGAGCATGAAGTCGTGTTGAAAAACATGAAGAGCCTGAAAAGGTGTGAAAAATATGAAGAGCCTCAAAACGTGTCAAAAATATGAGGAGGAGGAAACGGTCTGAAAAATAGCAGGAGCATGAAGAGGTTTTGAAAAACATGAAGAGCCTGAAAAGGTGTGAAAAATATGAAGAGCTTCAAAAGTCGTGAAAAATATGAAGGGCTTCAAAAGGTGTGAAAAATATGAAGAGCTTCAAAATGTGTCAAAAATGACATGAGCATGAAACGGTCTGAAAAATTGGAGGAGCAGGAAGCGATGATGAAAAACATGAAGAGCCGGAAAAGGTGAGGGAAATATGAAGAGCTTCAAAAGTTGTCAAAAATAGGAGGAGCATTAAACGTTCTGAAAAATAGGAGGAGCATGAAGCGGTGTTCAAAAACGTGAAGAGGCTGAAAAGGTGTGAAAAATATGAAGAACTTCAAAACGTGTCAAAAATATAAGGAGCATTAAACGGTCTGAAAAATAGGAGGAGCATGAAGCGGTGTTCAAAAACATGAAGAGCCTGAAAAGGTGTGAAAAATATGAAAAGCTTCAAAAGCTGTCAAAAATATGAGGAGCATGAAATGGTCTGAAATATAGGAGGAGCATGAAGTAGTGTTCAAAAACATGAAGAGCCAGAAAATGTTTTAAAAATATGAAGAGCTTCAAAAGGTGTGAAAAATATGAAGAGCTTCAAAAGGTGTCAAAAATATGAGGAGCATTAAACGGTCTGAAAAATAGGAGGAGCATGAAGCGGTGTTCACAAACATGAAGAGCGTGAAAAGGTGTGAAAAATATTAAGAGCTTCTAAAGGTGTCAAAAATATGAGGAGCATGAAACGGTCAGAAAAATAGGAGGAGCATGAAGCGGAGTTGAAAAACATGAAGAGCCTGAAAAGGTGTGAAAAATATGAAGAGCTTCAAAAGGTGTCAAAAATATGAGGAGCATGAAACGGTGTTCAAAACATGAAGAGACTGAAAAGGTGTGAAAAATAGGAAGAGCTTCAAAAGGTGTGAAATACATGAGGAGCATAAAACGGTCAGAAAAATAGGAGGAGCATGAAGCGGAGTTGAAAAATATGAAGAGCCTGAAAAGGTGTGAAAAATATGAAGAGCTTCAAAAGGTGTCAAAAATATGAGGAGCATGAAACGGTCTGAACAGTAGGAGGATTATAAAACGGTGTTCGAAAACATGAAGAGCCTGAAAAGTTGAGAAGAATATGAAAAGCCTCAAAACGTGTCAAAAATATGAGGAGGATGAAACGGTGTGAAAAATAGGAGGAGCATGAAGCGGTGTTGAAAAACAAGAAGAGTCTGAAAACGTGTGAAAATATGAAGAGCTTCAAAAATATATAAAATATGAAGAGCTCAAAAGGTGTGAAAAATATGAAGAGCTTCAAAAGTTTTCAAAAATGAGATGAGCATGAAAGGGTCTGAAAAATAGGAGGAGCATGAAGCGGTGTTGAAAATCATGAAGAGCCTGAAAGGTGTGAAAAACATGAAGAGCTTCAAAAGGTGTAAAAAATAGCAGGAGCATGAAACGGTTTGAAAAATAGGAGGAGCATGAACCGGTGTTCAAAAACATGAAGCACATGAAAAGGTGTGAAAAATATGAAGAGGTTCATAAGGTTTCAAAATTAGATTAGCATGAAAGGGGCTGAAAAATAGGAGGAGCATGAACCGGTGTTCAAAAACATGAAGAGCCTGAAAAGGTGTGAAAAATATGAAGAGCTTCAAAAGGTGTGAAAAATATGAGAAGCATGAAACGGTCTGAAAAATAGGAGGAGCATGAAGCGGTGTTCAGAAACATGAAAAGCATGAAAAGGTGTGAAAAATATGAAGAGCTTCAAAAGGTGTGAAATACATGAGGAGTATGAAACGGTCTGAAAAATAGGAGGAGCATGAAGCGGTGTTCAAAAGTATGAAGAGCTTGAAAAGGTGTGAAAAATATGAAGAGCTTCAAAAGGTGTCAAAAATATGAGGAGCATGAAACCCTCTTAAAAATAGAAGGAGGATGAAGCGGTGTTCAAAAACATGAAGAGCCTGAAAAGGTGTGAAAAATATGAAGAGCTTCAAAATGTGTCAAAAATATGACGAGCATGAAACCCTCTTAAAAATAGAAGGAGGATGAAGCGGTGTTCAAAAACATGAAGAGCCTGAAAAGGTGTGAAAAATATGAAGAGCTTCAAAAGGTGTGAAAAATATGAAGAGCTTCAAAAGATATCAAAAATGAGATGAGCATGAAACGGTCTGAAAAATAGGAGGAGCATGAAGCAGTGTTCAAAAAAATGCAGAGACTGCAAAGGTGTGAAAAATATGAAGAGCTTCAAAAGGTGTAAAATATATTAGGAGCATGAAACGTTCTGAAAAATAGGAGGAGCATGAAGCGGTGTTGAAAATCATGAAGAGCCTGAAACGGTGTGAAAAATATGAAGAGCTTCAAAAGGTGTCAAAAGAGATGAGCATGAAACGGTCTGACAAATAGGAGGAGCATGAAGTGGTGTTGAAAAAAATGAAAAGCCTGAAAAGGTGTGAAATATATGAAGAGCATGAAAAGTTGTCAAAAATATGAGGAGAATGAAACGGTCTGCAAAATAGGAGGAGCATGAAACGGTGTTGAAAAACATGAAGAGCCTGAAAAGGTGTGAAAAATATGAAGAGCTTCAAAACGTGTCAAAAATATGAGGAGCATGAAGCGGTCTGAAAAATAGGAGGAGCATGAAACGGTGTGGAAAAACATGAAGAGCCTAAAAAGGTGTGAAAAATATGAAGAGCTTCAAAACGTGTCAAAAATATGAGGACCATGAAACGGTCTGAAAAATAGGAGGAGCGTGAAAAGATCTGAAAAATAGGAGGAGCATGAAGCGGTGTTCAAAAACATGAAGAGCCTGAAAAGGTGTGAGAAATATGAACAGCTTCAAAAGGTTTCAAAAATATGAGGACCATGAAACGGTCTGAAAAATAGGAGGAGAATTAAGAGGTCTGAAAAGATGAAGAGCCTGAAAAGGTGTGAAACATATGAAGAGCTTCAAAAGGTGTGAAATACATGAGGAGCATGAAACTCTCTGCAAAATACGAGCAGCATGAAGCAGTGTTCAAAAACATGAAGAGACTGAAAAGGTGTGATAAATGTGAAGATCTGCAAAACGTGTGAAAAATATGAGGAGCATGAAACAGTCTTAAAAATAGGAGGAGCAATAAGCAGTGTTGAAAAACACGAAGAGCTTGAAAAGGTGTGAAAAATATGAAGAGCTTCAAAAGGTGTCAAAAATATGAGGAGCATGAAACACTCTGAAAAATAGGAGGAGCATGAGGCGGTGATGTAAATCATGAAGAGCATGAAAAGGTGTGAAAAATATGAAGAGCTTCAAAAGGTGTCAAAAATATGAGGAGCATGAAACAGTCTGAAAAATAGGAGGAGCATGAAGCGGTGTTGAAAAACATGAAGAGCCTGAAAAGGTGTGAAAAATATGAAGAGCTTCAAAAGATGTGAAATACATGAGGAGCATTAAACAGTCTGAAAAATTGGAGGAGCATGAAGTGGTGTTGAAAAACATGAAGAGACTGAAAAGGTGTGAAAAACATGAAGAGCTTCAAAAGGTGTGAAAATTATGAGGAGCAGGAAACAGTCTGAAAAATAGGAGAAGCATAAAGCGATGTTGAAAAACATGAAGAGCTTGAGAAGGTGTGAAAAATATGAAGAGCTTCAGAAGGTGTCAAACTAATGAGGATCATGAAACAGTCTGAAAAATACGAGGAGAATGATGCAGTGTTGTAAAACATAAAGAACCTGAAAAGGTGTGAAAAATATGAATAGCTTCAAAAGGTGTCAAAAATATGAGGAGCATGAAACGGTCTGTAAAATGGGAGGAACATGAAACGGTGTTGAATAACATGAAGAGCCTGAAAAGTTGTGAAAAATATGAAGAGCTTCAGAGGGTGTGAAAGACATGAGGAGAATGAAACGGTCTATAAAATAGGATTAGCATGAAGCGGTGTTCAAAAACATGAAGACCCTGGAAAGGTGTGAAAAATATGAAGAGCTTCAAAAGATGTGAAAAATATGAGGAGCATGAAAAGGTCTGAAAAATTGGAGGAGCATGAAGCGGTGTTGAAAAACATGAAGAGCCTGAAAACGTGAGAAAAATATGAAGAGCTTAAAAATGTGAAAAATAGGAAAAGCTTCAAAAGGTGTCAAAAATATGAGGAGCTTGAAACGGTATGAAAAAAAGGAGGAGCATGAAGCGGTCTGAAAAATAAGAGGAGCATGAAGCGGTGTTGAAAAACATGAAGAGCCTGAAAAGGTGTGAAAAATATGAAGAGCTTCAAATGGTGTGAAAAATATGACGAGCATGAAACGGTCTGTAATTAGAAGAGCATGAAGCGGTGTTCAAAAGCATGGAGAACCTGAAAAGGTGTGAAAAATTTGAAGAGCTTCAAGAAGTGTCAAAATGTGAGGAGCATGAAACAGTCTGAAAAATAGGAAGAACATGAAGTGGTGTTGAAAAACATGAAGAGCTTGAATAGGTGTGAAAAATATGAAGAGCTTAAAAAGGTGTGAAATACATGAGGAACATGAAACGGTCTGAAAAATAGGAGGAGCATGAAGCGGTGTTGAAAAACATGAAGAGCCTGAAAATGTGTGAAAAATATGAACAGCTTCAAAAATATGAAGAGCTTCAAAAGTTGTGAAAAATATGAAGAGCTTCAAAAGGTGTCAAAAATGAGATGAGCATGAAACGGTCTGAAAAATTGGAGGAGCATGAAGCAGTGTTGAAAATCATGAGGAGTCTGAAAACGTGTGAAAATATGAAGAGCTTCAAAAATATGAAAAATATGAAGAGCTTCAAAAGTAGTGAAAAATTTGAAGAGCTTCAAAAGGGGTCAAAATGAGATGAGCATGAAACGGTCTGAAAAATAGGAGGAGCATGAAGTGGTGCTGAAAAAAATGAAAAGCATGAAAAGGTGTGAAATATATGAAGAGCTTCAAAAGCTGTCCAAAATATGAGGAGAATGAAACGGTTTCCAAAATTGGAGGAGCATGAAATGGTGTTCAAAAACATGAAGAGCCTGAAAAGGTGTGAAAAATATGAAGAGCTTCAAAAGGTGTGAAATACATGAGGAGGATTAAACGTTCTGAAAAATAGGAGGGGCATGAAGCGGTGTTGAGAAAATTGAAGAGCCTGAAAACGTGTGAAAAATATGAAGAACTTCAAAAGGTGTGAAAAATATGAAGAGCTTCAAAATGTGTCAAAAATATGAAAAGCATGAAACGGTCTGAAATATAGGAGGATCATGAAGCGGTGTTCACAAACATGAAGAGCCTGAAAAGATTTGAAAGATATGAAGAGCTTCAAAAGGTGTCATAAATATGAGGAGCATGAAACGGTCTGAAAAATAGGAGGAGCATGAAACAGTGATCAAAAACATGAAGAGCCTGAAAAGGTGTGAAAAATATGAAGAGCTTCAAAAGGTGTGAAATACATGAGGAGCATGAAACGGTCTGAAAAATATGAGATGCATGAAGTTCTGTGGAAAAACATGAAGAGACTGAAAAGGTGTGAAAAATATGAAGAGCTTCCAAAGGTGTGAAATACATGAGGAGCTTGAAACTCTCTGAAAAATAGGAGGAGAATGAAGTGGTGTTCAAAAACATGAAGAGCGTGAAAAGGTGTGAAAAATACGAAGAGCTTCAAAAGGTGTGACAAATATGACGAGCATGATACGGTCAGAAAAATAGGAGGAGCATGAAGCGGTGTTGCAAAACAGGAAGAGCCTGAAAAGGTGTGAATAATATGAACAGCTTCAAAAGGTGTCAAAAATATGAGGACCATGAACGGTCTGAAAAATAGGAGGCGCATGAAACGGTCTGAAAAATAGGAGGAGCATGAAACGTGTTCAAAAACATGAAGAGGCTGAAAAGGTGTGAAAAATATGAACAGCTTCAAAAGGTGTCAAATATATGAGGACCATGAACGGTCTGAAAAATAGGAGGAGCATGAAACGGTCTGAAAAATAGGAGGAGCATGAAATGGTGTTGAAAAACAAGAAGAGCCTGAAAAGGTGTGAAAAATATGAAGAGCTTCAAAAGGTGTTAAAAATATGAGGACCATGAAACGGTTTAAAAATAGAAGGAGCATGAAAATGTCTGAAAAATAGGAGGAGCATGAAACGGTCTGAAAAATAGGAGGAGCATGAAACGGTGTTCAAAAACATGAAGAGCCTGAAAAGGTGTGAAAAATAAGAACAGCTTCAAAAGGTGTCAAAAATATGAGGACCATGAAACGGTCCGAAAAATAGGAGGAGCATGAAACGGTCTGAAAAATAGGAGGAGCATGAAACGGTGTTCAAAAACATGAAGAGCCTGAAAAGGTGTGAAAAATATGAACAGCTTCAAAATGTGTCAAAAATATGAGGACCATGAAACGGTCTGAAATATAGGAGGAGCGTGAAAAGGTCTGAAAAATAGAAGGAGCATGAAGCGGTGTTCAAAAACATGAAGAGCCTGAAAAGGTGTGAGAAATATGAAGAGCTTCAAAAGCTGTCAAAAATATGAGGAACATGAAACGGTCTGAAAAATAGGAGGAGAATGAAGAGGTCTGAAAAAGATGAAGAGCCTGAAAAGGTGTGAAAAATATGAAGAGCTTCAAAAGGTGTGAAATACATGAGGAGCATGAAACTCTCTGCAAAATACGAGCAGCATGAAGCGGTGTTCAAAAACATGAAGAGACTGAAAAGGTGTGAAAAATGTGAAGATCTTCAAAACGTGTGAAAAATATGAGGAGCATGAAACAGTCTTAAAAATAGGAGGAGCAAGAAGCAGTGTTGAAAAACATGAAGAGCTTGAAAATGTGTGAAAAATATGAAGAGCTTCAAAAGGTGTCAAAAATATGAGGAGCATGAAACACTCTGAAAAATAGGAGGAGCATGAGGCGGTGATGTAAAACATGAAGAGCCTGAAAAGGTGTGAAAAATATGAAGAGCTTCAAAAGGTGTCAAAAATATGAGGAGCATGAAACAGTCTGAAAAATAGGAGGAGCATGAAGCGGTGTTGAAAAACATGAAGAGCCTGAAAAGGTGTGAAAAATATGAAGAGCTTCAAAAGATGTGAAATACATGAGGAGCATTAAACGGTCTGAAAAATTGGAGGAGCATGAAGTGGTGTTGAAAAACATGAAGAGACTGAAAAGGTGTGAAAAACATGAAGAGCTTCAAAAGGTGTGAAAATTATGAGGAGCAGGAAACAGTCTGAAAAATAGGAGAAGCATAAAGCGATGTTGAAAAACATGAAGAGCTTGAGAAGGTGTGAAAAATATGAAGAGCTTCAGAAGGTGTCAAACTAATGAGGATCATGAAACAGTCTGAAAAATACGAGGAGAATGATGCAGTGTTGTAAAACATAAAGAACCTGAAAAGGTGTGAAAAATATGAATAGCTTCAAAAGGTGTCAAAAATATGAGGAGCATGAAACGGTCTGTAAAATGGGAGGAACATGAAATGGTGTTGAATAACATGAAGAGCCTGAAAAGTTGTGAAAAATATGAAGAGCTTCAGAGGGTGTGAAAGACATGAGGAGAATGAAACGGTCTATAAAATAGGATTAGCATGAAGCGGTGTTCAAAAACATGAAGACCCTGGAAAGGTGTGAAAAATATGAAGAGCTTCAAAAGATGTGAAAAATATGAGGAGCATGAAAAGGTCTGAAAAATTGGAGGAGCATGAAGCGGTGTTGAAAAACATGAAGAGCCTGAAAACGTGAGAAAAATATGAAGAGCTTAAAAATGTGAAAAATAGGAAAAGCTTCAAAAGGTGTCAAAAATATGAGGAGCTTGAAACGGTATGAAAAAAAGGAGGAGCATGAAGCGGTCTGAAAAATAAGAGGAGCATGAAGCGGTGTTGAAAAACATGAAGAGCCTGAAAAGGTGTGAAAAATATGAAGAGCTTCAAATGGTGTGAAAAATATGACGAGCATGAAACGGTCTGTAATTAGGAAGAGCATGAAGCGGTGTTCAAAAGCATGGAGAACCTGAAAAGGTGTGAAAAATTTGAAGAGCTTCAAGAAGTGTCAAAATGTGAGGAGCATGAAACAGTCTGAAAAATAGGAAGAACATGAAGTGGTGTTGAAAAACATGAAGAGCTTGAATAGGTGTGAAAAATATGAAGAGCTTAAAAAGGTGTGAAATACATGAGGAACATGAAACGGTCTGAAAAATAGGAGGAGCATGAAGCGGTGTTGAAAAACATGAAGAGCCTGAAAATGTGTGAAAAATATGAACAGCTTCAAAAATATGAAGAGCTTCAAAAGTTGTGAAAAATATGAAGAGCTTCAAAAGGTGTCAAAAATGAGATGAGCATGAAACGGTCTGAAAAATTGGAGGAGCATGAAGCAGTGTTGAAAATCATGAGGAGTCTGAAAACGTGTGAAAATATGAAGAGCTTCAAAAATATGAAAAATATGAAGAGCTTCAAAAGTAGTGAAAAATTTGAAGAGCTTCAAAAGGGGTCAAAATGAGATGAGCATGAAACGGTCTGAAAAATAGGAGGAGCATGAAGTGGTGCTGAAAAAAATGAAAAGCATGAAAAGGTGTGAAATATATGAAGAGCTTCAAAAGCTGTCCAAAATATGAGGAGAATGAAACGGTTTCCAAAATTGGAGGAGCATGAAACGGTCTGAAAAATAGGAGGAGCATGAAACGGTGTTCAAAAACATGAAGAGCCTGAAAAGGTGTGAAAAATATGAACAGCTTCAAAATGTGTCAAAAATATGAGGACCATGAAACGGTCTGAAATATAGGAGGAGCGTGAAAAGGTCTGAAAAATAGAAGGAGCATGAAGCGGTGTTCAAAAACATGAAGAGCCTGAAAAGGTGTGAGAAATATGAAGAGCTTCAAAAGCTGTCAAAAATATGAGGAACATGAAACGGTCTGAAAAATAGGAGGAGAATGAAGAGGTCTGAAAAAGATGAAGAGCCTGAAAAGGTGTGAAAAATATGAAGAGCTTCAAAAGGTGTGAAATACATGAGGAGCATGAAACTCTCTGCAAAATACGAGCAGCATGAAGCGGTGTTCAAAAACATGAAGAGACTGAAAAGGTGTGAAAAATGTGAAGATCTTCAAAACGTGTGAAAAATATGAGGAGCATGAAACAGTCTTAAAAATAGGAGGAGCAAGAAGCAGTGTTGAAAAACATGAAGAGCTTGAAAATGTGTGAAAAATATGAAGAGCTTCAAAAGGTGTCAAAAATATGAGGAGCATGAAACACTCTGAAAAATAGGAGGAGCATGAGGCGGTGATGTAAAACATGAAGAGCCTGAAAAGGTGTGAAAAATATGAAGAGCTTCAAAAGGTGTCAAAAATATGAGGAGCATGAAACAGTCTGAAAAATAGGAGGAGCATGAAGCGGTGTTGAAAAACATGAAGAGCCTGAAAAGGTGTGAAAAATATGAAGAGCTTCAAAAGATGTGATATACATGAGGAGCATTAAACGGTCTGAAAAATTGGAGGAGCATGAAGTGGTGTTCAAAAACATGAAGAGACTGAAAAGGTGTGAAAAACATGAAGAGCTTCAAAAGGTGTGAAAATTATGAGGAGCAGGAAACAGTCTGAAAAATAGGAGGAGCATAAAGCGATGTTGAAAAACATGAAGAGCTTGAGAAGGTGTGAAAAATATGAAGAGCTTCAGAAGGTGTCAAACTAATGAGGATCATGAAACAGTCTGAAAAATCCGAGGAGAATGATGCGGTGTTGTAAAACATAAAGAACCTGAAAAGGTGTGAAAAATATGAATAGCTTCAAAAGGTGTCAAAAATATGAGGAGCATGAAACGGTCTGTAAAATGGGAGGAACATGAAACGGTGTTGAATAACATGAAGAGCCTGAAAAGTTGTGAAAAATATGAAGAGCTTCAGAGGGTGTGAAAAACATGAGGAGAATGAAACGGTCTGTAAAATAGGATTAGCATGAAGCAGTGTTCAAAAACATGAAGAGCCTGGAACGGTGTGAAAAATATGAAGAGCTTCAAAAGATGTGAAAAATATGAGGAGCATGAAAAGGTCTGAAAAATTGGAGGAGCATGAAGCGGTGTTGAAAAACATGAAGAGCCTGAAAACGTGAGAAAAATATGAAGAGCTTAAAAATGTGAAAAATAGGAAAAGCTTCAAAAGGTGTCAAAAATATGAGGAGCTTGAAACGGTATGAAAAAAAGGAGGAGCATGAAGCGGTCTGAAAAATAAGAGGAGCATGAAGCGTTGTTGAAAAACATGAAGAGCCTGAAAAGGTGTGAAAAATATGAAGAGCTTCAAATGGTGTGAAAAATATGACGAGCATGAAACGGTCTGTAAAATAGGAGGAGCATGAAGCGGTGTTCAAAAGCATGGAGAACCTGAAAAGGTGTGAAAAATATGAAGAGCTTCAAAAAGTGTCAAAAATGTGAGGAGCATGAAACAGTCTGAAAAATAGGAAGAACATGAAGTGGTGTTGAAAAACATGAAGAGCCTGAAAAGTTGTGAAAAATATGAAGAGCTTAAAAAGGTGTGAAATACATGAGGAACATGAAGCGGTCTGAAAAATAGGAGGAGCATGAAGCTCTGTTCAAAAACATGAAGAGCCTGAAAAGGTGTGAAAAATATGAAGAGCTTCAACAGGTGTCAAAAATAAGAGGAGCATGAAACGGTCTGAAAAATAGGAAGAGCATGAAGCTGGGCTCAAACACATGAAGAGCCTGAATAGCTGTGAAAAAATATGAAGAGCTTCAAAAGGTGTCAAAAATAAGAGGAGCATGAAACGGTCTGAAAAATAGGAGGAGCATGAAGCGGTGTTGAAGAACATGAAGAGCCTGAAAAGGTGTGAAAAATATGAACAGCTTCAAAATGTGTCAAAAATATGAGGACTATGAAACGGTCTGAAAAATAGGAGGAGCGTGAAAAGGTCTGAAAAATAGAAGGAGCATGAATCGGTGTTCAAAAACATGAAGAGCCTGAAAAAGTGTGAGAAATAGGAAGAGCTTCAAAAGCTGTCAAAAATATGAGGAGCATGAAACGGTCTGAAAAATAGGAGGAGAATTAAGAGGTCTGAAAAAGATGAAGAGCCTGAAAAGGTGTGAAAATATGAAGAGCTTCAAAAGTTGTGAAATACATGAGGAGCATGAAACTCTCTGCAAATACGAGCAGCATGAAGCAGTGTTCAAAAACATGAAGAGACTGAAAAGGTGTGATAAATGTGAAGAGCTTCAAAAGGTGTCAAAAATAAGAGGAGCATGAATCGGTCTGAAAAATGGGAGGAGTGTGAAGCGGTGTTGAAAAACATGAAGAGCCTGAAAACGTGTGAAATATATGAAGAGCTCAAAAGGTGTGAAAAATATGAAGAGCTTCAAAAGATTTCAAAAATGAGATGAGCATGAAACAGTCTGAAAAATAGCAGGAGCATGAAGTGGTGTTGAAAAAAAATGAAGAGCCTGAAAAGGTGTGAAAAATATGAAGAGCTTCAAAACGTGTCAAATATATGAGGAGCATGAAACGGTCTGAAAAATAGGAGGAGCATGCAGCGGTGTTGAAAAACATGAAGAGCCTGAAAAGGTGTGACAAATATGAAGAGTTTCAAAAGGTGTCAAATATATGAGGAGCATGAAACGGTCTGAAAAATAGGAGGAGCATGAAGTGGTTGTGAAAAACATGAAGAGCCTGAAAATGTGTGAAAAATATGAAGAGCTTCTAAAGGTGTCAAAAATATGAGGAGCATGAAACGGTCTGAAAAGTAGGAGAAGCATGAAGTTGTGTTGAAAAACATGAAGAGCCTGAAAAGGTGTGAAAAATATGAACAGCTTCAAAAGGTGTCAAAAATATAAGGAGCAGGAAACGGTCTGAAAAATATGAGGAGCATGAAGTGGTGTTCAAAAATGAGATGTGCATGAAACGGACTGAAAAATAGGAGGAGCGAGAAGTGCTGTTAAAAAAAATGAAGAGCCTGAAAAGGTGTGAAATACATGAAGAGCTTCAAAAGGTGTCAAAAATATGAGCAGCATGAAACGGTCTGAAAAATAGGAAGAGCATGAAGCGGTGGTGAAAAACATGAAGAACCTCTAAACGTGTGTAAAATATGAAGAGCTTCAAAAGGTGTGAAAAATATGAAGTGCTTCAAAAGGTGTCAAAAATGAGATGTGCATGAATCGGACTGAAAAATAGGAGGAGCATGAAGTGGTGTTGAAAAACATGAAGACACTGAAAAGGTGTGAAAAATATGAAGAGCTTCAAAAGGTGTCAAAAATATGAAGAGCTTCAGAAGTGGTCAAAAAAGAGATGAGCATGAAACGGTCTGAAAAATAGGAGAAGCATGAAGCGGTGTTCAAAAACATGAAGAGCCTGAAGAGGTGTGAAAAATATGAAGAGCTTCAAAAGGTGTCAAAAAAATGAGGAGCAGTAAACGGTCTGAAAAACAGGAGGAGCATGAAACGGTGTTCAAAAATATGAAGGGCCTGAAAAGGTGTGTAAAATATGAACAGCCTCAAAAAGTGTCAAAAATATGAGGAGTATGAAACGTTCTGAAAAATAGCAGGAGCATGAAGCGGTGCTGAAAAACATGAAGAGCTGGAAAAAGTGTGAAAAAAAAGAATAGCTTCAAAAACGTAAAAAATATGAAGAGCTTCAAAAGGTGTGAAAAAAATGAAGAGCTTCAAAAGGTGTCAAAAATGAGATAAGCATGAAACGGTCTGAAAAATAGGAGTATCATGAAGCGGTGTTGGAAATCATGAAGAGCCTGAAAAGGTGTGAAAAATATTAAGAGATTTAAAAGATGTGAAAAATATGAAGAGCTTCTAAAGGTGTCAAAAATATGAGAAGCATGAAACGGTCTGAAAAATAGGAGGAGCATGAAACAGTGTTCACAAACATAAAGAGCCTGAAAATGTGTGAAAAACATGAAGACCTTCAAAGGTGTGAAAAATATGAAGAGCTTCAAAAGTTGTGAAAAATTAGATGAGCATGAAACGGTCTGAAAAATAGGAGGAGCATGAAACGGTGTTCAAAAACATGAAGAGGTTGAAAAGGTGTGAAAAACATGAAGACCTTCAAGTTGTGAAATATATGAAGAGCTTCAAAAGGTGTGAAAAATATGAAGAGCTTCTAAAGGTGTCAAAAATATGAGGAGCATGAAAAGGTGTGAAAAATAGGAGGAGCATGAAGCGGTGTTGAAAAACATGAAGAGCCTGAAAAGTTGTGAAGAACATGAAGACCTTCAAAGGTGTGAAATATATGAAGAGCTTCAAAAGGTGTGAAAAATATGAAGAGTTTCAAAATGTGTAAAAAATATGAGGAGCATGAAGCAGTCTGAAAAATAGGAAGAGCATGAAGTGGTGTTGAAAAACATGAAGAGCCTGAAAAGGTGTGAAAAATATGAAGAGCTTCAAAAGGTGTCAAAAATATGAGGAACATGAAACGGTCCGAAAAATAGGAAGAGCATGAAATGCTGTTCAAAAACATGAAGAGCCTAAAATGTGTGAAAAATATGAAAAGCTTCAAAATGTGTGAAATACATGAGGAGCATGAAACGGTCTGAAAAATAGGAGGAGCATGAAGCGGTGTTGAAAAACATGAAGAGTCTGAAAAGGTGTGAAATATATGAAGACCTTCAAAAGGTGTCAAAAATATGAGGAGCATGAAACGGTCTGAAAAATAGGAGGAGCATGAAGCGGGGTTGAAAAACATGAAGAGCCTGAAAAGGTGTGCAAAATATGAAGAGCTTCAAAAGGTGTCAAAAATATGAGGAGCATGAAATGTTCTGAAAAATTGGAGGAGCATGAAGCGGTGTTCAAAAACATGAAGAGCATGAAAAGGTGTGAAAAATATGAAGAGCTTCAAAAGGTGTGAAAAATATGAGGAGCATGAAACTGTCTGAAAAATAGAAGGAGCATGAAGCGGTGTTGAAAAACATGAAGAGCCTGAAAACGTGTGAAAAATATGAAGAGCTTCAAAAGGTGTGAAAAATGAGAGGAGCATGACAAGGTCTGAAATATATTAGAAGCATGAAGTGGTGTTGAAAAACATGAAAAGCCTGAAAACGTGTGAAAAATATGAAGAGTCAAAAGGTGTGAAAAATATGAAGAGCTTCCAAAGGAGTCAAAAATGACATGAAAATGAAACGGTCTAAACAATAGGAGGAGCATGAAGTGGTGGTGAAAAACCTGAAGAGCCTGAAATGGTGTGAAAAATATGAAGAGCTTCAAAAGGTGTCAAAAATGACATGAGAATGAAACGGTCTAAACAATAGGAGGAGCATGAAGTGGTGGTGAAAAACCTGAAGAGCCTGAAATGTTGTGAAAAATATGAAGAGCTGCAAAAGGTGTCAAAAATATGAGGAACATAAAACGGTTGAAAACTAGGAGGAGCATGTAGTGGTGTTGAAAAAAATGAAGAGCATGAAAAGGTGTGAAAAATATGAAGAGCTTCAAAAGGTGACAAAAATATGTGAAGCATGAAACGGTCTGAAAAATAGGAGGAACTTGAAGCGGAGTTCAAAAACATGAAGAGCCTGAAAAGGTGTGAAAAATATGAAGAGCTTCAAAAGGAGTCAAAAATATGAGGAGCATGAAACGGTCTGAAAAATAAGAGGAGCATGAAACGGTCTGAAAAATAAGAGGAGCATGAAACGGTGTTCAAAAACATGAAGAACTTGAAAAGTTGTGAAAAATATAAAGAGCTTCAAAATGTGTCAAAAATATGAGGAGCATGAAACTTTCTGAAAAATATGAGGAGCAAGATGTGGTGTTCAAAAACATGAAGAGCCTGAAAAGTTGTGAAAAATATGAAAAGCTTCAAAATGTGTCAAAAATATGAGGAGCATGAAATGGTCTGAAAAATAGGAGGAACTTGAAGAGGTGTTCAAAAACATGAAGAGCCTGAAAAGGTGTGAAAAATATGAAGAGCTTCAAAAGGTGTGAAACACATGAGGAGCATGAAACAGTCTGAAAAATAGGAGAAACATGAAGTTGTGTTCAAAAACATGAAGAGCCTGAAAAGGTGTGAAAAATATGAAGAGCTTCAAAAGGTGTGAAATACATGAGGAGCATGAAACTGCTGAAAAATAAGAGCAGCATGAAGTGGTGTTCAAAAACATGAAGAGACTTAAAAGGTGTGAAAAATATGAAGAGGTTCAAAAGGTGTGAAAAATATGAGGAGCATGATACGGTCTGACAAATAGGAGGAGCATGTAGAGGTGTTCAAAAACATGAAGAGCCTGAAAAGTTGTGAAAAATATGAAAAGCTTCAAAAGGTGTCAAAAATATGAGGAGCATGAAATGGTCTGAACAATAGGAGGAACTTGAAGCGGAGTTCAAAAACATGAAGAGCCTGAAAAGGTGTGAAAAATATGAAGAGGTTCAAAATGTGTGAAAAATGAAAGGAGCATGAAAAGGTCTGAAAATTAGGAGCAGCATGAAGTGGTGTTGAAAAACATGAAGAGCCTGGAAACGTGTGAAAATTATGAAGAGCTTCAAAAGGTGTGAAAAATGAAAGGAGCATGAAAATGTCTGAAAAATAGGAGGATCATGAAACGGTGTTCAAAAACATGAAGAGCCTGAAAAGTTGTGAAAAATATGAAGAGCTTCAAAATGTGTGAAAAATGAAAGGAGCATGAAAATGTCTGAAAAATAGGAGGATCATGAAACGGTGTTCAAAAACATGAAGAGTCTGAAAAGTTGTGAAAAATATGAAGAGCTTCAAATGTGTCAAAAATATGAGGAGCATGAAATGGTCTGAAAAATAGAAGGAGCATGAAGCGGTGTTGAAAAACATGAAGAGCCTGAAAACGTGTGAAAAATATGAAAAGCTTCAAAAGGTGTGAAAAATGAGAGAAGCATGACAAGGTCTGAAATATATTCAAAGCATGAAGCGGTGTTGAAAAACATGAAAAGCCTGAAAACGTGTGAAAAATATGAAGAGTTTCAAAAGGTGTGAAAAATATGAAGAGCTTCAAAAGGTGTCAAAAATGACATGAGAATGAAAAGGTCTGAAAAATAGGAGGAGCATGAAGTGGTGGTGAAAAACCTGAAGAGTCTGAAAACGTGTAAAAAATATGAAGAGCTTCAAAAGGTGTCAAAAATGACATGAGAATGAAACGGTCTGAAAAATAGGAGGAGCATGAAGTGGTGTTGAAAAACCTGAAGAGCCTGAAATGGTGTGAAAAATATGAAGAGCTGCAAAAGGTGTCAAAAACATGAGGAGCATGAAACGGTCTGAAAAATAGGAGGAGCATGAAGTTGTGTTGAAAAAGATGAAGAGCCGAAAAGGTGTGAAAAATAGGAAGATCTTCAAAAGGTGTGAAATACATGAGGAGAATGAAACTCTCTGCAAAATACGAGCAGCATGAAGCAGTGTTCAACAACATGAAGAGACTGAAAAGGTGTGATAAATGTGAAGAGCTTCAAAAGGTGTCAAAAATAAGAGGAGCATGAATCGGTCTGAAAAATGGGAGGAGTGTGAAGCGGTGTCGAAAAACATGAAGAGCCTGAAAACGTGTGAAATATATGAAGAGCTCAAAAGGTGTGAAAAATATGAAAAGCTTCAAAAGATTTCAAAAATGAGATGAGCATGAAACAGTCTGAAAAATAGCAGGAGCATGAAGTGGTGTTGAAAAAAAATGAAGAGCCTGAAAAGGTGTGAAAAATATGAAGAGCTTCAAAACGTGTCAAATATATGAGGAGCATGAAACGGTCTGAAAAATAGGAGGAGCATGCAGCGGTGTTGAAAAACATGAAGAGCCTGAAAAGGTGTGACAAATATGAAGAGTTTCAAAAGGTGTCAAATATATGAGGAGCATGAAACGGTCTGAAAAATAGGAGGAGCATGAAGTGGTTGTGAAAAACATGAAGAGCCTGAAAATGTGTGAAAAATATGAAGAGCTTCTAAAGGTGTCAAAAATATGAGGAGCATGAAACGGTCTGAAAAGTAGGAGAAGCATGAAGTTGTGTTGAAAAACATGAAGAGCCTGAAAAGGTGTGAAAAATATGAACAGCTTCAAAAGGTGTCAAAAATATAAGGAGCAGGAAACGGTCTGAAAAATATGAGGAGCATGAAGTGGTGTTCAAAAATGAGATGTGCATGAAACGGACTGAAAAATAGGAGGAGCGAGAAGTGCTGTTAAAAAAAATGAAGAGCCTGAAAAGGTGTGAAATACATGAAGAGCTTCAAAAGGTGTCAAAAATATGAGCAGCATGAAACGGTCTGAAAAATAGGAAGAGCATGAAGCGGTGGTGAAAAACATGAAGAACCTCTAAACGTGTGTAAAATATGAAGAGCTTCAAAAGGTGTGAAAAATATGAAGTGCTTCAAAAGGTGTCAAAAATGAGATGTGCATGAATCGGACTGAAAAATAGGAGGAGCATGAAGTGGTGTTGAAAAACATGAAGACACTGAAAAGGTGTGAAAAATATGAAGAGCTTCAAAAGGTGTCAAAAATATGAAGAGCTTCAGAAGTGGTCAAAAAAGAGATGAGCATGAAACGGTCTGAAAAATAGGAGAAGCATGAAGCGGTGTTCAAAAACATGAAGAGCCTGAAAAGGTGTGAAAAATATGAAGAGCTTCAAAAGGTGTCAAAAAAATGAGGAGCAGTAAACGGTCTGAAAAATAGGAGGAGCATGAAACGCTGTTCAAAAATATGAAGGGCCTGAAAAGGTGTGTAAAATATGAACAGCCTCAAAAAGTGTCAAAAATATGAGGAGTATGAAACGTTCTGAAAAATAGCAGGAGCATGAAGCGGTGCTGAAAAACATGAAGAGCTGGTAAAAGTGTGAAAAAAAAGAATAGCTTCAAAAACGTAAAAAATATGAAGAGCTTCAAAAGGTGTGAAAAAAATGAAGAGCTTCAAAAGGTGTCAAAAATGAGATGAGCATGAAACGGTCTGAAAAATAGGAGTATCATGAAGCGGTGTTGGAAATCATGAAGAGCCTGAAAAGGTGTGAAAAATATTAAGAGATTTAAAAGATGTGAAAAATATGAAGAGCTTCTAAAGGTGTCAAAAATATGAGAAGCATGAAACGGTCTGAAAAATAGGAGGAGCATGAAACAGTGTTCACAAACATAAAGAGCCTGAAAAGGTGTGAAAAACATGAAGACCTTCAAAGGTGTGAAAAATATGAAGAGCTTCAAAAGTTGTGAAAAATTAGATGAGCATGAAACGGTCTGAAAAATAGGAGGAGCATGAAACGGTGTTCAAAAACATGAAGAGGTTGAAAAGGTGTGAAAAACATGAAGACCTTCAAGTTGTGAAATATATGAAGAGCTTCAAAAGGTGTGAAAAATATGAAGAGCTTCTAAAGGTGTAAAAAATATGAGGAGCATGAAACGGTGTGAAAAATAGGAGGAGCATGAAGCGGTGTTGAAAAACATGAAGAGCCTGAAAAGTTGTGAAGAACATGAAGACCTTCAAAGGTGTGAAATATATGAAGAGCTTCAAAAGGTGTGAAAAATATGAAGAGTTTCAAAATGTGTAAAAAATATGAGGAGCATGAAGCAGTCTGAAAAATAGGAGGAGCATGAAGCGGTGTTGAAAAACATGAAGAGCCTGAAAAGGTGTGAAAAATATGAAGAGCTTCAAAAGATGTGATATACATGAGGAGCATTAAACGGTCTGAAAAATTGGAGGAGCATGAAGTGGTGTTCAAAAACATGAAGAGACTGAAAAGGTGTGAAAAACATGAAGAGCTTCAAAAGGTGTGAAAATTATGAGGAGCAGGAAACAGTCTGAAAAATAGGAGGAGCATAAAGCGATGTTGAAAAACATGAAGAGCTTGAGAAGGTGTGAAAAATATGAAGAGCTTCAGAAGGTGTCAAACTAATGAGGATCATGAAACAGTCTGAAAAATCCGAGGAGAATGATGCGGTGTTGTAAAACATAAAGAACCTGAAAAGGTGTGAAAAATATGAATAGCTTCAAAAGGTGTCAAAAATATGAGGAGCATGAAACGGTCTGTAAAATGGGAGGAACATGAAACGGTGTTGAATAACATGAAGAGCCTGAAAAGTTGTGAAAAATATGAAGAGCTTCAGAGGGTGTGAAAAACATGAGGAGAATGAAACGGTCTGTAAAATAGGATTAGCATGAAGCAGTGTTCAAAAACATGAAGAGCCTGGAACGGTGTGAAAAATATGAAGAGCTTCAAAAGATGTGAAAAATATGAGGAGCATGAAAAGGTCTGAAAAATTGGAGGAGCATGAAGCGGTGTTGAAAAACATGAAGAGCCTGAAAACGTGAGAAAAATATGAAGAGCTTAAAAATGTGAAAAATAGGAAAAGCTTCAAAAGGTGTCAAAAATATGAGGAGCTTGAAACGGTATGAAAAAAAGGAGGAGCATGAAGCGGTCTGAAAAATAAGAGGAGCATGAAGCGTTGTTGAAAAACATGAAGAGCCTGAAAAGGTGTGAAAAATATGAAGAGCTTCAAATGGTGTGAAAAATATGACGAGCATGAAACGGTCTGTAAAATAGGAGGAGCATGAAGCGGTGTTCAAAAGCATGGAGAACCTGAAAAGGTGTGAAAAATATGAAGAGCTTCAAAAAGTGTCAAAAATGTGAGGAGCATGAAACAGTCTGAAAAATAGGAAGAACATGAAGTGGTGTTGAAAAACATGAAGAGCCTGAAAAGTTGTGAAAAATATGAAGAGCTTAAAAAGGTGTGAAATACATGAGGAACATGAAGCGGTCTGAAAAATAGGAGGAGCATGAAGCTCTGTTCAAAAACATGAAGAGCCTGAAAAGGTGTGAAAAATATGAAGAGCTTCAACAGGTGTCAAAAATAAGAGGAGCATGAAACGGTCTGAAAAATAGGAAGAGCATGAAGCTGGGCTCAAACACATGAAGAGCCTGAATAGCTGTGAAAAAATATGAAGAGCTTCAAAAGGTGTCAAAAATAAGAGGAGCATGAAACGGTCTGAAAAATAGGAGGAGCATGAAGCGGTGTTGAAGAACATGAAGAGCCTGAAAAGGTGTGAAAAATATGAACAGCTTCAAAATGTGTCAAAAATATGAGGACTATGAAACGGTCTGAAAAATAGGAGGAGCGTGAAAAGGTCTGAAAAATAGAAGGAGCATGAATCGGTGTTCAAAAACATGAAGAGCCTGAAAAAGTGTGAGAAATAGGAAGAGCTTCAAAAGCTGTCAAAAATATGAGGAGCATGAAACGGTCTGAAAAATAGGAGGAGAATTAAGAGGTCTGAAAAAGATGAAGAGCCTGAAAAGGTGTGAAAATATGAAGAGCTTCAAAAGTTGTGAAATACATGAGGAGCATGAAACTCTCTGCAAATACGAGCAGCATGAAGCAGTGTTCAAAAACATGAAGAGACTGAAAAGGTGTGATAAATGTGAAGAGCTTCAAAAGGTGTCAAAAATAAGAGGAGCATGAATCGGTCTGAAAAATGGGAGGAGTGTGAAGCGGTGTTGAAAAACATGAAGAGCCTGAAAACGTGTGAAATATATGAAGAGCTCAAAAGGTGTGAAAAATATGAAGAGCTTCAAAAGATTTCAAAAATGAGATGAGCATGAAACAGTCTGAAAAATAGCAGGAGCATGAAGTGGTGTTGAAAAAAAATGAAGAGCCTGAAAAGGTGTGAAAAATATGAAGAGCTTCAAAACGTGTCAAATATATGAGGAGCATGAAACGGTCTGAAAAATAGGAGGAGCATGCAGCGGTGTTGAAAAACATGAAGAGCCTGAAAAGGTGTGACAAATATGAAGAGTTTCAAAAGGTGTCAAATATATGAGGAGCATGAAACGGTCTGAAAAATAGGAGGAGCATGAAGTGGTTGTGAAAAACATGAAGAGCCTGAAAATGTGTGAAAAATATGAAGAGCTTCTAAAGGTGTCAAAAATATGAGGAGCATGAAACGGTCTGAAAAGTAGGAGAAGCATGAAGTTGTGTTGAAAAACATGAAGAGCCTGAAAAGGTGTGAAAAATATGAACAGCTTCAAAAGGTGTCAAAAATATAAGGAGCAGGAAACGGTCTGAAAAATATGAGGAGCATGAAGTGGTGTTCAAAAATGAGATGTGCATGAAACGGACTGAAAAATAGGAGGAGCGAGAAGTGCTGTTAAAAAAAATGAAGAGCCTGAAAAGGTGTGAAATACATGAAGAGCTTCAAAAGGTGTCAAAAATATGAGCAGCATGAAACGGTCTGAAAAATAGGAAGAGCATGAAGCGGTGGTGAAAAACATGAAGAACCTCTAAACGTGTGTAAAATATGAAGAGCTTCAAAAGGTGTGAAAAATATGAAGTGCTTCAAAAGGTGTCAAAAATGAGATGTGCATGAATCGGACTGAAAAATAGGAGGAGCATGAAGTGGTGTTGAAAAACATGAAGACACTGAAAAGGTGTGAAAAATATGAAGAGCTTCAAAAGGTGTCAAAAATATGAAGAGCTTCAGAAGTGGTCAAAAAAGAGATGAGCATGAAACGGTCTGAAAAATAGGAGAAGCATGAAGCGGTGTTCAAAAACATGAAGAGCCTGAAGAGGTGTGAAAAATATGAAGAGCTTCAAAAGGTGTCAAAAAAATGAGGAGCAGTAAACGGTCTGAAAAACAGGAGGAGCATGAAACGGTGTTCAAAAATATGAAGGGCCTGAAAAGGTGTGTAAAATATGAACAGCCTCAAAAAGTGTCAAAAATATGAGGAGTATGAAACGTTCTGAAAAATAGCAGGAGCATGAAGCGGTGCTGAAAAACATGAAGAGCTGGAAAAAGTGTGAAAAAAAAGAATAGCTTCAAAAACGTAAAAAATATGAAGAGCTTCAAAACGTGTGAAAAAAATGAAGAGCTTCAAAAGGTGTCAAAAATGAGATAAGCATGAAATGGTCTGAAAAATAGGAGTATCATGAAGCGGTGTTGGAAATCATGAAGAGCCTGAAAAGGTGTGAAAAATATTAAGAGATTTAAAAGATGTGAAAAATATGAAGAGCTTCTAAAGGTGTCAAAAATATGAGAAGCATGAAACGGTCTGAAAAATAGGAGGAGCATGAAACAGTGTTCACAAACATAAAGAGCCTGAAAATGTGTGAAAAACATGAAGACCTTCAAAGGTGTGAAAAATATGAAGAGCTTCAAAAGTTGTGAAAAATTAGATGAGCATGAAACGGTCTGAAAAATAGGAGGAGCATGAAACGGTGTTCAAAAACATGAAGAGGTTGAAAAGGTGTGAAAAACATGAAGACCTTCAAGTTGTGAAATATATGAAGAGCTTCAAAAGGTGTGAAAAATATGAAGAGCTTCTAAAGGTGTCAAAAATATGAGGAGCATGAAAAGGTGTGAAAAATAGGAGGAGCATGAAGCGGTGTTGAAAAACATGAAGAGCCTGAAAAGTTGTGAAGAACATGAAGACCTTCAAAGGTGTGAAATATATGAAGAGCTTCAAAAGGTGTGAAAAATATGAAGAGTTTCAAAATGTGTAAAAAATATGAGGAGCATGAAGCAGTCTGAAAAATAGGAAGAGCATGAAGTGGTGTTGAAAAACATGAAGAGCCTGAAAAGGTGTGAAAAATATGAAGAGCTTCAAAAGGTGTCAAAAATATGAGGAACATGAAACGGTCCGAAAAATAGGAAGAGCATGAAATGCTGTTCAAAAACATGAAGAGCCTAAAATGTGTGAAAAATATGAAAAGCTTCAAAATGTGTGAAATACATGAGGAGCATGAAACGGTCTGAAAAATAGGAGGAGCATGAAGCGGTGTTGAAAAACATGAAGAGTCTGAAAAGGTGTGAAATATATGAAGACCTTCAAAAGGTGTCAAAAATATGAGGAGCATGAAACGGTCTGAAAAATAGGAGGAGCATGAAGCGGGGTTGAAAAACATGAAGAGCCTGAAAAGGTGTGCAAAATATGAAGAGCTTCAAAAGGTGTCAAAAATATGAGGAGCATGAAATGTTCTGAAAAATTGGAGGAGCATGAAGCGGTGTTCAAAAACATGAAGAGCATGAAAAGGTGTGAAAAATATGAAGAGCTTCAAAAGGTATGAAAAATATGAGGAGCATGAAACTGTCTGAAAAATAGAAGGAGCATGAAGCGGTGTTGAAAAACATGAAGAGCCTGAAAACGTGTGAAAAATATGAAGAGCTTCAAAAGGTGTGAAAAATGAGAGGAGCATGACAAGGTCTGAAATATATTAGAAGCATGAAGTGGTGTTGAAAAACATGAAAAGCCTGAAAACGTGTGAAAAATATGAAGAGTCAAAAGGTGTGAAAAATATGAAGAGCTTCCAAAGGAGTAAAAAATGACATGAAAATGAAACGGTCTAAACAATAGGAGGAGCATGAAGTGGTGGTGAAAAACCTGAAGAGCCTGAAATGGTGTGAAAAATATGAAGAGCTTCAAAAGGTGTCAAAAATGACATGAGAATGAAACGATCTAAACAATAGGAGGAGCATGAAGTGGTGGTGAAAAACCTGAAGAGCCTGAAATGTTGTGAAAAATATGAAGAGCTGCAAAAGGTGTCAAAAATATGAGGAACATAAAACGGTTGAAAACTAGGAGGAGCATGTAGTGGTGTTGAAAAAAATGAAGAGCATGAAAAGGTGTGAAAAATATGAAGAGCTTCAAAAGGTGACAAAAATATGTGAAGCATGAAACGGTCTGAAAAATAGGAGGAACTTGAAGCGGAGTTCAAAAAAAAAGAGCCTGAAAAGGTGTGAAAAATATGAAGAGCTTCAAAAGGAGTCAAAAATATGAGGAGCATGAAACGGTCTGAAAAATAAGAGGAGCATGAAACGGTCTGAAAAATAAGAGGATCATGAAACGGTGTTCAAAAACATGAAGAACTTGAAAAGTTGTGAAAAATATAAAGAGCTTCAAAATGTGTCAAAAATATGAGGAGCATGAAACGTTCTGAAAAATATGAGGAGCAAGATGTGGTGTTCAAAAACATGAAGAGCCTGAAAAGTTGTGAAAAATATGAAAAGCTTCAAAATGTGTCAAAAATATGAGGAGCATGAAATGGTCTGAAAAATAGGAGGAACTTGAAGAGGTGTTCAAAAACATGAAGAGCCTGAAAAGGTGTGAAAAATATGAAGAGCTTCAAAAGGTGTGAAATACATGAGGAGCATGAAACAGTCTGAAAAATAGGAGAAACATGAAGTTGTGTTCAAAAACATGAAGAGCCTGAAAAGGTGTGAAAAATATGAAGAGCTTCAAAAGGTGTGAAATACATGAGGAGCATGAAACTGCTGAAAAATAAGAGCAGCATGAAGTGGTGTTCAAAAACATGAAGAGACTTAAAAGGTGTGAAAAATATGAAGAGGTTCAAAAGGTATGAAAAATATTAGGAGCATGATACGGTCTGACAAATAGGAGGAGCATGTAGAGGTGTTCAAAAACATGAAGAGCCTGAAAAGTTGTGAAAAATATGAAAAGCTTCAAAAGGTGTCAAAAATATGAGGAGCATGAAATGGTCTGAACAATAGGAGGAACTTGAAGCGGAGTTCAAAAACATGAAGAGCCTGAAAAGGTGTGAAAAATATGAAGAGGTTCAAAATGTGTGAAAAATGAAAGGAGCATGAAAAGGTCTGAAAATTAGGAGCAGCATGAAGTGGTGTTGAAAAACATGAAGAGCCTGAAAACGTGTGAAAAATATGAAGAGCTTCAAAAGGTGTGAAAAATGAAAGGAGCATGAAAATGTCTGAAAAATAGGAGGATCATGAAACGGTGTTCAAAAACATGAAGAGCCTGAAAAGTTGTGAAAAATATGAAGAGCTTCAAATGTGTGAAAAATGAAAGGAGCATGAAAATGTCTGAAAAATAGGAGGATCATGAAACGGTGTTCAAAAACATGAAGAGTCTGAAAAGTTGTGAAAAATATGAAGAGCTTCAAATGTGTCAAAAATATGAGGAGCATGAAATGGTCTGAAAAATAGAAGGAGCATGAAGCGGTGTTGAAAAACATGAAGAGCCTGAAAACGTGTGAAAAATATGAAAAGCTTCAAAAGGTGTGAAAAATGAGAGAAGCATGACAAGGTCTGAAATATATTCAAAGCATGAAGCGGTGTTGAAAAACATGAAAAGCCTGAAAACGTGTGAAAAATATGAAGAGTTTCAAAAGGTGTGAAAAATATGAAGAGCTTCAAAAGGTGTCAAAAATGACATGAGAATGAAAAGGTCTGAAAAATAGGAGGAGCATGAAGTGGTGGTGAAAAACCTGAAGAGTCTGAAAACGTGTGAAAAATATGAAGAGCTTCAAAATGTGTCAAAAATGACATGAGAATGAAACGGTCTGAAAAATAGGAGGAGCATGAAGTGGTGTTGAAAAACCTGAAGAGCCTGAAATGGTGTGAAAAATATGAAGAGCTGCAAAAGGTGTCAAAAACATGAGGAGCATGAAACGGTCTGAAAAATAGGAGGAGCATGAAGTTGTGTTGAAAAAGATGAAGAGCCGAAAAGGTGTGAAAAATAGGAAGATCTTCAAAAGGTGTGAAATACATGAGGAGCATGAAACTCTCTGCAAAATACGAGCAGCATGAAGCAGTGTTCAAAAACATGAAGAGACTGAAAAGGTGTGATAAATGTGAAGAGCTTCAAAAGGTGTCAAAAATAAGAGGAGCATGAATCGGTCTGAAAAATGGGAGGAGTGTGAAGCGGTGTCGAAAAACATGAAGAGCCTGAAAACGTGTGAAATATATGAAGAGCTCAAAAGGTGTGAAAAATATGAAGAGCTTCAAAAGATTTCAAAAATGAGATGAGCATGAAACAGTCTGAAAAATAGCAGGAGCATGAAGTGGTGTTGAAAAAAAATGAAGAGCCTGAAAAGGTGTGAAAAATATGAAGAGCTTCAAAACGTGTCAAATATATGAGGAGCATGAAACGGTCTGAAAAATAGGAGGAGCATGCAGCGGTGTTGAAAAACATGAAGAGCCTGAAAAGGTGTGACAAATATGAAGAGTTTCAAAAGGTGTCAAATATATGAGGAGCATGAAACGGTCTGAAAAATAGGAGGAGCATGAAGTGGTTGTGAAAAACATGAAGAGCCTGAAAATGTGTGAAAAATATGAAGAGCTTCTAAAGGTGTCAAAAATATGAGGAGCATGAAACGGTCTGAAAAGTAGGAGAAGCATGAAGTTGTGTTGAAAAACATGAAGAGCCTGAAAAGGTGTGAAAAATATGAACAGCTTCAAAAGGTGTCAAAAATATAAGGAGCAGGAAACGGTCTGAAAAATATGAGGAGCATGAAGTGGTGTTCAAAAATGAGATGTGCATGAAACGGACTGAAAAATAGGAGGAGCGAGAAGTGCTGTTAAAAAAAATGAAGAGCCTGAAAAGGTGTGAAATACATGAAGAGCTTCAAAAGGTGTCAAAAATATGAGCAGCATGAAACGGTCTGAAAAATAGGAAGAGCATGAAGCGGTGGTGAAAAACATGAAGAACCTCTAAACGTGTGTAAAATATGAAGAGCTTCAAAAGGTGTGAAAAATATGAAGTGCTTCAAAAGGTGTCAAAAATGAGATGTGCATGAATCGGACTGAAAAATAGGAGGAGCATGAAGTGGTGTTGAAAAACATGAAGACACTGAAAAGGTGTGAAAAATATGAAGAGCTTCAAAAGGTGTCAAAAATATGAAGAGCTTCAGAAGTGGTCAAAAAAGAGATGAGCATGAAACGGTCTGAAAAATAGGAGAAGCATGAAGCGGTGTTCAAAAACATGAAGAGCCTGAAAAGGTGTGAAAAATATGAAGAGCTTCAAAAGGTGTCAAAAAAATGAGGAGCAGTAAACGGTCTGAAAAATAGGAGGAGCATGAAACGCTGTTCAAAAATATGAAGGGCCTGAAAAGGTGTGTAAAATATGAACAGCCTCAAAAAGTGTCAAAAATATGAGGAGTATGAAACGTTCTGAAAAATAGCAGGAGCATGAAGCGGTGCTGAAAAACATGAAGAGCTGGTAAAAGTGTGAAAAAAAAGAATAGCTTCAAAAACGTAAAAAATATGAAGAGCTTCAAAAGGTGTGAAAAAAATGAAGAGCTTCAAAAGGTGTCAAAAATGAGATGAGCATGAAACGGTCTGAAAAATAGGAGTATCATGAAGCAGTGTTGGAAATCATGAAGAGCCTGAAAAGGTGTGAAAAATATTAAGAGATTTAAAAGATGTGAAAAATATGAAGAGCTTCTAAAGGTGTCAAAAATATGAGAAGCATGAAACGGTCTGAAAAATAGGAGGAGCATGAAACAGTGTTCACAAACATAAAGAGCCTGAAAAGGTGTGAAAAACATGAAGACCTTCAAAGGTGTGAAAAATATGAAGAGCTTCAAAAGTTGTGAAAAATTAGATGAGCATGAAACGGTCTGAAAAATAGGAGGAGCATGAAACGGTGTTCAAAAACATGAAGAGGTTGAAAAGGTGTGAAAAACATGAAGACCTTCAAGTTGTGAAATATATGAAGAGCTTCAAAAGGTGTGAAAAATATGAAGAGCTTCTAAAGGTGTCAAAAATATGAGGAGCATGAAACGGTGTGAAAAATAGGAGGAGCATGAAGCGGTGTTGAAAAACATGAAGAGCCTGAAAAGTTGTGAAGAACATGAAGACCTTCAAAGGTGTGAAATATATGAAGAGCTTCAAAAGGTGTGAAAAATATGAAGAGTTTCAAAATGTGTAAAAAATATGAGGAGCATGAAGCAGTCTGAAAAATAGGAAGAGCATGAAGTGGTGTTGAAAAACATGAAGAGCCTGAAAAGGTGTGAAAAATATGAAGAGCTTCAAAAGGTGTCAAAAATATGAGGAACATGAAACGGTCCGAAAAATAGGAAGAGCATGAAATGCTGTTCAAAAACATGAAGAGCCTAAAATGTGTGAAAAATATGAAAAGCTTCAAAATGTGTGAAATACATGAGGAGCATGAAACGGTCTGAAAAATAGGAGGAGCATGAAGCGGTGTTGAAAAACATGAAGAGTCTGAAAAGGTGTGAAATATATGAAGACCTTCAAAAGGTGTCAAAAATATGAGGAGCATGAAACGGTCTGAAAAATAGGAGGAGCATGAAGCGGGGTTGAAAAACATGAAGAGCCTGAAAAGGTGTGCAAAATTAGAAGAGCTTCAAAAGGTGTCAAAAATATGAGGAGCATGAAATGTTCTGAAAACTTGGAGGAGCATGAAGCGGTGTTCAAAAACATGAAGAGCATGAAAAGGTGTGAAAAATATGAAGAGCTTCAAAAGGTGTGAAAAATATGAGGAGCATGAAACTGTCTGAAAAATAGAAGGAGCATGAAGCGGTGTTGAAAAACATGAAGAGCCTGAAAACGTGTGAAAAATATGAAGAGCTTCAAAAGGTGTGAAAAATGAGAGGAGCATGACAAGGTCTGAAATATATTAGAAGCATGAAGTGGTGGTGAAAAACATGAAAAGCCTGAAAACGTGTGAAAAATATGAAGAGTCAAAAGGTGTGAAAAATATGAAGAGCTTCCAAAGGAGTCAAAAATGACATGAAAATGAAACGGTCTAAACAATAGGAGGAGCATGAAGTGGTGGTGAAAAACCTGAAGAGCCTGAAATGGTGTGAAAAATATGAAGAGCTTCAAAAGGTGTCAAAAATGACATGAGAATGAAACGGTCTAAACAATAGGAGGAGCATGAAGTGGTGGTGAAAAACCTGAAGAGCCTGAAATGTTGTGAAAAATATGAAGAGCTGCAAAAGGTGTCAAAAATATGAGGAACATAAAACGGTTGAAAACTAGGAGGAGCATGTAGTGGTGTTGAAAAAAATGAAGAGCATGAAAAGGTGTGAAAAATATGAAGAGCTTCAAAAGGTGACAAAAATATGTGAAGCATGAAACGGTCTGAAAAATAGGAGGAACTTGAAGCGGAGTTCAAAAACATGAAGAGCCTGAAAAGGTGTGAAAAATATGAAGAGCTTCAAAAGGAGTCAAAAATATGAGGAGCATGAAACGGTCTGAAAAATAAGAGGAGCATGAAACGGTCTGAAAAATAAGAGGAGCATGAAACGGTGTTCAAAAACATGAAGAACTTGAAAAGTTGTGAAAAATATAAAGAGCTTCAAAATGTGTCAAAAATATGAGGAGCATGAAACGTTCTGAAAAATATGAGGAGCAAGATGTGGTGTTCAAAAACATGAAGAGCCTGAAAAGTTGTGAAAAATATGAAAAGCTTCAAAATGTGTCAAAAATATGAGGAGCATGAAATGGTCTGAAAAATAGGAGGAACTTGAAGAGGTGTTCAAAAACATGAAGAGCCTGAAAAGGTGTGAAAAATATGAAGAGCTTCAAAAGGTGTGAAATACATGAGGAGCATGAAACAGTCTGAAAAATAGGAGAAACATGAAGTTGTGTTCAAAAACATGAAGAGCCTGAAAAGGTGTGAAAAATATAAAGAGCTTCAAAAGGTGTGAAATACATGAGGAGCATGAAACTGCTGAAAAATAAGAGCAGCATGAAGTGGTGTTCAAAAACATGAAGAGACTTAAAAGGTGTGAAAAATATGAAGAGGTTCAAAAGGTGTGAAAAATATGAGGAGCATGATACGGTCTGACAAATAGGAGGAGCATGTAGAGGTGTTCAAAAACATGAAGAGCCTGAAAAGTTGTGAAAAATATGAAAAGCTTCAAAAGGTGTCAAAAATATGAGGAGCATGAAATGGTCTGAACAATAGGAGGAACTTGAAGCGGAGTTCAAAAACATGAAGAGCCTGAAAAGGTGTGAAAAATATGAAGAGGTTCAAAATGTGTGAAAAATGAAAGGAGCATGAAAAGGTCTGAAAATTAGGAGCAGCATGAAGTGGTGTTGAAAAACATGAAGAGCCTGAAAACGTGTGAAAAATATGAAGAGCTTCAAAAGGTGTGAAAAATGAAAGGAGCATGAAAATGTCTGAAAAATAGGAGGATCATGAAACGGTGTTCAAAAACATGAAGAGCCTGAAAAGTTGTGAAAAATATGAAGAGCTTCAAAATGTGTGAAAAATGAAAGGAGCATGAAAATGTCTGAAAAATAGGAGGATCATGAAACGGTGTTCAAAAACATGAAGAGTCTGAAAAGTTGTGAAAAATATGAAGAGCTTCAAATGTGTCAAAAATATGAGGAGCATGAAATGGTCTGAAAAATAGAAGGAGCATGAAGCGGTGTTGAAAAATATGAAGAGCCTGAAATCGTGTGAAAAATATGAAAAGCTTCAAAAGGTGTGAAAAATGAGAGAAGCATGACAAGGTCTGAAATATATTCAAAGCATGAAGCGGTGTTGAAAAACATGAAAAGCCTGAAAACGTGTGAAAAATATGAAGAGTTTCAAAAGCTGTGAAAAATATGAAGAGCTTCAAAAGGTGTCAAAAATGACATGAGAATGAAACGGTCTGAAAAATAGGAGGAGCATGAAGTGGTGGTGAAAAAACTGAAGAGTCTGAAAACGTGTGAAAAATATGAAGAGCTTCAAAAGGTGTCAAAATGACATGAGAATGAAACGGTCTGAAAAATAGGAGGAGCATGAAGTGGTGTTGAAAAACCTGAAGAGCCTGAAATGGTGTGAAAAATATGAAGAGCTGCAAAAGGTGTCAAAAACATGAGGAGCATGAAACGGTCTGAAAAATAGGAGGAGCATGAAGTTGTGTTGAAAAAGATGAAGAGCCGAAAAGGTGTGAAAAATAGGAAGATCTTCAAAAGGTGTGAAATACATGAGGAGCATGAAACAGACTGAAAAATAGGAGAAGCATGAAGTTGTGTTCAAAAACATGAAGAGCCTGAAAAGGTGTGAAAAATATGAAGAGCTTCTAAAGGTGTGAAATACATGAGGAGCATGAAACAGTCTGAAAAATAGGAGAAGCATGAAGTTGTGTTCAAAAACATGAAGAGCCTGAAATGGTGTGAAAAATATGAAGATCTTCAAAAGGTGCGAAAAATATGAAGAGCTGCAAAAGCTGTCAAAATTAGATGAACATGAAACGGTCTGAAAAATAGGAGGAGCATGAGGTGGTATTGAAAAACATGAAGAGCCTGAAAAGGTGTGAAATATATGAAGAGCTTCAAAAGGTGTGAAAAATATGAAGAGCTTCAAAAGGTGTCAAAAATATGAGGAGCATGAAACGGTCTGAAAAATAGGAGGAGCATGAAACGGTGTTGAAATACATGAAGAGTCTGAAAATGTGTCAAAAATATGAAGAGCCTCAAACGTGTCAAAAATATGAGGAGCAAGAAACGGTCTGAAAAATAGGAGGAGCATGAAGCGGTGTTGAAAAACATGAAGAGCCTGAAAAGGTGTGAAAAATATGAAGAGCTTCAAAAGATGTGATATACATGAGGAGCATTAAACGGTCTGAAAAATTGGAGGAGCATGAAGTGGTGTTCAAAAACATGAAGAGACTGAAAAGGTGTGAAAAACATGAAGAGCTCCAAAAGGTGTGAAAATTATGAGGAGCAGGAAACAGTCTGAAAAATAGGAGGAGCATAAAGCGATGTTGAAAAACATGAAGAGCTTGAGAAGGTGTGAAAAATATGAAGAGCTTCAGAAGGTGTCAAACTAATGAGGATCATGAAACAGTCTGAAAAATCCGAGGAGAATGATGCGGTGTTGTAAAACATGAAGAACCTGAAAAGGTGTGAAAAATATGAATAGCTTCAAAAGGTGTCAAAAATATGAGGAGCATGAAACGGTCTGAAAAATGGGAGGAACATGAAACGGTGTTGAATATCATGAAGAGCCTGAAAAGTTTTGAAAAATATGAAGAGCTTCAGAGGGTGTGAAATACATGAGGAGAATGAAACGGTCTGTAAAATAGGATTAGCATGAAGCAGTGTTCAAAAACATGAAGAGCCTGGAACGGTGTGAAAAATATGAAGAGCTTCAAAAGATGTGAAAAATATGAGGAGCATGAAAAGGTCTGAAAAATTGGAGGAGCATGAAGCGGTGTTGAAAAACATGAAGAGCCTGAAAACGTGAGAAAAATATGAAGAGCTTAAAAATGTGAAAAATAGGAAAAGCTTCAAAAGGTGTCAAAAATATGAGGAGCTTGAAACGGTATGAAAAAAAGTAGGAGCATGAAGCGGTCTGAAAAATAAGAGGAGCATGAAGCGGTGTTGAAAAACATGAAGAGCCTGAAAAGGTGTGAAAAATATGAAGAGCTTCAAATGGTGTGAAAAATATGACGAGCATGAAACGGTCTGTAAAATAGGAGGAGTATGAAGCGGTGTTCAAAAGCATGGACAACCTGAAAAGGTGTGAAAAATATGAAGAGCTTCAAAAAGTGTCAAAAATGTGAGGAGCATGAAACAGTCTGAAAAATGAGGAAGAACATGAAGTGGTGTTGAAAAACATGAAGAGCCTGAAAAGGTGTGAAAAATATGAAGAGCTTAAAAAGGTGTGAAATACATGAGGAACATGAAGCGGTCTGAAAAATAGGAGGAGCATGAAGCTCTGTTCAAAAACATGAAGAGCCTGAAAAGGTGTGAAAATATGAAGAGCTTCAACAGGTGTCAAAAATAAGAGGAGCATGAAACGGTCTGAAAAATAGGAAGAGCATGAAGCTGGGCTCAAACACATGAAGAGCCTGAATAGCTGTGAAAAATACGAAGAGCTTCAAAAGGTGTCAAAAATAAGAGGAGCATGAAACGGTCTGAAAAATAGGAGGAGCATGAAGCGGTGTTGAAAAACATGAAGAGCCTGAAAACATGTGAAAAATATGAACAGCTTCAAAATGTGTCAAAAATATGAGGACCATGAAACGGTCTGAAAAATAGGAGGAGCGTGAAAAGGTCTGAAAAATAGGAGGAGCATGAAGCGGTGTTCAAAAACATGAAGAGCCTGAAAAGGTGTGAGAAATAGGAAGAGCTTCAAAAGCTGTCAAAAATATGAGGAGCATGAAACGGTCTGAAAAATAGGAGGAGAATTAAGAGGTCTGAAAAAGATGAAGAGCCTGAAAAGGTGTGAAAAATATGAAGAGCTTCAAAAGTTGTGAAATACATGAGGAGCATGAAACTCTCTGCAAAATACGAGCAGCATGAAGCAGTGTTCAAAAACATGAAGAGACTGAAAAGGTGTGATAAATGTGAAGAGCTTCAAAAGGTGTCAAAAATCAGAGGAGCATGAATCGGTCTGAAAAATGGGAGGAGTGTGAAGCGGTGTTGAAAAACATGAAGAGCCTGAAAACGTGTGAAATATATGAAGAGCTCAAAAGGTGTGAAAAATATGAAGAGCTTCAAAAGATTTCAAAAATGAGATGAGCATGAAACAGTCTGAAAAATAGCAGGAGCATGAAGTGGTGTTGAAAAAAAATGAAGAGCCTGAAAAGGTGTGAAAAATATGAAGAGCTTCAAAACGTGTCAAATATATGAGGAGCATGAAACGGTCTGAAAAATAGGAGGAGCATGCAGCGGTGTTGAAAAACATGAAGAGCCTGAAAAGGTGTGACAAATATGAAGAGTTTCAAAAGGTGTCAAATATATGAGGAGCATGAAACGGTCTGAAAAATAGGAGGAGCATGAAGTGGTTGTGAAAAACATGAAGAGCCTGAAAATGTGTGAAAAATATGAAGAGCTTCTAAAGGTGTCAAAAATATGAGGAGCATGAAACGGTCTGAAAAGTAGGAGAAGCATGAAGTTGTGTTGAAAAACATGAAGAGCCTGAAAAGGTGTGAAAAATATGAACAGCTTCAAAAGGTGTCAAAAATATAAGGAGCAGGAAACGGTCTGAAAAATATGAGGAGCATGAAGTGGTGTTCAAAAATGAGATGTGCATGAAACGGACTGAAAAATAGGAGGAGCGAGAAGTGCTGTTAAAAAAAATGAAGAGCCTGAAAAGGTGTGAAATACATGAAGAGCTTCAAAAGGTGTCAAAAATATGAGCAGCATGAAACGGTCTGAAAAATAGGAAGAGCATGAAGCGGTGGTGAAAAACATGAAGAACCTCTAAACGTGTGTAAAATATGAAGAGCTTCAAAAGGTGTGAAAAATATGAAGTGCTTCAAAAGGTGTCAAAAATGAGATGTGCATGAATCGGACTGAAAAATAGGAGGAGCATGAAGTGGTGTTGAAAAACATGAAGACCCTGAAAAGGTGTGAAAAATATGAAGAGCTTCAAAAGGTGTCAAAAATATGAAGAGCTTCAGAAGAGGTCAAATAAGAGATGAGCATAAAACGGTCTGAAAAATAGGAGAAGCATGAAGCGGTGTTCAAAAACATGAAGAGCCTGAAGAGGTGTGAAAAATATGAAGAGCTTCAAAAGGTGTCAAAAAAATGAGGAGCAGTAAACGGTCTGAAAAATAGGAGGAGCATGAAACGGTGTTCAAAAATATGAAGGGCCTGAAAAGGTGTGTAAAATATGAACAGCCTCAAAAAGTGTCAAAAATATGAGGAGTATGAAACGTTCTGAAAAATAGCAGGAGCATGAAGCGGTGCTGAAAAACATGAAGAGCTGGAAAAAGTGTGAAAAAAAAGAATAGCTTCAAAAACGTAAAAAATATGAAGAGCTTCAAAAGGTGTGAAAAATATGAAGAGCTTCAAAAGGTGTCAAAAATGAGATGAGCATGAAACGGTCTGAAAAATAGGAGTATCATGAAGTGGTGTTGGAAATCATGAAGAGCCTGAAAAGGTGTGAAAAATATTAAGAGATTTAAAAGATGTGAAAAATATGAAGAGCTTCTAAAGGTGTCAAAAATATGAGAAGCATGAAACGGTCTGAAAAATAGGAAGAGCATGAAACAGTGTTCACAGACATAAAGAGCCTGAAAAGGAGTGAAAAACATGAAGACCTTCAAAGGTGTGAAAAATATGTAGAGCTTCAAAAGTTGTGAAAAATTAGATGAGCATGAAACGGTTTGAAAAATAGGAGGAGCATGAAACGGTGTTCAAAAACATGAAGAGGTTGAAAAGGTGTGAAAAACATGAAGACCTTCAAGTTGTGAAATATATGAAGAGCTTCAAAAGGTGTGAAAAATATGAAGAGCTTCTAAAGGTGTCAAAAATATGAGGAGCATGAAACGGTGTGAAAAATAGGAGGAGCATGAAGCGGTGTTGAAAAACATGAAGAGCCTGAAAAGTTGTGAAGAACATGAAGACCTTCAAAGGTGTGAAATATATGAAGAGCTTCAAAAGGTGTGAAAAATATGAAGAGTTTCAAAATGTGTAAAAAATATGAGGAGCATGAAGCAGTCTGAAAAATAGGAAGAGCATGAAGTGGTGTTGAAAAACATGAAGAGCCTGAAAAGGTGTGAAAAATATGAAGAGCTTCAAAAGGTGTCAAAAATATGAGGAACATGAAACGGTCCGAAAAATAGGAAGAGCATGAAATGCTGTTCAAAAACATGAAGAGCCTAAAATGTGTGAAAAATATGAAAAGCTTCAAAATGTGTGAAATACATGAGGAGCATGAAACGGTCTGAAAAATAGGAGGAGCATGAAGCGGTGTTGAAAAACATGAAGAGTCTGAAAAGGTGTGAAATATATGAAGACCTTCAAAAGGTGTCAAAAATATGAGGAGCATGAAACGGTCTGAAAAATAGGAGGAGCATGAAGCGGGGTTGAAAAACATGAAGAGCCTGAAAAGGTGTGCAAAATTAGAAGAGCTTCAAAAGGTGTCAAAAATATGAGGAGCATGAAATGTTCTGAAAACTTGGAGGAGCATGAAGCGGTGTTCAAAAACATGAAGAGCATGAAAAGGTGTGAAAAATATGAAGAGCTTCAAAAGGTGTGAAAAATATGAGGAGCATGAAACTGTCTGAAAAATAGAAGGAGCATGAAGCGGTGTTGAAAAACATGAAGAGCCTGAAAACGTGTGAAAAATATGAAGAGCTTCAAAAGGTGTGAAAAATGAGAGGAGCATGACAAGGTCTGAAATATATTAGAAGCATGAAGTGGTGTTGAAAAACATGAAGAGCCTGAAAACGTGTGAAAAATATGAAGTGTCAAAAGGTGTGAAAAATATGAAGAGCTTCAAAAGGAGTCAAAAATGACATGAAAATGAAACGGTCTAAACAATAGGAGGAGCATGAAGTGGTGGTGAAAAACCTGAAGAGCCTGAAATGGTGTGAAAAATATGAAGAGCTTCAAAAGATGTCAAAAATGACATGAGAATGAAACGGTATAAACAATAGGAGGAGCATGAAGTGGTGGTGAAAAACCTGAAGAGCCTGAAATGTTGTGAAAAATATGAAGAGCTGCAAAAGGTGTCAAAAATATGAGGAACATAAAACGGTTGAAAACTAGGAGGAACATGTAGTGGTGTTGAAAAAAATGAAGAGCATGAAAACGTGTGAAAAATATGAAGAGCTTCAAAAGGTGACAAAAATATGTGAAGCATGAAACGGTCTGAAAAATAGGAGGAACTTGAAGCGGAGTTCAAAAACATGAAGAGCCTGAAAAGGTGTAAAAAATATGAAGAGCTTCAAAAGGAGTCAAAATGATGAGGAGCATGAAACGGTCTGAAAAATAAGAGGATCATGAAACGGTGTTCAAAAACATGAAGAACCTGAAAAGTTGTGAAAAATATAAAGAGCTTCAAAATGTGTCAAAAATATGAGGAGCATGAAACGTTCTGAAAAATATGAGGAGCAAGATGTGGTGTTCAAAAACATGAAGAGCCTGAAAAGTTGTGAAAAATATGAAAAGCTTCAAAAGGTGTCAAAAATATGAGGAGCATGAAATGGTCTGAAAAATAGGAGGAACTTGAAGAGGTGTTCAAAAACATGAAGAGCCTGAAATGGTGTGAAAAATATGAAGAGCTGCAAAAGGTGTCAAAAATGACATGAGAATGAAACGGTCTGAAAAATAGGAGGAGCATGAAGTTGTGTTGAAAAAGATGAAGAGCCGAAAAAGTGTGAAAAATATGAAGAGCTTCAAAAGGTGGGAAATACATGAGAAGCATGAAACAGACTGAAAAATAGGAGAAGCATGAAGTTCTGTTCAAAATCATGAAGGGCCTGAAAAGGTGTGAAAAATATGAAGAGCTTCTAAAGGTGTGAAATACATGAGGAGCATGAAACAGTCTGAAAAATAGGAGAAGCATGAGGTTGTGTTCAAAAACATGAAGAGCCTGAAAAGGTGTGTAAAATATGAAGAGCCTCAAAACGTGTCAAAAATATGAGGAGTATGAAACGTTCTCAAAAATAGCAGGAGCATGAAGCGGTGTTGAAAAAAATGAAGAGCCGGAAAACGTGTGAAAAATAAGAAGATCTTCAAAAACGTGAAAAATATGAAGAGCTACAAAAGGTGTTAAAAATATGAATAGCTTCAAAAGGTGTCAAAAATGAGATGAGCATGAAACGGTCTGAGAAATAGGAGGAGCATGAAGCAGTGTTGAAAATCATGAAGAGCATGAAAAGGTGTGAAAAATATGAAGAGCTTCTAAATGTGTCAAAAATTTGAGGAGCATGAAACGGTCTGAAAAATAGGAGGAGCATAAAACGGTGTTCAAAAACATGAAGAGCCTGAAAAGGTGTGAAAAATATGAAGACCTTCAAAAGGTGTGAAAAATATGAAGAGCTTCAAAAGCAGTCAAAAATTAGATGAGCATGAAACGGTCTGAAAAACAGGAAGAGCATGAGGTGGTATTGAAAAACATGAAGAGCCTGAAAAGGTGTGAAATATATGAAGAGCTTCAAAAGGTGTGAAAAATATGAAGAGCTTCAAAAGGTGTCAAAAATATGAGGAGCATGAAACGGTCTGAAAAATAGGAGGAGCATGAAACGGTTTTGAAATACATGAAGAGTCTGAAAATGTGTCAAATATATGAAGAGCCTCAAACGTGTCAAAAATATGAGGAGCAAGAAATGGTCTGAAAAATAGGAGTAGCATGAAGTGGTGTTGAAAAACATGAAGAGCCTGAAAAGGTGTGAAATATATGAAGAGCTGCAAAATGTGTCAAAAATATGAGGAGCATGAAACGTTCTGAAAAATAGGAGGAGACATGAAGTGGTGTTGTAAAACATGAAGAGCCTGAAAAGGTGTGAGAAATATGAAGAGCTTAAAATGTTTCAAAAATATGAGGAGCATGAAAGTTTCTGAACAATAAGAGGAGCATGAAACGGTGTTGAAAAACATGAAAAGCCTGATAAGCTGTCAAATATATGAAGAGCTTCATAAGGTGTGAAAAATATGAAGAGCATGAAACGGTCTGAAAATAGGAGGAGCATGAAGCGGTGTTGAAAAACATGAAGAGCCTCAAAAGATGTGAAAAATATGAAGAGCTTCAAAATGTTTAAAAAATATGTGGAGCATGAAACTGTCTGAAAAGTAGAAGGAGCATGAAACGGTGTTGAAAAAAAAGAGGAGCATGAAACGGTCTGAAAAATAGGAGGAGCATGAAACGGTGTTGGAAAACATGAAGAGACTGAAAATGTGGAAAAATATGAAGAGCTTCAAAAGGTGTGAAAAATATGCAGAGCTTCAAACGAGGTCAAAAACATAAGGAGAAAGAAACGGTCTGAAAAATAGGAGGAGCATGAAACGGTGTTGAAAACATGAAGAGCCTTAAAAGGTGTGAAAATATGAAGAGCTTCAAAAGGTGTCAAAAATATGAGGAACATGAAACGGTCTGAAAAATAGGAGGAGACATGAAGTGGTGTTGAAAAACATGAAGAGCCTGAAAAGGTGTGAAAAATATGAAGAGGTTCAAATGGTGTCAAAAATATGATGAGCATGAAATGGTCTGAAATATAGGAGGAGCATGAAACGGTGTTGAAAAACATGAAAAGCCTGATAAGGTGTGAAATATATGAAGAGCTTCAAATGGTGTCAAAAATATGAAGAGCATGAAACGGTCTGAAATATAGGAGGAGCATGAAGCAGTGTTGAAAAACATGAAGAGCCTGAAAAGGTGTCAAAAATATGAAGAGTTTCAAAATGTGTGAAAATAATGAAGAGCTTCAAAAGGTGTCAAAAAATGCGGAGCATGATACGGTCTGAAATATAGGAGGAGCATGAAGCGGTGTTGAAAAACATGAAAAGTCTGAAAATGTGTGAAAAATATGAAGAGCTTAAAAAGTTTTCAAAAATATGAAGAGCATGAAACGGTCTGAAACTTAGGAGGAGCATGAAGTGTTGTTGAAAAGCATGAAGAGACTTAAAAGGTGTTAAAAATATGAACAGTTTCAAAAGGTATGAAAAATATGAAGATCATGAAACGGTCTGAAAAATAGGAGGAGCATGAAACGGTGTTAAAAACATGAAGAGCCTGAAAAGATGTGAAATATATGAAGAGCTTCAAAAGGTGTCAAAAATATAAGGAGCATGTATTGGTCATAAAAATAGGAGGAGCATGAAACGGTGTTGAAAAATATGAAGAGCCTGAAAAGGTGTGGAAAATATGAAGAGCTGCAAAATGTGTCAAAAATATGACGAGCATGAAACAGTGTGAAAAATACAAGGAGCATGAAACGGTGTTCAAAACATGAAGAGCCTGAAAAGGTGTGAAAAATATGAAGAGCTTCAAAAGGAGTAAAAATTGAGATGAGCATGAAACGGTCTGAAAGGTAGGAGGAGCATGAAGCAGTGTTGAAAAAGATGAAGAGCCTGAAAATGGTGAAAAATATGAAGAACTTCAAAAGGTGTGAAAAATATGAGGAGCATGAAACTGTCTGAAAAAGAGGAGGACGATAAAGCGATGTTCAAAAACATGAAGAGCCTGAAAAGGTGTGAAAAATATGAAGAGCTTTTAAAGCTGTCAAAAATATGAGGAGCATGAAACAGTCTCAAAATTGGGAGGAGCATGAAGCACTGTTCAAAAACATGGAGATCCTGAAAAGGTATGACAAATATGAAGAGCTTCAAAAGGTGTCAAAAAAATGAGGAGCATGAAACGGTCTGAAAAATAGGAGGAGCATGAAACAGTGTTCAAAAACATGAAGAGCCTAGAATGGTGTGAAAATTATGAAGAGCGTCAAAACGTGTCAAAAATATGAGGAGCATGAAACGGTCTGAAAACGACGAGGAGCATGAAGCGGTGTTCAAAAACATGAAGAGCCTGTAAAGGTGTGAAAAATATGAAGAGCTTCAAAAGATGTGAAAAATGAGAGGAGCATGAAATGGTCTGAAAAATAGGAGGAGCATGAAGCGGTGTTCAAAAACATGAAGAGCCTGAAAATGTGTGAAAAATATGAAGAGCTTCAAAAGATTTGAAAATATGAAGAGCTTCAAAAGGTGTCAAAAATGAGATGAGAATGAAACGGTCTGAAAATTAGGAGGAGCATGAAGCAGTGTTGAAAAACATGAAGAGCCTGAAAAGGATGAAAAATCTGAAGAACTTCAAAAGGTGTGAAAAATATGAGGAGCATGAAACTGTCTGAAAAACAGGAGGAGGATAAAGCGATGTTCAAAAACATGAAGAGCCTGAAAAAGTGTGAAAAATATGAAGAGCTTTTAAAGGTGTCAAAAATATGAGGAGCATGAAACAGTCTCAAAATTAGGAGGAGCATGAAGCACTGTTCAAAAACATGGAGATCCTGAAAAGGTATTACAAATATGAAGAGCTTCAAAAGGTGTCAAAAAAATGAGGAGCATGAAACGGTCTGAAAACAGGAGGAGCATGAAACAGTGTTCAAAAACATGAAGAGCCTGAAAATGGTGAAAAATCTGAAGAACTTCAAAAGGTGTGAAAAATATGAGGAGCATGAAACTGTCTGAAAAATAGGAGGAGGATGAAGCGGTGTTCAAAAACATGAAGAGCCTGAAAAGGTGTGAAAAATTTGAAGAGCTTCAAAAGTTGTAAAAAATGAGATGAGCATGAAATGGTATGAAAAATAGGAGGAGCATGAAGTGTTGTTGAAACACATTAAGAGCCTGAAAAAGTGTGAAATATATGAAGAGGTTTAAAAGGTGTGAAAATATGAGGAGCATGAAAAGGTCTGAAAAATTGGAAGAGTATGAAGCGGTGCTGAATAACATGAAGAGCCTGAAAACGTGTGAAAAATATGAAGAGCTTCAAAAGGTGTGAAAAATGAGAGTAGCATGACAAGGTCTGAAAAATATTAGAAGCATGAAGTGGTGTTGAAAAACATGAAAAGCCTGAAAACCTGTGAAAAATATGAAGAGCTTCAAAAGGTGTGAAAAATATGAAGAGCTTCAAAAGGTGTCAAAAATGAGATGAGCATGAAACGGTCTGAAAAATAGGGGGAGCATGAAGTGGTGTTGAAAAACCTGAAGAGCCTGAAAAGGTGTGAAAAATATGAAGAGTTTCAAAAGCTGTTAAAAATATGAGGAGCATGAAACGATCTGAATATAGGAAAAGCATGATGTGATGTTGAAAAACATGAAGAGCCTGAAAAGGTGTGAAAAATATGAAGAGCTTCAAAAGATGTCAAAAATATGAGGAGAATGAAAAGGTCTGAAAAATATAAGGGGCATGAAGCGGTGTTCAAAAACATGAAGAGCCTAAAAGGTGTGAAAAATATGAAGAGCTTCAAAGGGTATCAAAAATATGAGGAGCATGAAGCGGTCTCAAAAATAGAAGGAGCATGAAGCGGTGTTCAAAAACATGGAGAGCCTAAAAGGTGTGAAAAATATGAAGAGCTTCAAAAGGTTCCAAAATATGAGCTGCAGGAAACTGTGTGAAAAATAGGAGGAGCATGAAACGGTGTTCGAAAACATGAAGAGCCTGGAAAGGTTTGAAAATTATGAAGAGACACAAAACGTGTCAAAAATATGAGGACATTGAAACGGTCTGAAAAATAGGAGGAACATGAAGCGGTGTTGAAAAAGATGAAGAGCCTGAAAAGGTGTGAAAAATATGAAGAGCTTCAAAAGATTTCAAAAATATGAGGCGCAGGAAACTGTGTGAAAAATAGGAGGAGCATGAAACGGTGTTCGAAAACATGAAGAGCCTGCAAAGGTTTGAAAAATATGAAGAGACACAAAACGTGTCAAAAATTGAGGACATTGAAACGCTCTGAAAAATAGGAGGAGCATGAAGCGGTGTTGAAAAAGATGAAGAGCCTGACAACGTGTGAAAAATATGAAGAGCTTCAAAAGCTGTGAGAAATATGAAGAGCTTCAAAAGGTGTAAAAAATGAGATGAGCATGAAACGGTCTGAAAAATAGGAGGAACATGAAGTGTTGTTGAAACACATTAAGAGCCTGAAAAAGTGTGAAATATATGAAGAGGTTTAAAAGGTGTGAAGATATGAGGAGCATGAAAAGGTCTGAAAAATTGGAAGAGTATGAAGCAGTGCTGAATAACATGAAGAGCCTGAAAACGTGTGAAAAATATGAAGAGCTTCAAAAGGTGTGAAAAATGAGAGTAGCATGACAAGGTCTGAAAAATATTAGAAGCATGAAGTGGTGTTGAAAAACAGGAAAAGCCTGAAAACGTGTGAAAAATATGAAGAGCTTCAAAAGGTGTGAAAGATATGAAGAGCTTCAAAGGTGTCAAAAATGAGATGAGCATGAAACGGTCTGAAAAATAGGGGGTGCATGAAGTGGTGTTGAAAAACCTGAAGAGCCTGAAATGGTGTGAAAAATATGAAGAGCTTCAAAAGGTGTTGAAAATATGAGGAGCATGTTACGGTCTGAAAAATAGGAGGAGCATGATGTTGTGTCGAAAAACATGAAGAGATTGAATAGGTGTGAAAAAAATAAAGAGCTTCAAAAGGTGTGAAAAATATGAAGAGCTTCAAAAGGTGTCAAAAATGAGATGAGCATTAAACGGTCTGAAAAATAAGAGGAGCATGAAGTTGTGTTGAAAAACATGAAGAGCCTGAAAAGGTGTGAAAAATATGAAGTGCGTCAAAAGATGTGAAAAATGAGATGAGCATGAAACGGTCTGAATAATAGGAGGAGCATGAAGCGGTGTTCAAAAACATGAAGAGCCTGAAAAGGTGTGAAAAATATGAAGAGTTTCAAAAGCTGTTAAAAATATGAGGAGCATGAAACGATCTGAAAATAGGAGGAGCATGATGTGATGTTGAAAAACATGAAGAGCCTGAAAAGGTGTGAAAAATATGAAGAGCTTCAAAGGGTATCAAAAATATGAGGAGCATGAAGCGGTCTCAAAAATAGAAGGAGCATGAAGCGGTGTTCAAAAACATGGAGAGCCTAAAAGGTGTGAAAAATATGAAGAGCTTCAAAAGGTTTCAAAAATATGAGCTGCAGGAAACTGTGTGAAAAATAGGAGGAGCATGAAACGGTGTTCGAAAACATGAAGAGCCTGGAAAGGTTTGAAAATTATGAAGAGACACAAAACGTGTCAAAAATATGAGGACATTGAAACGGTCTGAAAATTAGGAGGAGCATGATGCGGTGTTGAAATAGATGAAGAGCCTGAAAAGGTGTGAAAAATATGAAGAGCTTCAAAAGATTTCAAAAATATGAGGCGCAGGAAACTGTGTGAAAAATAGGAGGAGCATGAAACGGTGTTCGAAAACATGAAGAGCCTGCAAAGGTTAGAAAAATATGAAGAGACACAAAACGTGTCAAAAATTGAGGACATTGAAACGCTCTGAAAAATAGGAGGAGCATGAAGCGGTGTTGAAAAAGATGAAGAGCCTGACAACGTGTGAAAAATATGAAGAGCTTCAAAAGCTGTGAGAAATATGAAGAGCTTCAAAAGGTGTAAAAAATGAGATGAGCATGAAACGGTCTGAAAAACAGGAGGAGCATGAAGTGGTGTTGAAAAAGATGAAGAGCCTGAAAAGGTGTGAAATATATGAAGAGCTGCAAAAGATTTCAAATATGTGAGGAGCATGAAACGGTCTGAAAAATATGAGGAGAATGAAGCGGTGTTCAAAAACATGAAGAGTATGAAAAGGTGTGAAAATTTTGAAGAGCTTCAAAAGCTGTCAAATATATGAGGAGCCTGAAACAATTTCAAAAATAGGAGGAGCTTGATCGGTCAGAAAAAAAGGAGGAGCATGAAGCGGTGTTGAAAAACTTGAAGAGCCTGAAAAGGTATGAAAAATATGGAGAGCTTCAAAAGGTTTCAAAAATATGAGGAGCATGAAACGGTATGAAAAATAGGAGGAGCATGAAACGGTGTTCAAAAACAAGAGGAGCCTGAAAAGGTGTGAAAAATATGAAGAGCTTCAAAAGGTGTCAAAATTATGAGGAGCATGAAACGGTCTGAATAATAGGAGGAGAATGAAGCGGTATTGAAAAACATGAAGAGCCTGAAAACGTGTGAAAAATATGAAGAACTTCAAAAGGTGTGAAAAATATGAAGAGCTTCAAAAGGTGTCAAAAATATGAGGAGCATGAAAGGTTCTGAAAAAGGAGGAGCATGAAACGGTGTTCAAAAACATGAAGAGCCTAGAAAGGTGTGAAAAATATGAAGAGCCTCAAATCCTGTCAAATATATGAGGAGCATGAAACGGTCTGAAAATTACGAGGAGCATAGAGCAGTGTTGAAAAACATGAAGAGCCTGAAAAGGTGTGAAAAATATGAAGAGCTTCAAAAGTTTTCAAAAATATGAGCAGCATGAAACGGTCTGAAAAATAGGAGGAGCATGAAGCAGTGTTGAAAAAGATGAAGAGCCTGAAAAGTTGTGAAAAATAGGAGGAGCTTCAAAAGGTGTCAAAAATATGAGGAGCATGAAACGGTCTGAAAAATAGGAGGAGAATGAAGCGGTGTTGAAAAACATGAAGAGCCTGAAAAGGTGTGAAAAATAGGAGGAGCTTCAAAAGGTGTCAAAAATATTAGGAGAATGAAAAGGTCTGAAAAAGAGAAAGTGCATTAAGCGGTGTTCAAAAATATAAAGATCCTGAAAAGGTGTGAAAACTATGAAGAGCTTCAATAGCTGTCAAATATATGAGGAGCATGAAACTGTTTGAAAAATAGGAGGACCATGAAACGGTTTGAAAAATAGGAGGTGCATGAAACGGTGTTGAAACACATGAAGAGCCTGAAAAGGTGTTAAAAAATATGAAGAGCTTCAAAAGGTGTCAAAAATATGAGGAGCATGAAACGGTCTGAAAAATAGGAGGAGCATGAAGCGATTTTGAAAAACATGAAGAGCCTGAAAAGTAATGAAAAATATGAAGAGCGTCCAAACGTGTCAAAAATATGAGGAGCCGGAAACAATTTCAAAAATATGAGGAGCATGAAACGGTCTGAAAAATAGGAGGAGCATGAAGCAGTGTTCAAAAACATGGAGAACCTGAAAAGGTGTGAAACATATGAAGAGCTTCAAAAGGTGTCAAAAATATGAGGAGCCTGAAACGGTCTGAAAAATAGGAGGAGCACGAAATCAGGTTCAGAAACATGAAGAGCCTGAAAAGATGTGAAAAATATGAAGAGCCTGAAAAGGTGTCAAAAATATGAGGAGCATGAAACGGTCTGAAAAATAGGAGGAGAATGAAACGTTGTTCAAAAAAATGAAGAGCCTGAAAAGGTGTGAAAAATATGAAGAGCCTCAAAACGTGTCAAAAATATGAGGAGCATTCAACGGTGAGAAAAATATGAGGAGCATGAAACGGTGTTCAGAAACAAGAGGAGCCTGAAAAGGTGTGAAAAATATGAAGAGCTTCAAAAGGTGTCAAAATTATGAGGAGCATGAAGCGGTCTGAAAAATAAGAGGAGAATGAAGCGGTGTTGAAAAACATGAAGAGCCTGAAAACGTGTGAAAAATATGAAGAACTTCAAAAGTTGTGAAAAATATGAAGAGCTTAAAAGGTGTCAAAAATATGAGGAGCATGAAAGGTTCTGAAAAAGGAGGAGCATGAAACGGTGTTCAAAAACATGAAGAGCCTGGAAAGGTGTGAAAAATATGAAGAGCTTCAAAAGGTGTGAAAAATATGAAGAGCTTCAAAACGTGTCAAAAATATGAGGAGCGTGAAATGGTCTGAAAATAGGAGGAGCATGAAGCGGTGTTCAAAAACATGAAGAGCCTGAAAAGGTGTGAAAAATATGAGAAGCATGAAACGGTCTGAAAAATAGGAAAAGCATGAAGCGGTGTTCAAAAACATGAAGAGCCTGAAAAGGTGTGAAAAATATGAAGAGCTTCAAAAGGTGTCAAAAATATGAGGAGCATGAAACGGTCTGAAAAATAGGAGGAGCATGATACGGTCTGAAAAATAGGAGAAGCATGAAGTGGTGTTCAAAAACATGAAGAGCCTGAAAAGCTGTGAAAAATATGAGAAGCATGAAACGGTCTGAAAAATAGGAAAAGCATGAAGCGGTGTTCAAAAACATGAAGAGCCTGAAAAGCTGTGAAAAATATGAAGTGCTTCAATAGATTTCAAAAATATGAGAAGCATGAAACGACTGAAAAATAGGAGGAGCATGAAGCGGTGATTAAAAACATGAAGAGCCTGAAAAGGTGTGAAAAACATGAAGAGCTTCAAAAGGTGTCAAAAATATGAGGAGCATGAAGCGGTCTGAAAAATAGGAGCAGCATGAAGCAGTGGTCAAAAATATTAAGAGCCTGAAAAGGTGTGAAAATTATGAATAGCTTCAAAAGTTGTGAAAAATATGAGGAGCATGAAAAATTCTGAAAAATAGGAGGAGAGTGAAGCGGTGTTTAAAAACATGGAGAGCCTTAAAAGGTGTGAAAAATATGAAGAGCTTCAAAACGTGTCAAAAATATGAGGAGCATAAAACGGTCGGAAAAATAGGAGGAGCATGAAGCGATGTTGAAAAACATGACGAGCCTGAAGAGGTGTGAAAAATATGAGGAGCTTCAAAAGGTGTCAAAAATATGAGGAGCATGAAACAGTCTGAAAAATAGGAGGAGCATGAATTGGAGTTCAAAAACATGAAGAGCCTGAAAAGGTGTCAAAAATATGAAGAGCTTCAAAAGGTCTCAAAAATATGAGGAGCATGAAACAGTCTGAAAAACAGGAGGAGCATGAAGCGGAGTTGAAAAACATGAAAAGCCTGAAAAGGGGCGAAAAATATGAAGAGCTTCAAAACGTGTCAAAATATGAGGAGCATGAATCGGTCTGAAAAATAGGAGAAGGATGAAGCGGTGTTGAAAAATATGAAGAGACTGAAAAGGTGTGAAAAATATGAAAGCTTCAAAACGTGTCAAAAATATAAGAAGCATGAAACGACTGAAAAATTGGAGGAGCATGATTCGGTGTTGTAAAACATGAAGAGCCTGAAAATGTGTGAAAAATATGGAGAACTTCAAAACGTGTCAAAAATATGAGGAGAGAGAAACGGTCTGAAAATAGGAGGAGCATGAAGCGGTTTTGAAAAAGATGAAGAGCCTGAAAAGGTGTGAAAAATAGGAAGAGCTTCAATAGATATGAAATAAATGAGGAGCATTAAACGGTCTGAAAAAAGGAGGAGCATGAAACGGTGTTCAAATACATTAAGAGCCTGAAAAGGTGTGAAAAATATGAAGAGTTTCAATGGATGTGAAATATATGAGGATCATTAAGTGGTCGGAAAAATAGGAGGAGCATGAAGATGTGTTCAAAAACATGAAGAGCATGAAAAGGTGTGAAAAATATGAAGAGCTTCAATGGATGTGAAATATATGAGGATCATTAAGTGGTCGGAAAAATAGGAGGAGCATGAAGATGTGTTCAAAAACATGAAGAGCATGAAAAGGTGTGAAAAATATGAAGAGCTTCAAAGGTGTCAAAAATATGAGGAGCATGAAACGGTCTGAAAAATAGGAGGAGCATGAAACGGTGTTCAAAAAAATGAAGAGCCTGATAAGCTGTGAAAAATATGAAGAGCTTCAAAAGTTGTGAAATACATGAGGAGCATGAAACGGTCTGAAAAATAGGAGGAGCATGAAGATGTGTTCAAAAACATGAAGAGCCTGATAAGGTGTGAGAAATATGAAGAGCTTCAAAAGGTGTGAAAAATATGAGGAGCATGAAACGGTCTGAAAAATAGGAGGTGCATGAAGCGGTGGTCAAAAACATTAAGAGCCTGAAAAGGTGTGAAAAATATGAGGAGCTTCAAAAGGTGTCAAAAATATGAGGAGCATGAAGCAGTCTGAAAAATAGAAGAAGCATGAAGCAGTGGTCAAAAATATTAAGAGCCTGAAAAGGTGTGAAAAATATGAATAGCTTCAAAAGGTGTGAAAAATATGAAGAGCATGAAACAGTCTGAAAAATATGAGGAGAGTGAAGTGGTGTTTAAAAACATGGAGAGCCTGAAAAGGTGTGAAAAATATGAAGAGCTTCAAAAGGTGTCAAAAATATGAGGAGCATGAAACGGTCTGAAAAATAAGAGGAGCATGAAGCGGTCTTGAAAAACATGAGGAGCCTGAAAAGTTGTGAAAAATATGAAGAGCGTCAAAAGGTGTCAAAAATATGAGGAGCATGAAACAGTCTAAAAAATATGAGGAGTATGAAACGGTTTTGAAAAAGATGAAGAGCATAAAAAGATGTGAACAATGTGAAGAGCTTCAAAAGGTGTCAAAAATATGAGAAGCATGGAACGACTGAAAAATAGGAGGAGCATGAAGCGGTGTTGAAAAACATGAAGAGCCTGAAAATGTGTGAAAAATATGGAGAAGTTCAAAATCTGTCAAAAATATGAGGAGCATGAAACAGTCTGAAAATTAGGATGAGAATGAAACGGTTTTGAAAAAGATGAAGAGCATGAAAGGTGTGAAAAATATGAAGAGCTTCAAAAGTTTTCGAAAATATGAGAAGCATGAAACGGTCTGAAACATAGGTGGAGCATGAAGCGGTGGTGAAAAACATGAAGTGCCTGAAAAGGTGTGAAAAATATGAGGAGCTTCAAAAGGTGTCAAATATATGAGGAAATAAAACGAGTGAAAAATAGGAGAAGAATGAAGTGGTGTTGAAAAACATGAAGAGCCTGAAAAGGTGTGAAATATATGAAGAGCTTCAAAAGGTGTCAAAATATGAGGAGCATGAAACTTTCTGAAAAATAGGAGGAGCATGAAGCGGTGTTGAAAAACATGAATAGCCTGAAAAGGTGTGATATATGTGAGGAGATTCAAAAGGTGTCAAAAATATGAGGAGCTTGGAACGATCTGAAAAATAGGAGGAGCATGAAGCGGTGTTTAAACACATGAAGAGCCTATAAAGGTGTGATATATGTGAGGAGATTCAAAAGGTGTCAAAAATATGAGGAGCATGAAACTTTCTGAAAAATAGGAGGAGCATGAAGCGGTGTTGAAAAACTAGAAGAGCCTGAAAAGGTGTGAAAAATATGAAGAGCTTCAAAACGTGTCAAAAATATGAGGAGAATGAAACGGTCTAGAAAATAGGAGGAGCAAGAAACGGTGTTGAAAACCATGAAGAGCCTGAAAACGTGTCACAAATATGAAGAGCTTCAAAACGTGTGAAAAATATGAGCAGCATGAAACGGTCTGAAAAATAAGAGGAGCATGAAACGGTGTTTAAAAACATGAAGAGCCTGAAAAGGTATGAAAAATATGGAGAGCTTCAAAGAGCGTGAAATACATGAGGAGCATGAAACGGTCTGAAAAAAAGGAGGAGCATGAAGCTGGGCTCAAAAACCTGAAGAGCTTGAAAAAGTGTGAAAAATATGAAGAGCTTCAAAAGCTGTAAATAATATGAGGAGCATGAAACGGTCTGAAAAATAGGAGGAGAATGAAACGGTGTTCAAAAACATGAAGAGTCTGAAAAGGTGTGAAAAATATGAAGAGCTTCAAAAGGTGTGAAAAATTTGACTAGCAGGAAACGGTCTGAAAAATAGGAGGATCATGAAGTGGTGTTAAAAAATATGAAGAGCCTGAAAACGTGTGAAAAATATGAAGAACTTCAAAAGGTGTGAAAAATATGAAGAGCTTCAAAATTTGTCATAAATATGAGGAGCATGAAACGTTCTGAAAAAGGAGGAGCATGAAACGGTGTTCAAAAACATGAAGAGCCTGGAAAGGTGTGAAAAATATGAAGAGCCTCAAAACCTGTCAAATATATGAGGAGCATGAAACGGTCTGAAAAATAGGAGGAGCATGAAGCAGTGTTGAATAACATGAAGAGCCTGAAAAGGTGTGAAAAATAGGAAGAGCTTCAAAACGTTTCAAAAATATGAGGAGCGTGAAACGATCTGAAAATAGGAGGAGCATGAATCGGTTTTGAAAAACATGAAGAGCCTGAAAAGGTGTGAAAAATACGAAGAGCTTCAAAAGGTGTGAAATACATGAGGAGCATGAAACGGTCTGAAAAATAGGAGGAGCATGAAACGTTGTTGAAAAACATGAAGAGCCTGTAAATGTGTGAAAAATATGAAGTGTTTGAAAAGATGTGAAATAAATGAGGATCATTAAACGGTCTGAAAAATAGGAGGAGCATGAAACGGTGTTCAAATACATGAAGAGCCTGAAAAATTGTGAAAAATATGAAGAGCTTCAATGGATGTGAAATACATGAGGAGCATTAAAAGGTCTGAAAAATAGGAGGAGCATGAAGCTGTGTTCAAAAAGTTGAAGAGCCTGATAAGTTGTGAAAAATATGAAGAGCTTCAAAAGGTGTGAAAAATATTAGGAGCATGAAACGGTCTGAAAAATAGGAGGAGCATGAAACAGTGTTCAAAAACATGAAGAGCCTGAAAAGGTACGAAAAATATGGAGAGCTTCAAAGAGTGTGAAATACATGAGGAGCATGAAACGGTCTGAAAAAAAGGAGGAGCCTGAGGCTGGGCTCAAAAACATGAAGAGCCTGAAAAGGTGTGAAAAATATGAATAGCTTTAAAAGTTGTCAAAAATATGAGGAGCATGAAACGGTATGAAAAATAGGAGGAGCATGAAACGGTGTTCAAAAACATGAAGAACCTGAAAACGTGTGAAAAACCTGAAGAGCCTGAAAAGGTGTGAAACTTATGAAGAGCTTCAAAAGGTGTCAAAAATATGAGGAGCATGAAACGGTCTGAAAAACAGCAGGAGCAAGAAGCGGTGTTGAAAAACATGAAGAGCCTGAAAAGGTGTGAAAAATATGAAGAGCTTCAAAAGGTGTCAAAAATATGAGGAGCATGAAACAGTCTGAAAAATAGGAGGAGCATGAAACGGTTTTGAAAAAGATGAAGAGCATAAAAATGTGTGAACAATGTGAAGAGCTTCAAATGGTGTAAAATATGAAAAGCATGAAAAGGTCCGAAAAATAGGAGGAGCAGGAAGCTGTGTTGAAAAAAATGAAGACTCTGAAAAGGTGTGAAAAATATGAAGAGCTTCAAAATTTGTCAAAAATATGAGGAGCATGAAACAGTCTGAAAAATTGGAGGAGCATGAAACGGTGTTCCAAAACATGAAGAGCCTGAAAAGCTGTGAAAAATATGAAGAGCTTCAAAAGGTGTCAAAAATATGGGGAGCATGAAATATTCAGAAAAATACGATGAGCATGAAATGGTTCTGAAGAAGATGAAGAGCATGAAAAGGTGTGAAATATATGAAGAGCTTCAGCATGTGTCAAAATATAAGAAGCATAAAATGACTGAAAAATAGGAGGCGCATGAAACAGTGTTGAAAAACATGAAGAGGCTGAAAAGGTGAGAAAAATGTGAAGAGCTTAAAAAGTGTGAAAAATATGAAGACAATGAAACGGTCTGAAAAATAGGAGGAGCATGAATTGCTGTTGAAAAGCATGAAGAGACTGAAAAGGTGTGAAAAATATGAAGAGCTTCAAAAGGTGTGAAAAACATGAAGAGCATGATATGGTCTGAAAAATAGGAGGAGCATGAAGCGGTATTCAAAAACATGAAGAGCCTGAAAAGTTGTGATATATATGAAGAGCTTCAAAAGGTGTCAAATATATGAGGAGCATGAAACGGTCTGAAATATAGGAGGAGTATGAAGCGGTGTTCAAAAACATGAAGAGCCTGAAAAGGTGTGAAAAATATGAAGAACTTCAAAGGTGTAAAAAATATGAAGAGCTTCAAAAGGTGTCAAAGATATCAGGAGCATTAAACATTCTGAAAAATAGGAGGAGCATGAAACGGTGTTCAAAAACATGAAGAGCCTGAAATGGTGTGAAAAATATGACGAGCATGAAATGGTCTGAAATATAGGAGGAGCATGAAGCGGTATTCAAAAATATGAAGAGACTGAAAAGGTGTGAAAAATATGAAGAGCTTCAAAAGGTGTCAAAAATATGAAGAGCTTCAAAAGGTGTCAAAAATATGAGGAGCATGAAACGGTCTGAAATGTAGAAGGAGCATGAATAAGTGTTGAAAAATATGAAGAGCATGAAAAGGTGTGAAAAATATAAACAGCTTGAAAAGGTGTGAAAAATATGAAGAGCTTCAAAAGGTATCAAAAATTTGAGGAGCATGAAACGGTCTGAAAAATAGGAGGAGTATGACGTGGTGTTTAAACATGAAGAGCCTGAAAAAGTGTGAAAAATATGAAGAGCTTCAAAAGGTGTCAAAAATATGAGGAGCTTTCAAAGGTGTCAAAAATATGAGGAGCATGAAACGGTCTGAAAAATAGGAAGAGCATGAAGCGGTGTTGAAAAACATGAAGAGCCTGAAAAGGTGTGAAATATATGAAGAGCTTAAAAAGGTGTCAAAAATATGAGGAGCATGAAACGGTCTTAAAAATAGGAAGAGCATGAAACGGTGTTCAAAACTTGAAGATACTGAAAAGGTGTGAAAAATATGAAGAGCTTCAAAAGGTGTGAAAAATATGAGGAGCATGAAACGGTGTTCGAAAACATGAAGAGCCTGAAAATGTGTGAAAATATGAAGAGCTTCAAAAGGTGTCAAAAATATGAGGAGCATGAAATGGTCTTAAAAATAGGAGGAGCATGAAACGGTGTTGAAAAACATGAAGAGCCTGAAAAGGTGTGAAAAATATTAAGAGCTTCAAAAGGTGTCAAAAATATGAGGAGCATGCAACGGGCTGAAAAATAGGAGGAGCATGAAGCGGTGTTCAAAAACATGAAGAGCCTGAAAATATGTGAACAATATGAACAGCTTCAGAAGGTGTGAGAAATATGAGTAGCATGAAACGGTCTGAAAAATAGGAGGAGCATGAAGCGCTGTTGAAAAACATGAAGAGGCTGAAAAGGTTGGAAAAATATGAAGAGCTTCAAAAGGTGTCAAAAATATGAGGAGCATGAAACGGTCTGAAAAATAGGAGGAGTATGAGGCGGTGTGAAAAATATGAAGAGCTTCAAAATATGTCAAAAATATGAGGAGGATGAAACGGTCTGAAAAATAGGAGGAGCATGAAAAGATGTTGAAAAATGAAGAGCCTGAAAAGGTGTGAAAAATATGAAGAGCTTCAAAACGTGTCAAAAATATGAGGAGCATGAAACAGTTTGAAAAATAGGAGGAGCATGAAGCAGTGTTCAAAAACATGAAGAGGCTGAAATGGTGTGAAAAATATGAGGAGCATGAAATGTCTCAAAAATTGGAGGAGCATGAAGTGCTGTTGAAAAACATGAAGATCCTGTAAAGGTGTAAAAAATATGAAGAGCCAGAAAATGTGTTAAATATATGAAGAGCCTCAAAAGGTGTTAAAAATATGAAGAGCTTCAAAAGATTCAAAAATATGAGGAGCATGAAACGGTCTGAAAAATAGGAGGAGCATGAAACGGTGATGAAACACATGAAGAACGGGAAAAGGTGTGAAATATGAAGAGCTTCAAAACGTCTAAAAAATATGAAGAGTTTCAAAAGGTGTGAAAAATATGAGGAGCAAGAAGCGGTGTTCAAAACTTGAAGATACTGAAAAGGTGTGAAAAATATGAAGAGCTTCAAAATGTATGAAAAATATGAGGAGCATGAAACGGTGTTGAAAGACATGAAGAGCGTGAAAAGTTGTGAAATATATGAAGAGCCTAAAAATGTTTGAAAAATATGAAGAGTTTCAAAAGGTGTGAAAACTATGAGGAGCAAGAAGCATTGTTGAAAACATGAAGAGCGTGAAAAGGTGTGAAATATAGGAAGAGCATCAAAATGTGTAAAAAATATGAAGAGTTTCATAAGGTTTGAAAAATATGAGGAGCATGAAGCGGTGTTCAAAACTTGAAGATACTGAAAAGGTGTGAAATATATGAAGAGCTTCAAAAGCTGTCAAAAATATGAGGAGCATGAAACCATCTGAAAAACAGGGGGATCATGAGACGGTGTTGAAAAACATGAAGAGCCTGAAAAGTTGTGAAAAATATGAAGAGCTTCAAAAGGTGTCAAAATATGAGGAGCATGAAACAGTTTGAAAAATAGGAGGAGCATGAAGCGGTGTTCAAAAACATGAAGAGCCTGAAATGGTGTGAAAAATATGAGGAGCATGAAATGTCTGAAAATTTGGAGGAGCATGAAGTGGTGTTGAAAAACATGAAGAGCCTGAAAAGGTGTGAAAAATATGAAGAGCAGAAAAGGTGTTACATATATGAAGAGCTTCAAAAGGTGTTAAAAATATGAAGAGCTTCAAAAGGTTCAAAAATATGAGGAGCATGAAACGATCTGCAAAATAGGAGGAGCATGAAACGGTTTTGAAACACTTGAAGAACGGGAAAAGCTGTGAAATATAAGAAGAGCTTCAAAACGTGTAAAAAATTTGAAGAGCTTAAAAAGGTGTGAAAAATATGAGGAGCATGAAGCGGTTTTGAAAAAGATGAAGAGCCTGAAAAGTTGTGAAAAATATGAAGAGCTTGAAAAGGTGTCAAAAGTATGTGGAACATGAAACGGTTTGGAAAATAGGAGGGACATGAAACAGTCTGAAAAAAAGGAAGAGCATGAAACGGTGTGGAAAAACATGAAGAGCCTGAAAAGGTGTGAAAAATAGGAAGAGCTTCAAAAGGTGTGAAATACATGAGGAGCATGAAACAGTCTGAAAAATAGGAGGAGCATGAAACGGTTTTGAAAAAGATGAAGAGCATAAAAAAGTGTGAACAATGTGAAGAGCTTCAAATGGTGTAAAAATATGAAAAGCATGAAAAGCTTCGAAAAATAGGAGGAGCAGGAAGCTGTGTTGAAAAAAATGAAGACCCTGAAAAGGTGTGAAAAATATGAAGAGCTTCAAAATTTGTCAAAAATATGCGGAGCATGAAACAGTCTGAAAAATTGGAGGAGCATGAAACGGTGTTCCAAAACATGAGGAGCCTGAAAACGTTTGAAAAATATGAAGAGCTTAAAAAGGTGTCAAAAATATGAGGAGCATGAAACGGTCTGAAAAATAGGAGGAGCATGAAACGGTGTTCAAAAACATGAAGAGACTGAAAAGGTGTGAAAAATATGAAGAGCTTGAAAAGGTGTCAAAAATATGAAGAGTTTCAAAATGTGTCAAATATATGAGGAGCATGAAACGGTTTGAAAAATAGGAGGAGCATGAAAAGGTGTTGAAAAACATGAAGAGCCTGAAATGGTGAGAAAAATATGACGAGCATGAAACGGTCAGAAATATAGGAGGAGCATGAAGCGGTGTTCAAAAATATGAAGAGCCTGAAAAGGTGTGAAAAATATGAAGAGATTCAAAATGTGTCAAAATTATGACAAGCATGAAACGGTCAGAAAAATATGAGGAGGATGAAATGGTGTTGAAAAATATGAAGAGCCTGAAAAGCTGTGAAAAATATGAAGAGCTTCAAAAGGTGTCAATAATATGAGAAGCATCAAACGGTCTGAAAATATGAGGAGCATGAATCAGTGTTGAAAAACATGAAGAGCCTGAAAAGGTGTGCAAAATATGACGAGCTTCAAAAGGTGTGAAAAATATGAAGACCATGAAACGGTCTGAAATATAGGAGGAGCATGAAGCGGTGTTGAAAAACATGAAGAGCCTGAAAAGGTGTGAAAAATATGGAGAGCTTCAAAAGGTGTGAAAAATATGAAGAGCATGATATGATCTGAAAAATAGGAGAAGCATGAAGCGGTATTCAAAAACATGAAGAGCCTGAAAAGGTGTGAAAAAATTGAAGAGCTTCAAAAGGTGTCAAATATATGAGGAGCATGAAACGTTTTGAAATATAGGAGGAGTATGAAGCGGTGTTCAAAAACATGAAGAGCCTGAAAAGGGGTGAAAAATATGAAGAGTTTCAAAAGGTGTGAAAAATATGAGGATCATGAAACGGTCTGAAAAATACGAGGAGCGTTAAGCGGTATTCAAAAACATTAAGAGCCTGAAAAGGTGTGAAATATATGAAGAGCTTCAGAAGGTATCAAAATATGAGGAGCATTACACGGTCTGAAAAATAGGAGGAGCAAGAAGCGGTGTTTAGAAACATGAAGAGCCTGAAAAGGTGTGAAAAATATGAAGAGCTTCAAAATGTATCAAAATATGAGGAGCATGAAACGGTCTGAAACATAGGAGGAGCATGAAACGGTGTTGAAAACATGATGAGCCTGAAAACGTGTGCAAAATATGAAGAGTTTCAAAAGGTGTGAAAAATATGAGGAGCATTTAACGGTCTGAGACATAGGAGGAGCATGAAGCGGTGATGAAAAACATGAAGAGCCTGAAAATGTTTGAAAAATATGAAGAGCTTCAAAAGGTATGAAAAATATGAAGAGCTTCAAAAGGTGTTAAAATTATGAGGAGCATGAAGCGGTGTTCAAAAACATGAAGAGCTTGAAAAGGTGTGAAATATATGAAGAACTTCAAAAGGTGTGAAAAATATGAGCAGCATGAAGCGGTGTTGAAAAACATGAAGAGCCTGAAAAAGTTTGAAATATATGAAGAGCTTCAAAAGGTGTCAAAAATATGAGGACCATGAAACCGTCTGAAAAATAGGAGGAACATGAAGCGGTGTTGAAAACATGAAGATCCTGAAAACGTGTGAAAAATATGAATAGCTTAAACAGGTGTCAACAATATGAGGAGCATGAAACGGTCTGAAAAATAGGAGGAACATGAAACGGTGTTGAAAACATGAAGAGCCTGAAAAGGTGTGAAAAATATGAAGAGCTTAAAAAGGTGTCAACAATATGAGGAGCATGAAACGGTCTGAAAAACAGGAGGAGCATGAAAAGGTGTTGAAAAACATGAAGAGCCTGAAAACGTGTGAAAAAATATGAAGAACTTGAAAGGTGTAAAAAATATGAAGAGCCTCAAAAGGTGTCAAATATATCAGGAGCATTAAACGTTCTGAAAAATGGGAGGAGCATGAAACGGTGTACAAAAACATGAAGAGACTGAAATGGTGTGAAAAATATGAGGAGCATGAAATGGTCTGAAATACAGGAGGAGCATGAAGCGGTGTTCAAAACTTGAAGATACTGAAAAGGTGTGGAAAATATGAAGAGCTTCAAAAGGTCTGAAAAATATGAGGAGCATGAAACAGTGTTCAAAAACATGAAGAGCCCGAAAAGGTGTGAAAATATGAAGAGCTTCAAAAGGTGTCAAAAATATGAGGAGCATGAAACGGTCTTAAAAATAGGAGGAGCATGAAACGGTGTTGAAAAACATGAAGAGCCCGAAAAGGTGTGAAAAATATTAAGAGCTTCAAAAGGTGTCAAAATTATGAGAAGCATGAAACGGGCTGAAAAATAGGAGGAGCATGAAGCGGTATTCAAAAACATGAAGAGCCTGAAAATATGTGAACAATATGAACAGCTTCAGAAGGTGTGAGAAATATGAGTAGCATGAAATGGTCTGAAAAATAGGAGGAGCATGAAGCGCTGTTGAAAAACATGAAGAGCCTGAAAAGGTTGGAAAAATATGAAGAGCTTCAAAACGTGTCAAAAATATGAGGAGCATGAAACGGTCTGAAAAATAGTAGGAGTATGAGGCGGTGTGAAAAATATGAAGAGCTTCAAAATATGTCAAAAATATGAGGAGGATGAAACTGTCTGAAAAATAGGAGGAGCATGAAAAGATGTTGAAAACATGAAGAGCCTGAAAAGGTGTGAAATATATGAAGAGCTTCAAAATGTGTCAAAAATATTAGGAGCAAGAAACGGTCTGAAAAATAGGAGGAGCATGAAGTCGTGTTGAAAAACATGAAGAGCCTGAAAAGGCGTGAAAAATATGAAGAGCCTCAAAAGGTGTTAAAAATATGAAAAGCTTCAAAAGGTTCAAAAATATGAGGAGCATGAAATGGTCTGAAAAATAGGAGGAACATGAAAGGGTGTTGAAACACATGAAGATAGTCAAAAGGTGTGAAATATATGAAGAGCTTCAAAATGTGTGAAAAATATGAAGAGTTTCAAAACGTGTGAAAAATATGAGGAGCTTGAAGTGGTGCTCAAAACTTGAAGATACTGAAAAGGTGTGAAAAATATAAACAGCTTGAAAAGGTGTGAAAAATATGAAGAGCTTCAAAAGGTGTCAAAATTATGACAAGCATGAAACGGTCAGAAAAATATGAGGAGGATGAAATGGTGTTGAAAAATATGAAGAGCCTGAAAAGCTGTGAAAAATATGAAGAGCTTCAAAAGGTGTCAATAATATGAGAAGCATCAAACGGTCTGAAAATATGAGGAGCATGAATCAGTGTTGAAAAACATGAAGAGCCTGAAAAGGTGTGCAAAATATGACAAGCTTCAAAAGGTGTGAAAAATATGAAGACCATGAAACGGTCTGAAAAATAGGAGGAGCATGAAGCGGTGTTGAAAAACATGAAGAGCCTGAAAAGGTGTGAAAAATATGGAGAGCTTCAAAAGGTGTGAAAAATATGAAGAGCATGATATGATCTGAAAAATAGGAGAAGCATGAAGCGGTATTCAAAAACATGAAGAGCCTGAAAAGGTGTGAAAAAATTGAAGAGCTTCAAAAGGTGTCAAATATATGAGGAGCATGAAACGTTTTGAAATATAGGAGGAGTATGAAGCGGTGTTCAAAAACATGAAGAGCCTGAAAAGGGGTGAAAAATATGAAGAGTTTCAAAAGGTGTGAAAAATATGAGGATCATGAAACGGTCTGAAAAATACGAGGAGCGTTAAGCGGTATTCAAAAACATTAAGAGCCTGAAAAGGTGTGAAATATATGAAGAGCTTCAGAAGGTATCAAAATATGAGGAGCATTAAACGGTCTGAAAAATAGGAGGAGCAAGAAGCGGTGTTTAGAAACATGAAGAGCCTGAAAAGGTGTGAAAAATATGAAGAGCTTCAAAATGTATCAAAATATGAGGAGCATGAAACGGTCTGAAACATAGGAGGAGCATGAAACGGTGTTGAAAACATGATGAGCCTGAAAACGTGTGCAAAATATGAAGAGTTTCAAAAGGTATGAAAAATATGAAGAGCTTCAAAAGGTGTTAAAATTATGAGGAGCATGAAGCGGTGTTCAAAAACATGAAGAGCTTGAAAAGGTGTGAAATATATGAAGAACTTCAAAAGGTGTGAAAAATATGAGCAGCATGAAGCGGTGTTGAAAAACATGAAGAGCCTGAAAAAGTTTGAAATATATGAAGAGCTTCAAAAGGTGTCAAAAATATGAGGACCATGAAACCGTCTGAAAAATAGGAGGAACATGAAGCGGTGTTGAAAACATGAAGATCCTGAAAACGTGTGAAAAATATGAATAGCGTAAACAGGTGTCAACAATATGAGGAGCATGAAACGGTCTGAAAAATAGGAGGAACATGAAACGGTGTTGAAAAACATGAAGAGCCTGAAAAGGTGAGAAAAATATGAAGATCTTCAGAAGTGTCAAAAATATGAGGAGCATGAAACGGTCTGAAAAATAGGAGGAGCAAAGTGGTGTTGAAAACCTTGGAGAGCCTGAAAAGGTGTGAAAAAGAGGAGGAGCATGAAACGGTGTTCAAAAACATGAAGAGTGTTTTGCCTATGTTCTCCTCTAGGAGTTTTATAGTTTAGTCTTACATTTAGATCTTTAATCGATTTTGAGTTTATTTTTGTGTATGGTGTTAGAAAGTGTTCTAGTTTCATTGTTTTACAAGTGGTTGACCAGTTTTCCCAGCACCACTTGTTAAAGAGGTTGTCTTTTTTCCATTGTATATCCTTGCCTCCTTTGTCAAAGATAAGGTTTCCATAGGTTCGTGGATTTATCTCTGGGCTTTCTATTCTGTTCCATTGATCTATATTTCTGTCTTTGTGCCAGTACCATACTGTCTTGATGACTGTGGCTTTGTAGTAGAGTCTGAAGTCAGGCAGGTTAATTCCTCCAGTTCCATTCTTCTTTCTCAAGATTACTTTGGCTATTCGAGGTTTTTTGTATTTCCATACAAATTGTGAAATTCTTTGGTCTAGTTCTGTGAAAAATACCGTTGGTAGCTTGATAGGGATTGCATTGACTCTATAGACTGCTTTGGGTAGAATAGCCATTTTGACAATATTAATTCTTCCAATCCACGAACACGGTATGTTTCTCCATCTGTTTGTGTCCTCTTTGATTTCTTTCATCAGTGTTTTATAGTTTTCTATGTATAGGTCCTTTGTTTCTTTAGGTAGATATACTCCTAAGTATTTTATTCTTTTTGTTGCAATGGTGAATGGTATTGTTTCCTTAATTTCTCTGTCTGTTTTTTCATTGTTAGTATATAGGAATGCAAGGGATTTCTGTGTGTTAATTTTATATCCTGCAACTTTACTATATTCATTGATTAGCTCTAGTAATTTTCTGGTAGAGTCTTTAGGGTTTTCTATGTAGAGGATCATGTCATCTGCAAACAGTGAGAGTTTTACTTCTTCTTTTCCTATCTGGATTCCATTTACTTCTTTTTCTGCTCTGATTGCTGTGGCCAGAACTTCCAACACTATGTTGAATAGTAGTGGTGAGAGTGGGCACCCTTGTCTTGTTCCTGATTTCAGGGGAAATGCCTTCAATTTTTCACCATTGAGGGTGATGCTTGCTGTGGGTTTGTCATATATAGCTTTTATTATGTTGAGGTATGTTCCTTCTATTCCTGCTTTTTGGAGAGTTTTAATCATAAATGAGTGTTGAATTTTGTCAAAGGCTTTCTCTGCATCTATTGAGATAATCATATGGTTTTTATCTTTCAATTTGTTAATGTGGTGTATTACATTGATTGATTTGCGGATATTAAAGAATCCTTGCATTCCTGGGATAAAGCCCACTTGGTCATGGTGTATGATTTTTTTAATATGTTGTTGGATTCTGTTTGCTAGAATTTTGTTAAGGATTTTTGCATCTATGTTCATCAGTGATATTGGCCTGGAGTTTTCTTTTTTTGTGGCATCTTTGTCTGGTTTTGGAATTAGGGTGATGGTGGCCTCATAGAATGAGTTTGGAAGCTTACCTTCTTCTGCAATTTTCTGGAAGCGTTTGAGTAAGATAGGTGTTAGCTCTTCTCTAAATTTTTGGTAGAATTCAGCTGTGAAGCCATCTGGTCCTGGGCTTTTGTTTGCTGGAAGATTTTTGATGACAGTTTCGATTTCCTTGCTTGTGATGGGTCTGTTAAGATCTTCTATTTCTTCCTGGTTCAGTTTTGGAAAGTTATACTTTTCTAAGAATTTGTCCATTTCATCCAAGTTGTCCATTTTATTGGCATAGAGCTGCTGGTAGTAGTCTCTTATGATCCTTTGTATTTCAGTGTTGTCTGTTGTGATCTCTCCATTTTCATTTCTAATTTTGTTAATTTGGTTTTTCTCTCTTTGTTTCTTAATGAGTCTTGCTCATGGATTGTCAATTTTGTTTATTTTTTCAAAAAACCAGCTTTTAGCTTTGTTGATTTTTGCTATGGTCTCTTTAGTTTCTTTTGCATTTATTTCTGCCCTGATTTTTAAGATTTCTTTCCTTCTGCTAACTCTGGGGTTCTTCATTTCTTCCTTCTCTAATTGCTTTAGGTGTAGAGTTAGGTTATTTAATTGGTTTTTTTCCTGTTTCTTGATGTAAGCCTGTAATGCTATGAACCTTCCCCTTAGCACTGCTTAAAGATCTAAATGTAAGACCAGAAACTAGAAAACTCCTAGAGGAGAACATAGGCAAAACACTCTCCGACATAAATCACAGCAAGATCCTCTATGACCCACCTCCCAGAATATTGGAAATAAAAGCAAAACTAAACAAATGGGACCTAATGAAACTTAAAAGCTTTTGCACTACAAAGGAAACTATAAGTAAGGTGAAAAGACAGCCCTCAGATTGGGAGAAAATAATAGCAAATGAAGAAACAGACAAAGGATTAATCTCAAAAATATACAAGCAACTCCTGCAGCTCAATTCCAGAAAAGTAAATGACCCAATCAAAAAATGGGCCAAAGAACTAAACAGACATTTCTCCAAAGAAGACATACAGATGGCTAACAAACACATGAAAAGATGCTCAACATCACTCATTATTAGAGAAATGCAAATCAAAACCACAATGAGGTACCATTACATGCCAGTCAGGATGGCTGCTATCCAAAAGTCTACAAGCAATAAATGCTGGAAGGGTGTGGAGAAAAGGGAACCCTCTTACACTGTTGGTGGGAATGCAAACTAGTCCAGCCGCTATGGAAAACAGTGTGGAGATTTCTTAAAAAACTGGAAATAGAACTGCCATATAACCCAGCAATCCCACTTCTGGGCATACACACTGAGGAAACCAGATCTGAAAGAGACACGTGTACCCCAATGTTCATCGCAGCACTGTTTATAATAGCCAGGACATGGAAGCAACCTTGATGCCCATCAGCAGATGAATGGATAAGGAAGCTGTGGTACATATACACCATGGAATATTACTCAGCCATGAAAAAGAATTCATTTGAACTAGTCCTAATGAGATGGATGAAGCTGGAGCCCATTATACAGAGTGAAGTAAGCCAGAAAGATAAACAACATTACAGCATACTGATACATGTATATGGAATTTAGAAAGGTGATAACGATAACCCCATATGCAGAACGGAAAAAGAGACACAGAAATACAGAACAGACTTTTGAACTTTGTGGGAGAATGTGAGTGTGGGATATTTCAAAAGAACAGCATGTATACTATCTATGGTGAAACAGATCACCAGCCCAGGTGGGATACACGAGACTAGTGCTCCGGCCTGGTGCACTGGGAAGACCCAGAGGAATCGGGTGGAGAGGGAGGTGGGAGGGGGGATCGGGACTGGGAATACATGTAAATCCATGGCTGATTCATATCAATGTATGACAAAACCCACTGGAAAAAAAATAATAATAATAAAAATTAAAACAAACAAACAAACAAAAAAAAAACATGAAGAGCCTGAAAAGTAGTGAAAAATATGAAGAGCTTCAAAAGGTGTGAAAAATATGAAGAGCTTCAAAAGGTGTCAAAAATATGAGGAGCATCAAACTGTCTGAAAAATAGGAGGAGCATGAAGCAGTGTTGAAAAACATGAAGAGCCTGAAAAGTTGTGAAAAATATGAAGAGCTTCAAAAGCTGTCAAAATTATGAGGAGTATGAAACGGTCTGAAAAATAGGAGGATCATGAAGCGGTGTTGTAAAACATGAGGAGCCTGAAAAGGCGTGAAAAATATGAAGAGCTTCAAATGGTGTCAAAAATATGAGGAGCATGAAACGGACTGAAAAATCGGAGGAGCATGAAGCGGTGTTTAAAAACATGAAGAGCCGGAAAAGGTGTGAAAAATAGGAAGAGCTTCAAAAGGTTTGAAAAATATCAAGACGTTCAAAAGGTGTAAAAATAGGAGGAGCATGAAACCGTCTAAAAAATAGGAGGAGAATGAAGCGGTGTTGAAAAACATGAAGAGCCTGAAAAAGTTTGAAAAATATGAAGAGCTTCAAAAGGTGTCAAAAATATGAGGAGCATCAAACTGTCTGAAAAATAGGAAGAGCATGAAGCCGTGTTGAAAAACATGAAGAGCCTTAAAAGGTGTTAAATATATGAAGAGCTTCAAAAGGTGTGAAAAATATGAGGAGCATGAAACCGTCTGAAAAATAGGATGATCATGAAGCGGTGTTTAAAACATGAAGAGTCTGAAAAGGTGTGAGAAATATGAAGAGCTTCAAAAGGTGTCAAAAATATGAGGAGCATGAAACGGTCTGAAAAATAGGAGGAGCATGAAGTGGTGTTCAGAAACATGAAGAGCCTGAAAAGTTGTGAAAAATGTGAAGAGCTTCAAAAGGTGTCAAAAATATGAGGAGCATGAAACGGTCTGAAAAATGGGAGGAGCATGAAACGGTGTTCAAAAACCTGAAGAGCCTGAAAAGGTGTGAAAAATATGAAGAGCTTCAAAAGGTGTGAAAAATATGAGGAGCATCAAATGGTCTGAAAAATAGGAGGATCATGAAGCGGTGTTGAAAAACATGAAGAGCCTGAAAAGGTGTGAAAAATATGAAGAGCTTCAAAAGGTGTCAAAAATATGAGGAGCAGGAAACGGTCTGAAATATAAGAGCAGCATAAAACGGTGTTAAAAAACTTGAAGAGCCTGAAAAGGTGTGAAAAATATGAAGAGCTTCAAAAGGTGTCAAAAATATGAGGAGCATGAAATGGTCTGAAAAATAGGAGGATTATGAAGCAGTGTTGAGAAACATGAAGAGCCTGAAAAGGTGTGAAAAATATGAAGAGCTTCAAAAGGTGTCAAAAATATGAGGAGCTGGAAAGGGTCTGAAATATAAGAGCAGCATAAAGCTGTGTTAAAAAACATGAAGAGCCTGAAACGGTGTGAAAAATATGAAGAGCTTCAATGGGTGTGAAATACATGAGGAGCATGAAACGGTCTGAAAAATAGGAGGAGTATGAAGCTGGGCTCAAAAACATGAAGAGCCTGAAAAGTTGTGAAAAAAATGAAGAGCTTCAAAAGATGTCAAAAATATGAGGAGCATGAAACAGTCTGAAAAATAGGAGGAACATGAAATGGTGTTCAAAAACAAGAAGAGCCTGAAAACGTGTGAAAAACATGAAGAGCCTGAAAAGGTGTGAAAATTATGAAGAGCTTCAAAAGGTGCCAAAAATATGAGGAAAATGAAATGGTCTGAAAAATAGGAGGCTCATGAAACGGGGTTGAAAAACATGAAAAGCCTGAAAACGTGTCAAAAATATGAAGAGCTTCAGGCTGGCGGGTAAAGCTGGGAGGTCCCGGTCGGGGGTGCCGGTTGGAGACATGATTGCAATGTGGGCCTTAGGATTTGAGCCAAAGAAAGAAGAAATTAAAAAGATGATAGCTGAAAGTGACAAAGAAGGAATTGGCATGATTAATTTTGAAGAATTTTTTGCCATAATGAGTGTAAAAATGAGTGAAAAGGATGAAAAAGAAGAAATATTGAAGGCTTTCAAACTATTTCATGATGATGATACAGGAAGTATATCATTGAACAATATCAAGAGGGTTGCTAAGGAGCTAGGGGAAAATTTAACAGATGATGAACTTCAGGAAATGCTTGATGAGGATGATCATGATGGGGATGGAGAAATAAACAAGGAAGAATTTTTGAAAATGATGCAAAAGACCACTCTTTATTAACACTGTCCTTTGTGCCTTTTGGAAAGTTGTTAACAAGTGTGTATTTGCTATAAGTTCCATAATAGCTGAATATATTCATTTTCAGTGTTTAAGTTTATATACATAAACTGGTCTCTTGATGTCTAATCCATGTGAGAAGTTACATGTTGCTAACAATATATTGTTAAATCTATAACATCAAGAAATAAAATGTAGTGACTTCCTTAAACTATGAATCTGAAGAACAGTATTAATTACAAGTGCTATTTTTAGAGCCCCAGGTTCTAAAACTTAGATTTTTTATTTAACTTATGGAAATTGGCCCCAAATCATAAGCCAGCCATCACTTTCCCTATGATTTTGCTTTTGTGCAACTCTAAAAATGAATATTTGCTTTTCAACTGATTATTCAGATATGTAAAGTCTTAAAGAAAACTGGCAGCATCAAAAGGTGTGAAAAATATGAAGAGCTTCCAAAGGTGTGAAAAATATGAGGAGCATGAAATGGTCGGAAAAATAGGAGGATCATGAAGCGGTGTTGAAAAACATGGACAGCCTGAAAACGTGTGAAAAATATGAAGAGCTTCAAAAGGTGTCAAAAATGAGAACAGCATGAAACGGTCTGAAAAATAGGAGGATCATGAAGTGGTGTTGAAAAACATGAAGAGCCTGAAAAGTTGTGAAATATATGAAGAGCTTCAAAAGGTGTCAAAAATATGAGGAGCATGAAATGGTCGGAAAAATAGGAGGATCATGAAGCGATGTTCAAATACATGGACAGCCTGAAAAGGTGTGAAAAATATGAAGAGCTTCAAAAGGTGTCAAAAATATGACGAGCATGAAACCGTCTGAAAAATACGAGGAGCATGAATCGGTGTTTAAAACACGAACAGTCTGAAAAGGTGTGAAAAATATTAAGAGCTGCAAAAGGTGTCAAAAATATGAGGAGCATGAAACAATCTGAAAAATAGGAGGAGTATGAAGTGGTGTTCAAAAACATGAAGAGACTGAAAACGTGTGAAAATCATGAAGAGCCTGAAAACGTGTGAAAAATATGAAGAGCTTCAAAAGGTGTGAAAAATATGAGGAGCATGAAATGGTCTGAAAAATAGGAGTTTCATGAAGCGGTGTTGAAAAACATGAAGAGCCTGAAAAGGTGTGAAAAATATGAAGAGCTTCAAAAGGTGTCAAAGATATGAGGAGCAGGAAACGGTCTGAAATATAAGACAAGCATAAAACGGTGTTAAAAAACATAAAGAGCCTGAAAAGGTGTGAAAAATATGAAGAGCATCAAAATGTGTGAAAAATATGAGGGGCATGAAACGGTCTGAAACATCGGATGATCATGAAGCGGTGTTGAAAAACATGAAGAGCCTGAAAAGGTTTGAAAAATATGAAGAGCTTCAAAAGGTGTCAAAAATATGAGGAGCATGAAACGGTCTGAAAAATAGGAGGAGCATGAAGTGGTGTTGAAAAACATGAAGAACTTGAAAAGGTGTGAAAAATATGAAGAGCTTCAAAAGGAGTGAAAAATATGAGGAACATTAAACGGTCTGAAAAACAGGAGGAGCATGAAACGGTGCTGAAAAACATGAAGAGACTGAAAACGTGTGAAAAATATTAAGAGCTTCAAAAGGTGTCAAATATATGAGGAGCATGAAACGGGCTAAAAAATAGGAGGAGCATGAAGTGGTGTTGAAAAACATGAAGAGACTGAAAACGTGTGAAAAATATTAAGAGCTTCAAAAGTTGTCAAATATATGAGGAGCATGAAACGTTTTGAAAAATAGGAGGAGTATGAAGTGGTGTTCAAGAACATGAAGAGACTGAAACGTGTGAAAAACATGAAGAGCCTGAAAAGGTGTGAAAAATATGAAGAGCTTCAAAAGGTGTGAAAAATATGAGGAGCATGAAATGGTCTGAAAAAAAGGAGGATCATGAAGCGGTGTTGAAAAACATGAAGAGCCTGAAAAGGTGTGAAAAATATGAAGAGCTTCAAAAGGTGTAAAAAATATGAGGAGTAGGAAACGGTCTGAAATATAAGAGCAGCATAAAACGGTGTTAAAAAACATAAAGAGCCTGAAAAGCTGTGAAAAATATGAAGAGCATCAAAAGGTGTGAAAAATATGAGGAGCATGAAACGGTCTGAAACATCGGAGGATCATGAAGCGGTGTTGAAAAACATGAAAAGTTTGAAAAGGTGTGAAAAATTTGAAGAGCTTCAAAAGGTGTCAAAAATATGAGGAGCATGAAACGGTCTGAAAATAGGAGGAGCATGAAGTGGTGTTCAAAAACTTGAAGAGCCTGAAAATTTGTGAAAAATATGAGGAGCTTCAATAGGTGTCAAAAATATGAAGAGCATGAAACGTTCTGAAAAATAGGAGGAGCATGAAACGGTGTTCAAAAACCCGAAGAGCCTGAAAGGTGTGAAAAATATAAACAGCTTCAAAAGGTGTGAAATGCATGAGGAGCATTAAACGGTCTGAAAAATAGGAGGAGCATGAAGCGATATTGAAACATGAAAAGCCTGAAAAGGTGTGAAAAATATGAAGAGCTTCAAAAGGTGTCAAAAATATGAGGAACATGAAACGGTCTGAAAAACAGGAGGAGAATGAAACGGTCTGAAAAATAGGAGGAGCAGGAAGCGGTTTTCAAAAATATGAAGAGCTTCAAAAGGTGTAAACAATATGAGGAACATGAAACGGTCTGAAAAATATGAGGAGCATGAAACGGTCTGAAAAATAGAGGGGGATGAAGCGGTGTTCAAAAACATGGAGAACCTGAAAAGGTGTGAAAAATATGAAGAGCCTCAAAACTTGTCAAAAATATGAGGAGCATGAAAAGGTTTGAAAAATAGGAGGAGCATGAAATGGTGCTGAAAAACATGAAGAGTGTGAATACGTTTGAAAAATATGAAGAGCTTCAAAAGCTGTGAGAAATATGAAGAGCTTCAAAAGGTGTCAAAAATGAGAAGAGCATGAAACGGTCTGAAAAATAGGAGGAGCATGACGTGGTGTTGAAAATCATGAAGAGCCTGAAAAGGTGTGAAATATATGAAGAGCTTCAAAAGGTGTCAAAAATATGAGGAGCATGAAACGGTCTGAAAATAGGAGGAGCATGAAGTGGTGTTCAAAAACTTGAAGAGCCTGAAAACTTGTGAAAAATATGAGGAGCTCAAAAGGTGTCAAAAATATGAAGAGCATGAAACGTTCTGAAATATAGGAGGAGCATGAAACGGTCTGAAAAATAGGAGGAGAATGAAATGGTGTTCAAAAACATGAAGAGCCTGAAAAGGTGTGAAAAATATGAAGAGCTTCAAAAGGTGTCAAAAATATGAGGAGCATGAAACGGTCGGAAAAATAGGAGGAGCATGAAATGGTGCTGAAAAACATGAAGAGCCTGAAAAGGTGTGAAAAATATGAAGAGCTTCAAAAGGTGTCAAAAATATGAGGAGCATGAAACGGTCTGAACAATAGGAGGAGCATGAAGCCATGTTGAAAAATATGAAGAGCCTGAAAAGGTGTGAAATATATGAAGAGCTTCAAAAGGTGTGAAAAATATGATTAGCATGAAAAAGTCTGAAAAATAGGAGGAGCATGAAGCGGTGATTAAAACATGAAGTGTCTGAAAAGGTGTGAAAAACATGAAGAGCTCAAAAGGTGTCAAAAATATGAGGAGCATGAAACGGTCTGAAAAATAGGAGGAACATGAAGTGGTGTTCAAAAACATGAAGAGCCTGAAAAGTTGTGAAAAATATGAAGAGCTTCAAAAGGTCTCAAAAGTATGAGGAACATGAAAAGTTCTGAAAAATAGGAGGAGAATGAAATGGTCTGAAAAATAGGAGGAGCAGGAAGCGGTTTTCAAAAATATGAAGAGCCTGAAAATGTGTGAAAAATATGAAGAGCTTCAAAAGGTGTCAAAAATATGAGGAGCATGAAACGGTCTGAAAAATAGGAGGAGAATGAAGCGGTGTTCAAAAACATGGAGAACCTGAAAAGGTGTGAAAAATATGAAGAGCCTCAAAACTTGCCAAAAATATGAGGAGCATGAAACGGTTTGAAAAATAGGAGGAGCATGAAGCGGTGTTGAAAAACATGAAGAGCGTGAAAACGTTTGAAAAATATGAAGACCTTCAAAAGCTGTGAGAAATATGAAGAGCTTCAAAAGGTGTCAAAATGAGAAGAGCATGAAATGGTCTGAAAAATAGGAGGAGCATGACGTGGTGTTGAAAATCATGAAGAGCCTGAAAAGGTGTGAAGAATATGAAGAGCTTCAAAAGGTGTCAAAAATATGAGGAGCATGAAACGGTCTGAAAAATAGAAGGAGCATGAAACGGTGTTCAAAAACCTGAAGAGCCTGAAAAGGTGTGCAAAATATAAAGAGCTTCAAAAGGGTGTGAAATGCATGAGGAGCATGAAACGGTCTGAAAAATAGGAGGAGAATGAAACGTTGTTCAAAAACATGAAGAGCCTGAAAAGGTGTGAAATATATGAAGAGCTTCAAAAGGTGTGAAAAATATGAAGAGCTTCAAAAGGTGTCCAAAATGAAATGAGAATGAAAAGTTCTGAAAAATAGGAGGAGCATGAAGCGGTGTTGAAAAACATGAAGAGCCTGAAAAGGTGTGAAAAATATGAAGAGTCTCAAAAGGTGTCAAAATATGTGGAGCATCAAACGGTCTGAAAAATAGGAGGAGCATGAAGCGGTGTTTAAAAACATGGAGAGCCTGAAAAACGTGTTAAAAAATATGAAGGGCTTCAAAAGGTGTCAAAAATATGAGGAGCATGAAACGTTCTGAAAAATAGGAGGAGCATGAAACGGTCTGAAAAACAGGAGGAGCATGAAGCGTTGTTCAAAAATATGAAGAGCCTGAAAAGGTGTGAAAAATATGAAGAGCTTCAAAAGGTGTCAAAAATATGAGGAGCATAAAACGGTCTGAAAAATAGGAGGAGCATGAAGTGGTGTTGAAAAAGAAGAAGAGCCTGAAAAGGTGTGAAAAATATGAAAAGCTTCAAAAGCGTCAAAAATATGAGGAGCATGAAACTTTCTGAAAAAGGAGTAGCATGAAACGGTGGTCAAAAACATGAAGAGACTGGAAATGAGTGAAAAATATGAAGAGCCTCAAAACGTGTCAAAAACATGAGGAGCATGAAATGGTCTGAAAAATAGGAGAAGCATGAAGTGGTGTTGAAAAACATGAAGAGCCTGAAAACGTGTGAAAAATATGAAGAACTTCAAAAGGTGTGAAAAATATGAAGAGCTTCAAAAGGTGTCAAAAATTAGATGAGCATGAAACGGTCTGAAAAATAGGAGGAGCATGAAGTGATGTTGAAAATAATGAAGAGCCTGAAAAGGTGTGAAAAATATGAAAAGCTTCAAAAGGTGTCAAAAATATGAGGAGCATGAAACTGTCTCAAAAATAGGAGGAGCATGAAGTAGTGTTCAAAAACAAGAAGTTCCTGAAAAGGTGTGAAAAATATGAAGAGCTTCAAAAGGTGTCAAAAATATGAGGAGCATGAAACGGTCTGAAAAATAGGAGGAGCATGAAGCCGTGTTCAAAAACATGAAGAGCCTGAAAATGTGTGAAAAATATGAGGAGCTTCAAAAGGTGTGAAATACATGAGGAGCAGTAAACGGTCTGAAAAATAGGAGGAGCATGAAGGGGTGTTGAAAAACATGAATAACCTGAAAAGGTGTGAAAAATATGAAGAGCTTCAACAGGTGTCAAAAATAGGAGGAGTATGAAACGGTCTGAGAAATAGTAGGAGCATGAAGCGGTGTTCAAAAACATGAAGAGCTTAAAAAAGTGTGAAAAATATGAAGAGCTTCAAAAGGTGTAAAAAATATGAGTAGCATGAAAAGGTCTGAAAAATATGAGGAGCATGAAGCGCTGTTGAAAAACATGAAGAGCCTGAAAAGGTGTGAAATATATAAAGAGCTTCAAAAGGTGTGAAAAATATGAGGTGCATTAAACGGTCTGAAAAATAGGAGGAGCATGAAGCGGTGTTGAAAAACATGAAGAGCCTGAAAAGGTGTGAAAAATATGAAGAGCTTCAACAGGTGTCAAAAATATGAGGAGTATGAAACGGTCTGAGAAATAGTAGGAGCATGAAGCGGTGTTCAAAAACATGAAGAGCTTAAAAAGGTGTGAAAAATATGAAGAGCTTAAAAAGGTGTCAAAAATATGAGGAGCATGAAACGGTCGGAAAAATATGAGGAGCATGAAGCGCTGTTGAAAAACATGAAGAGCCTGAAAAGCTGTGAAAAATATGAGGAGCTTCAAAAGGTGTGAAAAATCTGAGGTGCATTAAACGGTCTGAAACATAGGAGGAGCATGAAGCGGTGTTGAAAAACATGAAGAGCCTGAAAGTGTGAAAAATATGAACAGCTTCAAAAGGTGTGAAAAATATGAAGAGCTTCAAATGGTGTCAAAAATATGAGGAGCATGAAACGGTCTGAAAAGGAGGAGGAGCATGAAGCGGTGTTGAAAAAGATGAAGAGCCTGAAAACGTGTGAAAAATATGAAGAGCTTCAAAAGGTGTGAAAAATATGAAGAGCTTCAAAAGTTGTCAAAAATTAGATGAGCATGAAACGGTCTGAAAAATAGGAGGAGCATGAAGTGGTGTTGAAAAAAATGAAAAGCCTGAAAAGGTGTGAAAATTATGGAAAGCTTCAAAAGGTGTCAAAAATATCAGGAGCATGGAACGGTCTGAAAAATTGGAGGAGCATGAAGCGGTGTTCAAAAACATGAAGAGCCTGAAAATGTGTGAAAATCTTGAAGAGTTTCTAAAAGTGTCAAAAATATGAGGAACTTGAAACGGTATGAAAAATAGGAGGAGAATGAACTGGTGTTGAAAAACATGAAGAGCCTCAAAAGATGTGAATAATATGAAGAGCTTCAAAAGGTGTCAAAAATATGAGGAGCATGAAACGGTCTGAAAAATAGGAGGAGCATGAAGCAGTGTTCAAAAACATGAGTAGCCTGAAAAGATGTGAAAAATATGAACAGCTTCAAAAGATGTGAAATACATGAGGAGCTTGCAACTCTCTGAAATAAGAAGGAGTATGAAGTGGTGTTCAAAAACATGAATAGCCTGAAAAGGTGTGAAAAATATGAAGAGCTTCAAAATTGTGAAAAATAAGAGGAGCATGATACGGTCTGAAAAATAGGAGGAGCATGAAATGGTGTTGAAAAACTTGAAGAGCCTGAAATGTGTGAAAAATATGAAGAGCTTCAAAATGTTTGAAAAATATGAAGAGCTTCAAAAAGTGTGAAATACATGAGGAGGATTAAACGGTCTGAAAAATTGGAGGAGCATGAAGCGGTGCTCAAAAACATGAAGAGCTTAAAAAAGTGTGTAAAATATGAAGAACTTCAAAAGGTGTCAAAAATATGAGGAGCATGAAACGGTCGGAAAAATATGAGGAGCATGAAGCAGAATTGAAAAACGTGAAGAGCCTGAAAAGGTGTGAAAAATATGAAGAGCTTCAAAAAGTGTGAAATACTTGAGGAGGATTAAAGGGTCTGGAAAATAGGAGGAACAGGAAGCGGTGTTGAAAAACATGAAGGCCTGAAAACGTGTGAAAAACATGAAGAGTTTCAAAAAGTGTGATAAATATGAAGAGCTTCAAAAGGTGTCAAAAATTAGAGGACCATGAAACGATCTGAAATATAGGAGGAGCATGAAGTGTTGTTGAAAAAAATGAAGAGCCTGAAAAGGTTTGAAAAATATGAAAACATTCAAAAGGTGTCAAAAATATGAGGAGCATGAAACTGTCTCAAAAATAGGAGGAGGATGAAGCGGTGTTCAAAACCAAGAAGAGCCTGAAAAGGTGTGCAAAATATGAAGAGCTTCAAAAGGTGTCAAAAATATGAGGAGCATGAAACGGTCTGAAAAATATGAGGAGCATGAAGCGGTGTTGAAAAACATGAAGAGCCTGAAAAAGTGTGAAAAATATGAAGAGCTTCAAAAGGTGTGAAAAATAGGAGGTGCATTAAACGGTCTGAAAAATAGGAGGAGCATGAAGCGGTGTTGAAAAACATGAAGAGCCTGAAAACGTGTGAAAAATATGAAGAGGTTCAAAAGGTGTCAAAAATGAGATGAGAATGAAACTGTCTGAAAAATAGGAAGAGCATGAAGTTGTGTTCAAAAACATGAAGAGCATGAAAAGGTGTGAAAAATATGAAGAGCTTCAAAATGTGTGAATAATATGAAGAGCTTCAAAAGGTGTCAAAAATTAGATGAGCACGAAACGGTCTGAAAAATAGGAGGAGCATGAAATGGTGTTGAAAAAATGAAGAGCCTGAAAAGGTGTGAAAAATATGGAAAGCTTCAAAAGGAGTCAAAAATATGAGGAGCATGAAACGGTATGAAAAATAGGAGGGGCATGAAGCGGTTTTCAAATAAATGAAGAGCCTGAAAAGGTGTGAAAAATATGAAGAGCTTCAAAAGGTGTCAAAAATATGAGGAGCATGAAACGGTCTGAAAAATAGGAGGAGCATGAAGCGGTGTTCAAAAACATGAAGAGCCTGAAAAGGTGTGAAAAATATGAAGAGCTTAAAAAGGTGTGAAATACATGAGGAGCATGAAACGGTCTGAAAAATAGGAGGAGCATGAAGCGGTGTTGAAAAACATGAATAGCCTGAAAACGTGTGAAAAATATGAAGAGCTTCAAAAGTGTGAAAAATATGAGGAGCATGATACTGTCTGAAAAATAAGAGGAGCATAAAGCGGTGTTGAAAAACATGAAGACCATGAAATGGTGTGGAAAATATGAGGAGCTTCAAAAGATGTCAAAAATGAGATGAGAATGAAACGGTCTGAAAAATAGGAGGAGCATGAAGTGGTGTTGAAAAAAATCAAGAGCCTGAAAAGGTGTGAAATATATGAAGAGCTTCGAAACGTGTCAAAAATATGAGGAGAACGAAACGGTCTGAAAAATAGGAGGAGCATGAAGCGGTGTTGAAAAACTTGAAGAGCCTGAAAAGGTGTGAAAAATATGAAGAGCTTCAAAAGGTGTGAAAAATATGAAAGGCTTCATAAGGTTTCAAAAATGAGATGAGCATGAAACGGTCTGAAAAATAGGAGGAGCATGAAGTGCTGTTGAAAAACATGAAGAGCCTGAAAACGTGTGAAAAATATGAAGAGCTTCAAATGGTGTCAAAATATGAGGAGCATGAAAAGGTCTAAAAATTCGGAGGAGCATGAAAAGTTGTTCAAAAACATGAAGAGCCTGAAAAGTTGTGAAAACTATGAAGAGCTTCAAAAGGTGTCAAAATATGAGGAACATGAAACGGTCTGAAAAATAGGAGAAGCATGAAGCGTTGTTCAAAAACATGAACAGCCTGAAAACCTGTGGAAAATATGAAGAGCTATAAAAGGTGTGAAAATATTTGGAGCATGAAACGTTCTGAAGAATAGGAGGATCATGAAGCGGTGTTGAAATCATGAAGAGCCTGAAAAGGTGTGAACAATATGAAGAGCTTTAAAAGGTGTCAAATATATGAGGAGCATGAAACGGTCTGAAAAATACGAGGAGCATGAATCGGAGTTGAGAAACATGAGGAGCTTGAAAAGGTGTGAAAAATATGAAGAGCTTCAAAAGCTGTGAAATATACGAAGAGCTTCAAAAGGTGTCAAAAATGAGGTGAGCATGAAACGGTCTGAAAAATAGGAGGAGCATGAAGTGGTGTTGAAACACATGAAGAGCCTGAGATGGTGTGAAAAATATGAAGAGCTTCAAAAGGTGTGAAAAATATGAGGTGCATGAAATGGTCTGAAAAATAGGAGGATCATGAAACGGTGTTGAAAAACATGAAGAGCCTGAAAAGGTGTGAGAAATATGAAGAACTCTAAAAGGTGTCAAAAATATGAGGAGCAGGAAACGGTCTGAAAAATGAGAGGAGCATAAAACGGTCTTAAAAATCATGAAGAGCCTGAAAAGGTGTGAAAAATATGAAGAGCTTCAAAGGGTGTGAAATACATAAGGAGCATGAAACGGTCTGAAAAATAGGAGGAGCATGAATCTGGGCTCAAAAACATGAAGAGCCTGAAAAGGAGTGAAAAATATGAAGAGCTTCAAAAGGTGTCAAAATTATGAGGAGCATGAAACGATCTGAAATATATGAGGAGCATGAAGTGGTGTTGAAAAGCATGAAAAGCCTGAAAAGGTGTGAACAATATGAAGAGCTTCAAAAGGTGTCAAAATATGAGGAGCATGAAACGGTTTGAAATATAGGAGGAGCATGAAGTGGTGATGAAAAACATGAAGAGCCTGAAAAGGTATGAAAAATATGAAGAGCTTCAAAAAGTGGGAAATACATGAGTAGCAAGAAACGGTCTGAAAAAAAGGAGGAGCATGATGCGGTGTTGAAAAAAATGAAGAGCCTGAAAAGGTGTGCAAAATATGAAGAGCTTCAAAAGGTGTCAAATATATGAGGAGCATTAAACGGTCTGAAAAATAGGAGGAGCATGAAGTGGTGTTGAAAAACATGAAGAGCCTGAAAAGGTGTGAACAATATGAAGAGCTTCAAAAGGTGTCAAAAATATGAGGAGCATGAAACGGTCTGAAAAATAGGAAGAGCTTGAAACGGTGTTCAAAAACATGAAGAGCCTAAAAGGTATGAAAAATATGAAGAGCTTCAAAAAGTGTGAAATACATGAATAGCATGAAACGGTCTGAAAAATAGGAGGAGCATGAAGCGGTGTTGAAAAACATGAAGAGCCTGAAAATGTGTTTAAAAAAATGAAGAGCTTCAAAAGGTGTCAAAAATAAGAGGAGCATGAACGTTCTGAAAATTAGGAAGAGCATGAAGTGGTCTTGAAAAACATGAAGAGCCTGAAAAGGTGTGAAAAATATGAAGAGCTTCAAAAGGTGGGAAAAATATGAAGAGCTTCAAAAGGTGTGAAAAATATGAGGAGCATGAAACGGTCGGAAAAATAGGAGGAGCATGAAGTGGTGTTGAAATACATGAAGAGGCTGAAAAGGTGTGAAAAATATGAAGAGCTTCAAAAGCTGTGAAAAATATGAGGAGCATGAATCGGTCTGAAAAATAGGAGTAGCATGAAATAGTGTGGAAAAACATGAAGAGCCTGAAAAGGTGTGAAAAATATGAAGAGCTTCAAAAGGTGTGAAATACATGAGGAGCATGAAACGGCCTGAAAAATAGAAGCTGCATGAAACGGTGTGGAAAAACATGAAGAGCCTGAAAAGGTGTGAAAAATATGAAGAGCTGCAAATGGTGTCAAAAATATGAGGAGCATGAAACGGTCTGAAAGATAGGAGGAGCATGAAACGGTGATCCGAAACATGAAGAGACTGAAAAGTTGTGAAAAATATGAAGAGCTTCAAAAGGTGTGAAATTCATGAGGAGCATGAAACGGTCTGAAAAATAGGAGAAGCATGAAGTGGTGTGGAAAAACATGAAGAGCCTGAAAAGGTGTGAAAAATATGAAGAGCTTCAAAAGGTGTGAAATACATGACGAGCATGAAACTCTCTGAAAAATAGGAGGAGCATGAAGTGCTGTACAAAAACATGAAGAGCCTGAAAAGGTGAGAAAAATATGAAGAGCTTCAAAAGGGGTGAAAAATATGAGGAGCATGATACAGTCGAAAAAATAGGAGGAGCATGAAGCAGAGTTCAAAAACATGAAGAGCCTGAAAAAGTGTGAATAATATGAAAAGCTTCAAAAGGTGTCAAAAATGAGAAGAGCATGAAATGGTCTGAAAATTAGAAGGAGCATGAAGCGATGTTGAAAAATATGAAGAGACTGAAAAGGTGTGAGACATATGAAGAGCTTCAAAAGGTGTCAACAATATGAGGAACATGAAACGGTCTTAAAAATAGGAGGAGGATGAAGCGGTGTTCAAAAACTTGAAGAGGATAAAAAGGTGTGAAAAGTATGAAGAGCTTTAAAAGGTGTCAAAAATATGAGGAGCATGAAACGGTCTGAAAAATAGGAGGATTATGAAACGGTGTTCAAAAACATGAAGAGCCTGAAAAGGTGTGAGAAATATGAAGAGATTCAAAAGGTGTGAAAATTATGAGAAGTCTGAAACGGTCTGAAAAATAGGAGGAGCATGAAGAGGTGTTCAAAAACATGAAGAGCCTGAAAAGCTGTGAAAAATATGCAAAGCTCCAAAAGGTGTCAAAACTGAGATGAGCATGATACGGTCTGCAAAATAGGAGGAGCAGGAAATGGTGTTCAAAAACATGAAGAGCCTGAAAAGGTGTGAAAAATATGAAGAGATTCAAAAGGTGTGGAATACATGAAGAGGATTAAACAGTCTGAAACATAGGCGTAGCATGAAGCGGTGTTTAAAAACATGAAGAGCCTGAAAAGGTGTAAAAGTATGAAGAGCTTCAAAAGGTGTGAAATACATGACGAGCATGAAACTCTCTGAAAAATAGGAGGAGCATGAAGTGGTGTGGAAAAACATGAAGAGCCTGAAAAGGTGTGAAAAGTATGAAGAGCTTCAAAAGGTGTGAAATATATGCCGGCATTGAAACTCTCTGAAAAATAGGAGGAGCATGAAGTGCTGTACAAAAACATGAAGAGCCTGAAAAGGTGAGAAAAATATGAAGAGCTTCAAAAGGGGTGAAAAATATGAGGAGCATGATACGGTCGAAAAAATAGGAGGAGCATGAAGCGGAGTTCAAAAACATGAAGAGCCTGAAAATGTGTGAATAATATGAAAAGCTTCAAAAGGTGTCAAAAATGAGAAGAGCATGAAACGTTCTGAAAATTAGGAGGAGCATGAAGCGATATTGAAAAATATGAAGAGACTGAAAAGGTGTGAGACATATGAAGAACTTCAAAAGGTGTCAACAATAGGAGGAGCATGAAACGGTCTTAAAAATAGGAGGAGGATGAAGCGGTGTTCAAAAACTTGAAGAGGATGAAAAGGTGTGAAAAATATGAAGAGCTTTAAAAGGTGTCAAAAAAATGAGGAGCATAAAACGGTCTGAAAAATAGGAGGATTATGAAACGGTGTTCAAAAACATGAAGAGCCTGAAAAGGTGTGAAAAATATGAAGAGCTTCAAAAGGTGTGAAATACATGACGAGCATGAAACTCTCTGAAAAATAGGAGGAGCATGAAGTGCTGTACAAAAACATGAAGAGCCTGAAAAGGTGAGAAAAATATGAAGAGCTTCAAAAGGGGTGAAAAATATGAGGAGCATGATACAGTCGAAAAAATAGGAGGAGCATGAAGCAGAGTTCAAAAACATGAAGAGCCTGAAAAGGTGTGAATAATATGAAAAGCTTCAAAAGGTGTCAAAAATGAGAAGAGCATGAAATGGTCTGAAAATTAGAAGGAGCATGAAGCGATGTTGAAAAATATGAAGAGACTGAAAAGGTGTGAGACATATGAAGAGCTTCAAAAGGTGTCAAAAATATGAGGAACATGAAACGGTCTTAAAAATAGGAGGAGGATGAAGCGGTGTTCAAAAACTTGAAGAGGATGAAAAGGTGTGAAAAGTATGAAGAGCTTTAAAAGGTGTCAAAAATATGAGGAGCATGAAACGGTCTGAAAAATAGGAGGATTATGAAACGGTATTCAAAAACATGAAGAGCCTGAAAAGGTGTGAGAAATATGAAGAGATTCAAAAGGTGTGAAAATTATGAGAAGTCTGAAACGGTCTGAAAAATAGGAGGAGCATGAAGAGGTGTTCAAAAACATGAAGAGCCTGAAAAGGTGTGAAAAGTATGAAGAGCTTCAAAAGGTGTGGAATATATGCCGAGCATGAAACTCTCTGAAAAATAGGAGGAGCATGAAGTGCTGTACAAAAACATGAAGAGCCTGAAAAGGTGAGAAAAATATGAAGAGCTTCAAAAGGGGTGAAAAATATGAGGAGCATGATACGGTCGAAAAAATAGGAGGAGCATGAAGCGGAGTTCAAAAACATGAAGAGCCTGAAAATGTGTGAATAATATGAAAAGGTTCAAAAGGTGTCAAAAATGAGAAGAGCATGAAACGGTCTGAAAATTAGGAGGAGCATGAAGCGATATTGAAAAATATGAAGAGACTGAAAAGGTGTGAGACATATGAAGAGCTTCAAAAGGTGTCAACAATAGGAGGAGCATGAAACGGTCTTAAAAATAGGAGGAGGATGAAGCGGTGTTCAAAAACTTGAAGAGGATGAAAAGGTATGAAAAATATGAAGAGCTTTAAAAGGTGTCAAAAAAATGAGGAGCATGAAACGGTCTGAAAAATAGGAGGATTATGAAACGGTGTTCAATAACATGAAGAGCCTGAAAAGGTGTGAAAAATATGAAGAGCCTCAAAACGTGTCAAAAAATGAGGAGTATGAAACGGTATGATAAATAGCAGGAGCATGAACCGGTGTTGTAAAACATGAAGAGTCTGAAATCGTGTGAAAAATATGAAGAGCTTCAAAAATGTGAAAAATATGAAGAGCTTCAAAAGATGTGAAAAATATGCAAAGCTTCAAAAGGTGTCAAAATGAGATGAGCATGAAACGGTCCGAAAAAAAAGAGGAGCATGAAGTCGTGTTTAAAAATATGAAGAGCCTGAAAAGGTGTGAAAAATATGAAGAGCTTCAAAAGGTGTGAAAATTATGAGGAGCATGATACGGTCTGAAAAATAGGAGGAGCATGAAACGGTGTTCAAAAACATGAAGAGCCTGAAAAGGTGTGAGAAATGAAGACCTTCAAAAGGTGTGAAAATTATGAGGAGTCTGAAATGGTCTGAAAATAGGAGGAGCATGAAGAGGTGTTCAAAAACATGAAGAGCCTGAAAAGCTGTGAAAAATATGAAGAGCTTAAAAATGTGTCAAAATATGAGGAGCATGAAACGGTCTGAAAAATATGAGGAGCATGAACTGGTGTTGAAAAACATGAAGAGCCTGAAAAGGTGTGAAAAATATGAAGAGCTTAAAAATGTGTCAAAATATGAGGAGCATGAAACGGTCTGAAAAATAGGAGGAGCATGAAGCGTTGTTGAAAAACATGAAGAGCCTGAAAAGTTGTGAAAAATATGAAGAGCTTCAAAAGGTGTGAAAAATATGAAGAGCTTCAAATGTGTCAAAAATGAGATGAGCATGAAACGGTCTGAAAAATAAGAGGAGCATGAAGTGGTGTTGAAAAAAAAGAAGAGGCTGAAACGGTGTGAAATATATGAAGGCCTTCAAAAAGTGTCAAAAATATGAGGAGAATGAAACGTTCTGAATAATAGGAGGAGCATGAAGCGGTGTTGAAAAACATGAAGAGCCTGAAAACGTGTGAAAAATATGAAGAGCTTCGAAAGGTGTGAAAAATATGAAGAACTTCAAATGTGTCAAAATGAGATGAGCATGAAACGGTCTGAAAAATAAGAGGAGCAAGAAGTGGAGTTTAAAAAAAAGAAGAGCCTGAAAAGGTGGGAAATATATGAAGACCTTCAAAAGGTGTCAAAAATATGAGGAGTATGAAACGGTCTGAAAAATAAGAAGAGCATGAAGAGGTGTTGAAAAACATGAGGAGCCTGAAAAGGTGTGAAAAATATGAAGAGATTCAAAAGGTGTCAAATATATGAGGAGCATGAAACGGTGTTGAAAAACATGAAGAGCCTGAAAAGGTGTGAAAAATATGAACAGCTTCAAAAAGTGTCAAAAATATGAGGAGCATGAAACGGTCTGAAAAATAGGAGGAGCATGAAGCGGTGTTGAAAAACATGAAGAGCCTGAAAACGTGTGAAAAATATGAAGAGCTTCAAAAGGTGTGAAAAATATGAAGAGCTTCAAATGTGTCAAAATTGAGATGAGCATGAAACGGTTTGAAAAATAGGAGGAGCATGAAGTGGTGTTGAAAAAAAAGAAGAGACTGAAAAGGTGTGAAAAATATGAGGATCATCAAAAGGTGTGAAAAATATGAGGAGCATGAAAAGGTCTGCAAAAAGGAGGAGCATGAAGTGATGGTGAAAAACTTGAAGAGCCTGAAAAGGTGTGAAAATTATGAAGAGCTTCAAAAGGTGTGAAAAATATGAAGAGCTTCAAAAGGTGTGAAAAATATGAAGAGCTTCAAATGTGTCAAAAATGAGATGAGCATGGAACGGTCTGCAAAATAGGAGGAGCATGAAGTGGTGTTGAAAAACAAGAAGAGACTGAAAAGGTGTGAAAAATATGAAGTGCATCAAAAGGTGTCAAAAATATGAGGAGAATGAAACGGTCTCAAAAATAGGAGGAGCATGAAACGGTGTTCAAAATCATGAAGAGCCCGAAAAGTTGTGAAAAATATGAAAAACTTCAAAAGGTGTCAAAAATGAGATGAGCATGAAACGGTTTGAGAAATAGGAGGAGCAAGAAGTGGTGTTGAAAAAAAAGAAGAGACTGAAAAGGTGTGAAAAATATGAGGATCATCAAAAGGTGTGAAAAATATGAGGAGCATGAAAAGGTCTGCAAAAAGGAGGAGCATGAAGTGGTGGTGAAAAACTTGAAGAGCCTGAAAAGGTGTGAAAAATATGAAAAGCTTCAAAGTCTGTCAAAAATATGAGGAGCATGAAACGGTCTGAAAAATAAGAGGAGCATGAAGTGGAGTTTAAAAAAAAGAAGAGCCTGAAAAGATGTGAATATATGAAGACCTTCAAAAGGTGTCAAAAATATCAGGAGAATGAAACGGTCTGAATAATAGGAGGAGCATGAAGCCGTGTTGAAAAACATGAAGAGCCTGAAAAGGTGTGAAAAATATGGAGAGATTCTAAAGGTTTCAAAAATGATAAGAGCATGAAACGGTCTGAAAAATAAGAGGAGCATGAAGTGGTGGTGAAAATCATGAAGAGCCTGAAAAGGTGTGAAAAATATGAAGAGCTTCTAAAGGTGTCAAAAATATGAGGAGCATGAAACGGTCTGAAAAATAGGAGGATCATGAAGCGGTGTTCAAAAACATGAAAAGCCTGAAAAGGTGTGAAAATATGAAGAGCTTCAAAAAGTGTCAAAAATATGAGGAGCATGTAACGGTCTGAAAAAAAGGAGGAACATGAAGTGGTGTGGAAAAACATGAATAGCCTGAAAACTTGTGAAAAATATGAAGAGCTTCAAAAGGTGTGAAATTTATGAGGAGCCTGAAACGGTCTGAAAAATAGGAGGAGCATGAAGCGGTGTTCAAAAACATGAAGAGCCTGAAAAGGTGTGAAAAATATGAAGAGCTTCAAAAGGTGTCAAAAATATGAGGAGCCTGAAACGGTTTGAAAAATAGGGGGAGCATGAAGCGGTGTTCAAAAACATGAAGAGCCTGAAAAGGTGTGAAAAATATGCAGAGCTTCAAAAGGTGTCAAAAATATGAGGAGCATGAAACGACCTGAAAAATACGAGGAGCATTAAGTGGTGTTGAAAACCATGAAGAGCCTGAAAAGGTGTGAAAAATATGAAGAGCTTAAAATGTGTCAAAAATATGAGGAGCATGAAACGGTCTGAAAAATAGGATGAGCATAAGCGATGTTCAAAAACATGCACAGCCTGAAAAGGTGTGATAAATATGAAGAGCTTCAAAAGGTGTGAAAAATATGAAGAGCTTCAAAAGGTGTCAAAAATTAGATTAGCATGAAAGGGTCTGAAAAATAGGAGAAGCATGAAGTGGAGTTGAAAAAAAAAGAAGAGCCTGAAAAGATATGAATATATAAAGACCTTCAAAAGGTGTTAAAAATATGAGGAGCATGAAACGGTCTGAATAATAGGAGGAGCATGAAGCGGTGTTGAAAAACATGAAGAGCCTGAAAACGTGTGAAAAATATGAAGAGCTTCAAAAGGTGTGAAAAATATGAAGACCTTCAAATGTGTCAAAAATGAGATGAGCATGAAACGGTCTGAAAAATAAGAGGAGCATGAAGTGGAGTGGAAAAAAAAAGAAGAGCCTGAAAAGATATGAATATATAAAGACCTTCAAAAGGTGTCAAAAATATGAGGAGAATGAAACGGTCTGAATAATAGGAGGAGCATGAAGCGGTGTTGAAAAACATGAAGAGCCTGAAAAGGTGTGTAATATATGAACAGCTTCAAAAGGTGTGAAAAATATGAAGAGCTTCAAAATGTGTCAAAAATATGACGAGCATGAAACCCTCTTAAAAATAGGAGGAGGATAAAGCGGTGTTCAACAACATGAAGAGCCTGAAAAGGTGTGCAAAATATGAAGAGCTTCAAAAGGTGTGAAATACATGAGGAACATGAAACGGTGTTCAAAACATGCAGAGACTGAAAAGGTGTGAAAAATATGAAGAGCATCAAAACGTGTCGAAAATATGAGAAGTATGAAACGGTCTGAATAATAGGAGGAGCATGAAGCGGTGTTGAAAAACAGGAAGAGTCTGAAATCGTGTGAAAAATATGAAGATCTTCAAAAATATGAAAAGTATGAAGAGCTTCAAAAGGTGTGAAAACTATGAGGAGCATGATACGGTCTGAAAAATAGGAGGAGCATGAAGCGGTGTTGAAAAACATGAAGAGCATGAAAAGGTGTGAAAATATGAAGAGATTCAAAAATATGAAAAATATGAAGAGCATCAAAAGGTGTGACAAATATGAAGAGCTTCAAAAGGTGTGAAAAATATGAAGAGTTTGTAAAGGTGTCAAAAATATGCGGAGCATGAAACGGTCTGAAAAATATGAGGAGCATGAACTGGTGTTGGAAAACATGAAGAGCCTGAAAAGGTGTGAAAAATATGAAGAGCTTCAAAATGTGTGAAACATATGAGGAGCATGAAACGGTCTGAAAAATAGGAGGAGCATTAAGCGGTGTTGAAAAACATGAAGAGCCTGAAAAGGTGTGAAATGTATGAAGAGCTTCAAAAGTTGTCAAAAATATGAGGAGCATGAAACGGTCTGAAAAATAGGAGAAGCATGAAGCGGTGTTGAAAAACATGAGAAGCCTGAAAAGGTGGAAAAATATGAAGAGCTTCAAAAAGTGTCAACAATATGGGGAGCATGAAACGGTGTGAAAATTTGGAAGAGCATGAAACTGTGTTGATAAACATGAAGAGCCTGAAAATGTGTGAAAAATATGAAGAGCTTCAAAAGGTCTCAAATATATGAGGAGCATGAAACAGTGTGAAAAATAGGATGAGCATGAAACGGTTTTAAAAAGACGAAGAGCCTAAAAGGTGTGACATATATGAAGAGCTTCAAAAGGTGTGAAATACATGAGGAGGTCGAAACGGTCTGAAAATAGTAGGAGCATGAAGCGGCGTTGAAAAACATGAAGAGGCTGAAAACGTGTGAAAAATATGAAGAGCTTCAAAAGGTGTGAAATATATGAAGAGCTACAGAAGGTGTCAAAAATATGAGGAGCATGAACCGGTCTGAAATATAGGAGGAGAATGAAGTGGTGTTGAAAAACCTGAAGAGCCTGAAAAGGTGTGAAAAATATGAAGAGCTTCAAAAGGTGTCAAAAACATGAGGAGAATGAACCGGTCTGAAAAATAGGAGGAGCATGAAGTGGTGTTGAAAAACATGAAGTGCCTGAAAAGTTGTGAAATATATGAAGAGCTTCAAAAGGTGTGAAAAATATGAGGAGCTTCAAAATGTGTCAAAAATATGAGGAGTCTGAAACGGTCTGAAAAATAGGAGGAGCATGATACGGTGTTCAAAAATATGAAGAGCCTGAAAAGGTGTGAAAAACATGAATATCTTCAAAAGGGGTCAAAAATATGAGGAGCATGAAACGATCTGAAAAAATAGGAGGAGCATGAAGTGGTGTTCAAAAACATGAAGAGCCTGAAAAGGTGTGAAAAACATGAAGAGCCTCAAAACGTGTCAAAAATATGAGGAGCATGAAACGGTCTGAAAAATAGGAGGAGCATGAAGCGGTGTTGAAAAACATGAAGAGCCTGAAAACCTGTGAAAAATATGAAGAGCTTCAAAAGGTGTGAAATATATGAAGAGCTTCCAAAGGTGTCAAAAATGAGATGAGCATGAAAAGGTCTGAAAAATAGGAGGAGCATGAAGTGGTCGTGAAAATCATGAAGTGCCTGAAAAGGTGTGAAATATATGAAGAGCTTCAAAAGTTGTGAAAAAATTAGGAGGTTCAAAAGGTGTCAAAAATATGAGGAGCATGAAACGTTCTGAAAAATAAGAGGAGCATGAAACGGTTTTGAAAAACATGAAGAGCCTGAAAAGGTGTGAAAAATAGGAAGAGCTTCACAAGGTGTCACATATATGAGGAGCGTGAAACGGTCTGAAAAATAGGAGGAGCATGAAGCAGTCGTCAAAAACATGAAGAACCTGAAAAGTTTTGTAAAATATGAAGAGCTTCAAAAGGTGTGAAAAATATGAGGAACATGAAACAGTCTGAAAAATAGGAGCAGCCTGAAACAGTGTTGAAAGACATGAAGAGCTTCAAAAGTGTCAAAAATATGAGGAGCATGAAACGGTCTGAAATATAAGAGGATCATGAAACGGTCTGAAAAATAGGAGCAGCATGAAACGGTGTTGAAAGACATGAAGAGCTTCAAAAGGTGTCAAAAATATGAGGAGAATGAAACGGTTTGAAAAATAGGAGAAGCAGGAAACTGTCTGAAAAATAGAGGCAGCATGGAATGGTGTGGAAAAACATGAAGAGCTTCAAAAGTTGTGAAAAAATGAGGAGGTTCAAAAGGCGTCAAAAATATGAGGAGCATGAAACGGTCTGAAAAATAGGAGGGGCTTGAAACGGTGTTCCAAAAAATGAAGAGCCTGAAAAGATGTGAAAAATATGAAGAGCTTCAAAAGTTGTGAAAAATATGAAGAGCTTCAAAAGGTGTGAAATACATGAGGAGCATTAAACTCTCTGAATAATAGGAGGAGAATGAAGTGGTGTTCAAAACATGAAGAGCCTGAAAAGGTGTGAAAAATATGAAGAGCTTCAAAACGTGTCAAAAATATGAGGAGCATGAAACGGTCTGAAAAATAGGAGGAGCACGACGTGTTGCTGAAAAACTTGAATAGCCTGAAAAGGTGAGAATATATGAAGAGCTTCAAAATGAGTCAAAATATGAGGAGCATGAAACGGTCTGAAAAATAGGAGGACCATGAAGCGGTGTTGAAAAAAATGAAGATCCTGAAAAAGTGTGAAAAATATGAAGAGCTTCAAAAGGTGTCAAAAATATAGGAGAATGAAACGGTCTGAAAAATAGGAGGAGCATGAAACGGTGTTGAAAACATGAAGAGATGAAAAGGTGTGAAAAATATGAAGAGCTTCAAAAGGTGTGAAATACATGAGGAGGTCGAAACGGTCTGAAAATAGTAGGAGCATGAAGCGGCGTTGAAAAACATGAAGAGCCTGAAAACGTGTGAAAAATATGAAGAGCTTCAAAAGGTGTGAAATATATGAAGAGCTACAAAAGGTGTCAAAAATATGCGGAGCATGAACCGGTCTGAAATATAGGAGGAGCATGAAGTGGTGTTGAAAAACATGAAGAGCCTGAAAAGGTGTGAAAAATATGAAGAGCTTCAAAAGGTGTCAAAAATATGAGGAGCCTGAAGCGGTCTGAAAAATAGGAGCAGCATGAAACGGTGTTGAAAAATATGAAGAGACTGAAAAGGTGTGAAAAATAGGAAGAGCTTCACAAGGTGTCAAATATATGAGGAGCATGAAACGGTCTGAAAAATAGGAGGAGCATGAAGCAGTCGTCAAAAACATGAAGAACCTGAAAAGTTTTGTAAAATATGAAGAGCTTCAAAAGGTGTGAAAAATATGAGGAACATGAAACGGTCTGAAAAATAGGAGCAGCATGAAGCGGTGTTGAAAGACATGAAGAGCTTCAAAAGTGTCAAAAATATGAGGAGCATGAAACGGTCTGAAAAATAGGATGAGCATGAAGCGGTGTTGAAAATATTAAGAGCCTGAAAAGGTGTGAAAAATATGAAGAGCTTCAAAAGATGTCAAAAATATGAGGAGCATGAAGCGGTCCGAAAAATAGGATGAGCATGAAGCGGTGTTGAAAACATTAAGAGCCTGAAAAGGTGGGAAATATATAAAGAGATTGAAAAGGTGTCAAAAATATGAGGAGCATGAAACGGTGTGAAAAATAGGACAAGCATGAAGTGATGTTGACAAACCTGAAGAGACTGAAAAGGTGTGAAAAATATGAAGAGCTACAAAAGATGTGAAATATATGAGGAGCATGAAATGACCTGAAAAATAGGAGGAGCATGAAACGGTGTTGAAAAACATGAAGAGCCTGAAAAGGTGTGAAAATTATGAAGACCTTCAAAATGTGTCAGAAAAAAGGTGGAGCATGAAATGATGTTCAAAAACATGAAGAGCCTGAAAAGGTGTGAAAAATATGAACAGCTTCAAAAGGTGTCAAAACTATGAGGAGCATGAAACGGTCTGAAAAATAGGAGGAACATGAAGCACGGTTGAAAAACATGAAGAGCCTGAAAAGGTGTGAAAAATATGAACAGCTTCAAAAGGTGTCAAAAATATGAGGAGCCTGAAACAGTCTGAAAAATAGGAGGAGCATGAAGCGCTGTTGAAAAACATGAAGAGCCTGAAAAGGTGTGAAAAATATGAAGAGCTTCCAAAGGTGTGAAAAATATGAATAGCTTCGAAATGTGTCAATAATGAGAGCAGCATGAAACTGTGTGAAAAATATGAGGAGCATGAAGCGGTGTGCAAAAAGATGAAGAGCCTGAAAATGTGTGAAATATATGAAGAGCTACAAAAGGTGTCAAAAATATGAGGAGAAAGAAACGGTCTGAAAAATAGGAGGATCATGAAGTGGTGTTGACAAACATGAAGAGCTGAAAAGCTGTGAAAAATATGAAGAGCTTTAAAAGGTCTCAAATATATGAGGAGCATGAAATTTTCTGAAAAATAGGAGGAGCATGAAACGTTGTTCAAAACATGAAGAGCCTGAAAAGGTGTGAAAAATATAAAGAGCTTCAAAACATGTCAAACATTGAGGAGCATGAAAGGATCTGAAAAATAGGAAGAGCATGATGCAGTGTTGAAAAACATGACGAGGCTGAAAACGTGTGTAAAATATGAAGTGCTCCAAAGATGTCAAAAATATGAGGAGCATGAAGCGGTCCAAAAAATAGGATGAGCATGAAGCGGTGTCGAAAACATTAAGAGCCTGAAAAGGTGTGAAAATTATGAAGAGCTTCAAAATGTGTCAAAAAAAAGGAGGATAATGAAACAGTGTTCAAATACATTAAGAGCGTGAATAGGTGTGAAAAATATGAAGAGCTTCAAAATGTGTCAAAAATAGGAGGAGGATGAAACGTTGTTAAAAAAACAAGAAGAGCCTGAAAAGGTGTGAAATATATGAAGAGCTTCAAAAGGTGTGAAAAATATGAAGAGCTACAAAAGGTGTGAAATACATGAGGAGCATGAAACTCTCTGAATAATAGGAGGAGCATGAAGTGGTGTTCAAAACATGAAGAGCCTGAAAAGGTGTGAAAAATATGAAGAGCTTCAAAACGTGTCAAAAATATGAGGAGCATGAAACGGTCTGAAAAATAGGAGAAGCATGAAGTGGTGTTGAAAAACGTGAATAGCCTGAAAAGGTGAGAATATATGAAGAGCTTCAAAAGGTGTCAAAATATGAGGAGCATGAAACGGTCTGAAAAATAGGAGGACCATGAAGCGGTGTTGAAAAAAATGAAGATCCTGAAAAAGTGTGAAAAATATGAAGAGCTTCAAAAGGTGTCAAAAATATAGGAGAATGAAACGGTCTGAAAAATAGGAGGAGCATGAAACGGCGTTGAAAACATGAAGAGATGAAAAGATGTGAAAAATATGAACAGGTTCTAAAGGTGTCAAAAATATGAGGAGCATGAAACAGTCTTTAAAATAGGATGAGAATGAGACGGTTTTGAAAAAGATGAAGAGCATGAAAAGGTGTGAAAAACATGAAGAGCTTCAAAAGCTGTAAAAAATATGAGAGACATGAAACGACTGAAAATTAGGAGGAGCATGATGCGGTGGTCAAAAACATGAAGAGCCTGAAAAGGTGTGAAAAATATAAAGAGCTTCAAAAGGTGTGAAATATATGAAGAGCTACAAAAGGTGTGAAATACATGAGGAGGTCGAAACGGTCTGAAAATAGTAGGAGCATGAAGCGGCGTTGAAAAACATGAAGAGGCTGAAAACGTGTGAAAAATATGAAGAGCTTCAAAAGGTGTGAAATATATGAAGAGCTACAAAAGGTGTCAAAAATATGAGGAGCATGAACCGGTATGAAATATAGGAGGAGCATGAAGTGGTGTTGAAAAACATGAAGAGCCTGAAAAGGTGTGAAAAATATGAAGAGCTTCAAAAGGTGTCAAAAATATGAGGAGCCTGAAGCGGCCTGAAAAATAGGAGGAGCATGAAACGGTGTTGAAAAACATGAAGAGCCTGAAAAGGTGTGAAAAATAGGAAGAGCTTCACAAGGTGTCAAATATATGAGTAGCATGAAACGGTCTGAAAAATAGGAGGAGCATGAAGCATTCGTCAAAAACATGAAGAACCTGAAAAGTTTTGTAAAATATGAAGAGCTTCAAAAGGTGTGAAAAATATGAGGAGCATGAAACGGTCTGAAAAATAGGATGAGCATGAAGCAGTGTTGAAAATATTAAGAGCCTGAAAAGGTGTGAAAAATATGAAGAGCTTCAAAAGATGTCAAAAATATGAGGAGCATGAAGCGGTCCGAAAAATAGGATGAGCATGAAGCGGTGTTGAAAACATTAAGAGCCTGAAAAGGTGGGAAATATATAAAGAGCTTGAAAAGGTGTCAAAAATATGAGGAGCATGAAACGGTCTGAAAAATAGGAGGAGCATGAAGTGGTGTTGAAAAACATGAAGAGCCTTAAAAGTTGTGAAAAATATGAAGAGCTTCAAAAGGTGTGAAAAATATGAAGAGCTTCAAAAGGTGTCAAAAATGAGAGGAGCATGAAACGGTGTGAAAAATAGGAGGAGCATGAAGCTGTGTTGAAAAACATGAAGAGCCTGAAAAGCTGTGAACAATTTGGAGAGCTTCAAAAGGTGTCAAATATATGAGGAGCATGAAATGGTCTGAAAAATAGGAGGAGCATGAAGCGGTGTAGAAAAACATTAAGAGTGTGAAAAGGTTTTCAAAAACATGAAGAGCCTGAAAAGGTGTGAAAAATATGAAGAGCTTCAAAACGTGTGAAAAATATGAATAGCTTCGAAATGTGTCAATAATGAGAGCAGCATGAAACGGTGTGAAAAATATGAGGAGCATGAAGCGATGTGCAAAAAGGTGAAGAGCCTGAAAATGTGTGAAATATATGAAGAGCTTCAAAAGGTGTCAAAAATATGAGGAGAAAGAAACGGTCTGAAAAATAGGAGGAGCATGAAGTGGTGTTGACAAACATGAAGAGCTGAAAAGCTGTGAAAAATATGAAGAGCTTTAAAAGGTGTCAAATATATGAGGAGCATGAAATTTTCTAAAAAATAGGAGGAGCATGAAACGATGTTCAAAACATGAAGAGCCTGAAAAGGTGTGAAAAATATAAAGAGCTTCAAAACATGTCAAACATTGAGGAGCATGAAACGATCTGAAAAATAGGAAGAGCATGATGCAGTGTTGAAAAACATGAAGAGGCTGAAAACTTGTGAAAAATATGAAGTGCTCCAAAGATGTCAAAAATATGAGGAGCATGAAATGGTCCGAAAAATAGGATGAGCATGAAGCGGTGTTGAAAACATTAAGAGCCTGAAAAGGTGTGAAATATATGAAGAGCTTGAAACGGTGTCAAAAATATGAGGAGCATGAAACGGTGTGAAAAATAGAAGAAGCATGAAGTGATGTTGAGAAACATGAAGAGCCTGAAAAGGTGTGAAAAAAATGAAGAGCTACAAAAGGTGTCAAATATATGAGGAGCATGAAACGATCTGAAAAATAGGAGGAGCATGAAGTGGTGTTGAAAAATATGAAGAGCCTGAAAAGGTGTGAAAATTATGAAGAGCTTCAAAATGTGTCAAAAAAAAGGAGGATAATGAAACAGTGTTCAAATACATTAAGAGCGTGAATAGGTGTGAAAAATATGAAGAGCTTCAAAATGTGTCAAAAAAAAAGGAGGAGCATGAAGCGGTGTTTAAAAACAAGAAGTGCCTGAAAAGGTGTGAAATATATGAAGAGCTTCAAAAGGTGTCAAAAATATGAGGAGAAAGAAACGGTCTGAAAAATAGGAGGATCATGAAGTGGTGTTGACAAACATGAAGAGCTGAAAAGCTGTGAAAAATATGAAGAGCTTCAAAACTTGTCAAACATTGAGGAGCATGAAACTATCTGAAAAATAGGAAGAGCATGATGCCGTGTTGAAAACATGAAGAGCCTGAAAAGGTGTGAAATATATGATGAGCTTCAAAAGGTGTCAAAAATATGAGGAGCATGAAACGGTCTGAAAAATAGGAGGAGCATGAAGCGGTGTTGAAAAACATGAAGAGCCTTAAAAGTTGTGAAAAATATGAAGAGCTTCAAAAGGTGTGAAAAATATGAAGAGCTTCAAAAGGTGTCAAAAATGAGAGGAGCATGAAACGGTGTGAAAAATAGGAGGAGCATGAAGCTGTGTTGAAAAACACGAAGAGCCTGAAAAGCTGTGAACAATTTGGAGAGCTTCAAAAGGTGTCAAATATATGAGGAGCATGAAATGGTCTGAAAAATAGGAGGAGCATGAAGCGGTGTAGAAAAACATTAAGAGTGTGAAAAGGTTTTCAAAAACATGAAGAGCCTGAAAAGGTGTGAAAAATATGAAGAGCTTCATAACGTGTGAAAAATAAGAGGAGCATGAAACAGTTTGAAAAATAGGAGAAGCATAAAGCGGTGTTCAAAAACATGAAGAGCCTGAAAATTTGTGAAAAATATGAAGAGCTTCAAAAGGTGTCAAAAATATGAGGAGCATGCAACGGTCTGAAAAAACCGAGGAGCATGAAGCGGTGTTGAAAAATTGAAGAGCCTAAAAAGGTGCAAAAAATATGAAGAGCTTCAAAAGGTGTCAAAAATATGAGGAGCATGAAACAGTCTGAAAAATAGGAGGAGCATGAAGTGGTGTTGAAAAACATGAAGAGCCTGAAAAGGTGTGAAAAATATGAAGAGCTTCCAAAGGTGTGAAAAATATGAATAGCTTCGAAATGTGTCAATAATGAGAGCAGCATGAAACGGTGTGAAAAATATGAGGAGCATGAAGCGATGTGCAAAAAGATGAAGAGCCTGAAAATGTGTGAAATATATGAAGAGCTTCAAAAGGTGTCAAAAATATGAGGAGAAAGAAACGGTCTGAAAAATAGGAGGAGCATGAAGTGGTGTTGACAAACATGAAGAGCTGAAAAGCTGTGAAAAATATGAAGAGCTTTAAAAGGTCTCAAATATATGAGGAGCATGAAATTTTCTGAAAAATAGGAGGAGCATGAAACGTTGTTCAAAACATGAAGAGCCTGAAAAGGTGTGAAAAATATAAAGAGCTTCAAAACATGTCAAACATTGAGGAGCATGAAACGATCTGAAAAATAGGAAGAGCATGATGCAGTGTTGAAAAACATGAAGAGGCTGAAAACTTGTGAAAAATATGAAGTGCTCCAAAGATGTCAAAAATATGAGGAGCATGAAATGGTCCGTAAAATAGGAAGAGCATGAAGCGGTGTTGAAAACATTAAGAGCCTGAAAAGGTGTGAAATATATGAAGAGCTTGAAACGGTGTCAAAAATATGAGGAGCATGAAACGGTGTGAAAAATAGAAGAAGCATGAAGTGATGTTGAGAAACATGAAGAGCCTGAAAAGGTGTGAAAAAAATGAAGAGCTACAAAAGGTGTCAAATATATGAGGAGCATGAAACGATCTGAAAAATAGGAGGAGCATGAAGTGGTGTTGAAAAATATGAAGAGCCTGAAAAGGTGTGAAAATTATGAAGAGCTTCAAAATGTGTCAAAAAAAAGGAGGATAATGAAACAGTGTTCAAATACATTAAGAGCGTGAATAGGTGTGAAAAATATGAAGAGCTTCAAAATGTGTCAAAAAAAAAGGAGGAGCATGAAGCGGTGTTTAAAAACAAGAAGTGCCTGAAAAGGTGTGAAATATATGAAGAGCTTCAAAAGGTCTCAAATATATGAGGAGCATGTAACTTTCTGAAAAATAGGAGGAGCATGAAACGGTGTTCAAAACATGAAGAGCCTGAAAAGGTGTGAAAAATATGAAGAGCTTCAAAAGGTGTGAAAAATATGAAGAGCTTCAAAACTTGTCAAGCATTGAGGAGCATGAAACTATCTGAAAAATAGGAAGAGCATGATGCCATGTTGAAAAACATGAAGAGCCTGAAAAGGTGTGAAATATATGATGAGCTTCAAAAGGTGTCAAAAATATGAGGAGCATGAAACGGTCTGAAAAATAGGAGGAGCATGAAGCGGTGTTGAAAAACATGAAGAGCCTTAAAAGATGTGAAAAATATGAAGAGCTTCGAAAGGTGTGAAAAATATGAAGAGCTTCAAAAGGTGTCAAAAATGAGAGGAGCATGAAACGGTGTGAAAAATAGGAGGAGCATGAAGCTGTGTTGAAAAACATGAAGAGCCTGAAAAGCTGTGAACAATTTGAAGAGCTTCAAAAGGTGTCAAATATATGAGGAGCATGAAATGGTCTGAAAAATAGGAGGAGCATGAAGCGGTGTTGAAAAACATTAAGAGTGTGAAAAGGTTTTCAAAAACATGAAGAGCCTGAAAAGGTGTGAAAAATATGAAGAGCTTGAAAACGTGTGAAAAATAAGAGGAGCATGAAACAGTTTGAAAAATAGGAGAAGCATAAAGCGGTGTTCAAAAACATGAAGAGCCTGAAAATTTGTGAAAAATATGAAGAGCTTCAAAAAGTGTCAAAAATATGAGGAGCATGCAACGGTCTGAAAAAACCGAGGAGCATGAAGCGGTGTTGAAAACTTGAAGAGCCTAAAAAGGTGCAAAAAATATGAAGAGCTTCAAAAGGTGTCAAAATATGAGGAGCATGAAACGGTCTGAAAAATAGGAGGACCATGAAGCGGTGTTGAAAAAAATGAAGAGCCTGAAAAAGTGTGAAAAATATGAAGAGCTTCAAAAGGTGTCAAAAATATAGGAGAGTGAAACTGTCTGAAAAATAGGAGGAGCATGAAACGGTGTTGAAAACATGAAGAGATGAAAAGGTGTGAAAAATATGAAGAGGTTCTAAAGGTGTCAAAAATATGAGGAGCATGTAACAGTATTTAAAATAGGATGAGAATGAGACGGTTTTGAAAAAGATGAAGAGCATGAAAAGGTGTGAAAAACATGAAGAGCTTCAAAAGGTGTAAAAAAATATGAGAGGCATGAAACGACTGAAAAATAGGAGGAGCATGATGCGGTGGTCAAAATCATGAAGAGCCTGAAAAGGTGTGAAAAATATAAAGAGTTTCAAAAGGTGTCAAAAATATTAGGAGCATGAAACAGTATGAAACATAGGATGAGCATGAAACTTTTTTGAAAAAGATGAAGAGCATGAAAAGGTGTGAAAAATATGAAGAGCTTCAAAAGATGTTAAAAATATGAGGAGCATGAAACTTTCTGAAAAATTGGAGGAGCATGAAGCGGTGTTGAAAAACATGAAGAGCCTGAAAAGGTGTGAAATGTATGAAGAGCTTCAAAAGTTGTCAAAAATATGAGGAGCATGAAACGGTCTGAAAAATAGGAGAAGCATGAAGCGGTGTTGAAAAACATGAGAAGCCTGAAAAGGTGGAAAAATATGAAGAGCTTCAAAAAGTGTCAACAATATGGGGAGCATGAAACGGTGTGAAAATTTGGAAGAGCATGAAACTGTGTTGATAAACATGAAGAGCCTGAAAATGTGTGTAAAATATGAAGAGCTACAAAAGGTGTCAAATATATGAGGAGCATGAAACAGTGTGAAAAATAGGATGAGCATGAAACGGTTTTAAAAAGACGAAGAGCCTAAAAAGTGTGACATATATGAAGAGCTTCAAAAGGTGTGAAATACATGAGGAGGTCGAAACGGTCTGAAAATAGTAGGAGCATGAAGCGGCGTTGAAAAACATGAAGAGCCTGAAAACGTGTGAAAAATATGAAGAGCTTCAAAAGGTGTGAAATATATGAAGAGCTACAAAAGGTGTCAAAAATATGAGGAGCATGAACCGGTCTGAAATATAGGAGGAGCATGAAGTGGTGTTGAAAAACATGAAGAGCCTGAAAAGGTGTGAAAAATATGAAGAGCTTCAAAAGGTGTCAAAAATATGAGGAGCCTGAAGCGGTCTGAAAAATAGGAAGAGAATGAAACGGTGTTGAAAAACATGAAGAGCCTGAAAAGGTGTGAAAAATTGGAAGAGCTTCACAAGGTGTCAAATATATGAGGAGCATGAAACGGTCTGAAAAATAGGAGGAGCATGAAGCAGTCGTCAAAAACATGAAGAACCTGAAAAGTTTTGTAAAATATGAAGAGCTTCAAAAGGTGTGAAAAATATGAGCAACATGAAACGGTCTGAAAAATAGGAGCAGCATGAAACAGTGTTGAAAGACATGAAGAGCTTCAAAAGTGTCAAAAATATGAGGAGCATGAAACGGTCTGAAAAATAAGAGGATCATGAAACGGTCTAAAAAATAGGAGCAGCATGAAACGGTGTTGAAAGACATGAAGAGCTTCAAAAGGTGTCAAAAATATGAGGAGAATGAAACGGTTTGAAAAATAGGAGAAGCAGGAAACGGTCTGAAAAATAGAGGCAGCATGGAATGGTGTGGAAAAACATGAAGAGCTTCAAACGTTGTGAAAAAATGAGGAGGTTCAAAAGGTGTCAAAAATATGAGGAGCATGAAACGGTCTGAAAAATAGGAGGGGCTTGAAACGGTGATCAAAAACATGAAGAGCCTGAAAAGGTGTGAAAAATATTAAGAGCTTCAAAAGGGGTCAAAAATATGAGGAGCATGAAACGTTCTGAAAATTAGGAGGATCATGAGCGGTGTTCAAAAACATGAAGAGCCTGAAAAGGTGTGAAAAATATGAAGAGCTTCAAAAGGGGTCAAAAATATGAGGAGAATGAATCGGTCTGAAAGATAGGAGGAGAATGAAATGGTGATCAGAAACATGAAGAGCCTGAAAAGGTGTGAAAAATATGAAGAGCTTCAAAAGGTGTGAAATTCATGAGGAGCATGAAACGGTCTGAAAAATGGGAGAAGCATGAAGTGGTCTGGAAAAACATGAAGAGCCTGAAAAGGTGTGAAAAATATGAAGAGCTTCAAAAGGTGTGAAATACATGAGGAGCATGAAACTCTCTGAAAAATAGGAGGAGCATGAAGTGGTGTTCAAAAACATGAAGAGTCTTAAAAGGTGTGAAAAATATGAAGAGTTTCATTAGGTGTGAATTATATGAGGAGCAGGAAACGGTCTGAAAAATAGGAGGAGCATGAAGCGGTGTTCAAAAACATGTAGAGCCTGAAAAATTGTGAAAAATATGAAAACTTTGAAAAGATGTCAAAAATGAGATGAGCATGAAATGGTCTGAAAAATAGGAGGAGCATGAAGCGGTGTTCAAAAACATGAAGAGCCTGAAAACGTGTGAAAAATACGAAGAGCTTCCAAAGGTGTCAAAAATATGAGGAGCATGAAACGGTCTGCAAAAAAGGAGGAGCATGAAGTGGTGTTGAAAAACTTGAACAGCCAGAAAAGGTGTGGAAAATATGAAAAGCTTCAAAACGTGGCAAAAATATGCGGAGCATGAAACGGTCTGAAAAATAGGAGGAGACTGAAGCGGTGTTCAAAAACATGAAGAGTCTGAAAAGATGTGAAAAATATGAAGAGCTTCGAAACGTGTCAAAAATATGAGGAGCATTAAACGGTCTGAAAAATAGCAGGAGCATGAAGCGGTGTTGAAAAACATGAAGAGCCTGAAAAGGTGTGAAAAATATGAAGAGCTTCAAAAAGTGTGAAAAATATGAGGAGCATGAAACGGTCTGAAAAAAAGGAGGAGCACGAAGCGGTGTTGAAAAACATGAAGAGCCTGAAAACGTGTGAAAAATATGAAGAGTTTCAAAAGATGTGAAAAATAAGAAAAGTTTCAAAAGTTGTCAAAAATGATGTGAGCATGAAACGGTCTGAAAAATAGGAGGAGCATGAAGTGGCGTTGAAAAAAATGAAGAGCCTGAAAAGGTGTGAAGTATATGAAAAGCTTCAAAAGGAGACAAACATATAAGGAGCATGAAACGGTCTGAAAGATAGGAGGAGAATGAAAAGGTGATCAGAAACATGAAGAGCCTGAAAAGCTGTGAAATATATGAAGAGCTTCAAAAGGTGTGAAAAATATGAGGAGCTTCAAAAGGAGACAAACATATAAGGAGCATGAAATGGTCTGAAAAATAGGAGGAGCATGAAGTGGTGTTGAAAAACATGAAGAGCCTGAAAACGTGTGAAAAATATGAAGAGTTTCAAAAGATGTGAAAAATAAGAAGAGCTTCAAAAGTTGTCAAAAATGATGTGAGCATGAAACGGTCTGAAAAATAGGAGGAGCATGAAGTGGTGTTGAAAAAAATGAAGAGCCTGAAAAGGTGTGAAATATATGAAGAGCTTCAAAAGGTGTCAAAAATATGAGGAGCATGAAATGATCTGAAAAATAGGAGGAACATGAAACGGTCTGAAAAATAGGAGGAGCATGAAACGGTGTTCAAAAACATGAAGAGCCTGAAAAGGTGTGAAAAATATGAAGAGCTTGAAAAGGTGTGAAAAATATGAACAGCTTCAAAATGTGTCAAAAATGAGATGAGCATGAAGCGGTCTGAAAAATAGGAGGAGCATGAAGTGGTGTTGAAAAACATGAAGAGCCTGAAAAGGTGTGAAAAATCTGAAGAGCTTCAAAAGGTGTCAAATATATGAGGAGCATGAAACTGTCTGAGATATAGGAGGAGCATGAAGCGGTGTTGAAAAACATGAAGACCCTTAAAAGTTGTGAAAAATATGAAGAGGTTCTAAAGGTGTCAAAAATATGAGAAGCATGAAACAGTCTTGAAAATAGGATGAGAATGAGACGGTTTTGAAAAAGATGAAGAGCATGAAAAGGTGTGAAAAACATGAAGAGCTTCAAAAGGTGTAAAAATTATGAGAGGCATGAAACGACTGAAAAATAGGAGGAAAATGATGCGGTGGTCAAAAACATGAAGAGCCTGAAAAGGTGTGAAAAATATAAAGAGCTTCAAAAGGTGTCAAAAATATTAGGAGCATGAAAGAGTATGAAACATAGGATGAGCATGAAACTTTTATGAAAAAGATGAAGAGCATGAAAAGGTGTGAAAAATATGAAGAGCTTCAAAAGATGTTAAAAATATGAGGAGCATGAAACTTTCTGAAATATTGGAGCAGCATGAAGCGGTGTTGAAAAACATGAAGAGCCTGAAAAGGTGTGAAATGTATGAAGAGCTTCAAAAGTTGTCAAAAATATGAGGAGCATGAAACGGTCTGAAAAATAGGAGAAGCATGAAGCGGTGTTGAAAAACATGAGAAGCCTGAAAAGGTGGAAAAATATGAAGAGCTTCAAAAAGTGTCAACAATATGGGGAGCATGAAACGGTGTGAAAATTTGGAAGAGCATGAAACTGTGTTGATAAACATGAAGAGCCTGAAAATGTGTGAAAAATATGAAGAGCTTCAAAAGGTCTCAAATATATGAGGAGCATGAAACAGTGTGAAAAATAGGATGAGCATGAAACGGTTTTAAAAAGACGAAGAGCCTAAAAGGTGTGACATATATGAAGAGCTTCAAAAGGTGTGAAATACATGAGGAGGTCGAAACGGTCTGAAAATAGTAGGAGCATGAAGCGGCGTTGAAAAACATGAAGAGCCTGAAAACGTGTGAAAAATATGAAGAGCTTCAAAAGGTGTGAAATATATGAAGAGCTACAGAAGGTGTCAAAAATATGAGGAGCATGAACCGGTCTGAAATATAGGAGGAGAATGAAGTGGTGTTGAAAAACATGAAGAGCCTGAAAAGGTGTGAAAAATATGAAGAGCTTCAAAAAGGTGTCAAAAATATGAGGAGAATGAACCGGTCTGAAAAATAGGAGGAGCATGAAGTGGTGTTGAAAAACATGAAGTGCCTGAAAAGTTGTGAAATATATGAAGAGCTTCAAAAGGTGTGAAAAATATGAGGAGCTTCAAAATGTGTCAAAAATATGAGGAGTCTGAAACGGTCTGAAAAATAGGAGGAGCATGAAGTGGTGTTCAAAAACATGAAGAGCCTGAAAAGGTGTGAAAAACATGAAGAGCCTCAAAACGTGACAAAAATATGAGGAGCATGAAACGGTCTGAAAAATAGGAGGAGCATGAAGCAGTGTTGAAAAACATGAAGAGCCTGAAAACGTGTGAAAAATATGAAGAGCTTCAAAAGGTGTGAAATATATGAAGAGCTTCCAAAGGTGTCAAAAATGAGATAAGCATGAAAAGGTCTGAAAAATAGGAGGAGCATGAAGTGGTGTTGAAAAACATGAAGTGCCTGAAAAGTTGTGAAATATATGAAGAGCTTCAAAAGTTGTGAAAAAATTAGGAGGTTCAAAAGGTGTCAAAAATATGAGGAGCATGAAACGTTCTGAAAAATAGGAGGAGCATGAAACGGTTTGAAAAACATGAAGAGCCTGAAAAGCTGTGAAAAATAGGAAGAGCTTCACAAGGTGTCACATATATGATGAGCATGAAACGGTCTGAAAAATAGGAGGAGCATGAAGCAGTCGTCAAAAACATGAAGAACCTGAAAAGTTTTGTAAAATATGAAGAGCTTCAAAAGGTGTAAAAAATATGAAGAGCTTCAAAAGCTGTCAAATGAGATGAGCATGAAACGGTCTGAAAAATAGCAGGAGCATGAAGCGGTGTTCAAAAACATGAAGAGCCTGAAAAGGGGTGAAAAATATGAAGAGCTTAAAAAGGTGTCAAAATTATGAGGAGCATTAAACGGTCTGAAAAATAGGAGGAGCATGAAGCTGTGTTCAACAAATGAAGAGCCTGAAAAGGTGCGAAAAATATGAAGAGCCTGAAAAGGTGTGAAAATTATGAAGAGCTTCAAAGGTGTCAAAAATGAGATGAGCATGAAATGGTCTGAACAATAGGAAGAGCATGAAACGGTCTGAAAAATAGGAGGATCATGAAGCGGTGTTGAAAATCGTGAAGAGCCTGAAAAGGTGTGAAAAATGTGAAGAGCTTCAACAGGTGTCAAAAACTTGAGGAGAATGAAAAGGTCTGAAAAATAGGAGGAGCATGAAGCTGTGTTGAAAAACATGAAGAGCATGAAAAGGTGTGAAAAATATGAAGAGCTTCAAAAAGTGTAAAAAATGAGAGCAGCATGAAACGGTCTGAAAAATAGGAGGAGCATGAAGTGGAGCTGAAAAACATGAAGTGCCTGAAAATGTGCGAAAAATATGAAAGTTTTAAACGGTGTCAAAAATATGAGGAGCACGAAACTTCCTGAAAAATAGGAGGATCATGAAATGGTGTTGAAAAACAGGAAGAGCCTGAAAAGGTGTGAAAAATATGAAAGTTTTAAACGGTGTCAAAAATATGAGGAGCATGAAACTTTCTGAAAAATAGGAGGATCATGAAACCGTGTTCAAAAACATGAAGAGCCTGAAAAGGTGTGAAAAATATGAAGAGCCTTAAAAAATGTCAAAAATAGGAGGAGTATGAAACAGTCTGAAAAATAGCAGGAGCATGAAGCGGTGTTGAAAAACATGAACAGCCTGAAAAGGTGTGAAAAATATGAAGAGCTTCGAAAGGTGTGAAAAATATGAAGAGCTTCAAAAGGTGTCAAAAATGAGATGAGCATGAAACGGCCTGAAAAATAGGAAGAGCATGAAGCTGGGCTCAAAAACATGAAGAGCCTGAAAAGGTGTGAAAAATATGAAGAGCTTCAAAAGGTATGAATAATGAGAGGAGCATGAAACGGTCTGTAAAATAGGAGGAGCATGTAACGGTGTTGAAAAACATGAAGAGTCTGAAAACGTGTCAAAAATATGAAGAGCTTCAAAAGGTGTGAAAGACATGAGGAGCTTGAAACGGTCTGAAAAATAAGAGTAACAGGAAACGGTCTGATAAATAGGAGGAGCATGAAGCGGTGTTCAAAAACATGAAGAGCCTGAAAAGTTGTGAAAAATATGAAGAGCTTCAAAAGGTATGAATAATGAGAGGAGCATGAAACGGTCTGAAAAATAGGAGGAGCATGAACTGGTGCTGAAAAACATGAAGAGCCTGAAAAGGTGTGCAAAATATGAAGAGCTTCAAAATTTGTAAAAAATGAGAGCAGCATGAAACGGTCTGAAAAATAGGAGGAGCATGAAGTGGAGCTGAAAAACATGAAGAGCCTGAAAATGTGTGCAAAATATGAAGAGCTTCAAAAGGTGTCAAGAACATGAGGAGCATGAAACGGTCTGAAAAATAGGAGGAGCATGAACTGGTGCTGAAAAACATGAAGAGCCTGAAAAGGTGTGCAAAATATGAAGAGCTTCAAAAGTTTTAAAAAATGAGAGCAGCATGAAACGGTCTGAAAAATAGGAGGAGCATGAAGTGGATCTGAAAAACATGAAGAGCCTGAAAAGGTGTGCAAAATATGAAGAGCTTCAAAAGGTGTCAAGAACATGAGGAGCATTAAACGGTCTGAAAAATAGGAGGAGCATGAACTGGTGCTGAAAAACATGAAGAGCCTGAAAGTGTGAGAAATAGGAAGAGCTTCAAAAGGTGTGAAAAATATGAAGAGCTTCAAAAGGTGTCAAAAAATAGATGAGCATGAAACTGTCTGAAAAATAGGAGGAGCATGAAGTGGTGTTGAAAAAAATGAAGAGCCTGAAAAGGTGTGAAATATATGAAGAGCTTCAAATGGTGTCAAGAATATGAGGAGAATGAAGCGGTCTGAAAAATAGGAGGAGCATGAAGCGGTGTTGAAAAACATGAAGCGCCTGAAAAGGTGTGAAAGAAATGAAGAGTTTCTATAGGTATCAAAAATATGAGGAGTAAGAAAGGGTCTGAAAAATAGGAGGAGCATGAAGCGGTGTTCAAAAACATGAAGAGCCTGAATAGGTGTGAAAAATATGAAGAGCCGCAAAAGGTGTCAAAATGAGATGTGCATGAACCGGTCTGAAAAATAGGAGGAGCATGAAGTGATGTTGAAAAAAATGAAAAGCCTGAAAAGGTGAGAAATATATGAAGAGCTTCAAAAGGTGTAAAAATATGAGGAGAATGAAACGGTCTGCATAATAGGAAGAGTATGAAATGGTGTTCAAAAACATAAAGACAATGAAAAGGTGTGAAAAATATGAAGAGTTTCAAAAGGTGTGAAATACATGAGGAGGAATAAACGGTCTGAAAAATAGGAGGAGCATGAAGCGGTGTTCAAAAACATGAAGAGTCTGAAAAGGTGTGAAAAATATGAAGAGTTTCTAAAGGTGTCAAAAATATGAGGAGCATGAAACGGTCTGAAAAATGGGAGGAGCATGAAATGGTGTTCAAACACATGAAGAGCCTGAAAGGTGTGAAAAATATGAAGAGTTTCAAAAGGTGTGAGAAAGATTAGGTGCAAGAAATGGTCTGAAAAATAGGACGAGCATGAATTTGTGTTGAAAAAAAAGAAGAGCCTTAAAATGTGTGAAATATATGAAGAGTTTCAAAAGGTGTGAAATACATGAGGAGCATGAAACGGGCTGAAAAATAGGAGGAGCATGAAGCGGTTTGGCAAAACATGAATAGCCTGAAAAGGTGTGAAAGATATGAAGAATTTCTAAAGGTGTCAAAAATATGAGGAGCATGAAAACGTCTGAAAAAAAGGAGGAGCATGAAGTGGTGTTGAAAAACATTAAGAGCCTGAAAGGGTGTGAAAAATATGAAGAGCTTCAAAAGGTGTCAAAAATATGAGGAGCATGAAATGGTCTGAAAAATAGAAGGAGCATGAAACGCTGATCAAAAACATGAAGAGCCTGAAAAGGTGTGAAAAATATGAAGAGCTTCAAAAGGTGTGAAATACATGAGGAGCATGAAACGGGCTGAAAAACAGGAGGAGCATGAAGTGGTGTTGAAAAACATTAAGAGCCTGAAAGGGTGTGAAAAATATGAAGAGTTTCAAAAGGTGTCAATAATAAGAGGTGCATGAAAAGTCCTGAAAAATATGAGGTGCATGAAACTCTCTGAAAAATAGGAGGAGCATGAAGCAGTCTTGAAAACCAAGAAGATCCTGAAAACGTGTGAAAAATATGAAGAGCTTCAAAAGGTTTCAGAAATATGAGGAGCATGAAACGGTCTGAAAAATAGGAGTAGCATGAAGCGGTGTTGAAAATCATGAAGAGCCTGAAAAAGAGTGAAAAATATGAAGAGTTTCAAAACGTGTCAAAATATGAGGAGCATGAAACGGTCTCAAAAATAGGGGGAGCATGAAATGATCTGAAAAATAGAAGGAGCATGAAGCGGTGTTCAAAAACATGAAGAGCCTGGAAAGGTGTGAAAAATATGAAGAGCTTCAAAAGGTTTCAAAAATATGAGGAGCATGAAACGGTCTGAAATATAGGAGGAGCATGAAGCGGTGTTCAAAAACATGAAGAGCCTGAAAGGTGTGAAAAATAGGAAGAGCTTCAAAAGGTGTGAAATACATGAGGAGAATGAAACGGTCTCTAAAATAGGAGGAGCATGAAGCGGTGTTCAAAAACATGAAGAGCCTGGAAAGGTGTGAAAAATACAAAGAGCTTCAAAAGACGTGAAAAATATGAGGAGCATGAAAAGGTCTAAAAAATAGGAGGAGCATGAAGTTGTGTTCAAAAACATGAAGATCCTGAAAAGTAGTAAAAAATATGAAGAGCTTCAAAAGGTGTCAAAAATATGAGGAGCATGAAACGGTCTGAAAAATAGGAGGAGCATGAAATGCTGTTGAAAAACATGAAGAGCTTCAAAATGTGTGTAAAATATGAAGAGCTTCAAAAGTTGTCAATAATAAGAGGTGCATGAAAAGTCCTGAAAAATATGAGGAGCATGAAACTCTCTGAAAAATAGGAGGAGCATGAAGCGGTCTTGAAAACCAAGAAGAGCCTGAAAACGTGTGAAAAATATGAAGAGCTTCAAAAGCTTTCAGAAATACGAGGAGCATGAAACGGTCTGAAAAAGAGGAGGAGAATGAAGCTGTGTTGAAAAACATGAAGAGCCTGAAAAGGAGTGAAAAATATGAAGAGCTTCAAAACGTGTCAAAATATGAGGAGCATGAAACGGTCTCAAAAATAGGGGGAGCATGAAATGATCTGAAAAATAGAAGGAGCATGAAGCGGTGTTCAAAAACATGAAGAGCCTGAAAGGTGTGAAAAATAGGAAGAGCTTCAAAAGGTGTGAAATACATGAGGAGAATGAAACGGTCTCGAAAATAGGAGGAGCATGAAGTGGAGCTGAAAAACATGAAGAGCCTGAAAATGTGTGCAAAATATGAAGAGCTTCAAAAGGTGTCAAGAACATGAGGAGCATGAAACGGTCTGAAAAATAGGAGGAGCATGAACTGGTGCTGAAAAACATGAAGAGCCTGAAAATGTGTGCAAAATATGAAGAGCTTCAAAAGGTGTCAAGAACATGAGGAGCATGAAACGGTCTGAAAAATAGGAGGAGCATGAACTGGTGCTGAAAAACATGAAGAGCCTGAAAAGGTGTGCAAAATATGAAGAGCTTCAAAAGTTGTAAAAAATGAGAGCAGCATGAAACGGTCTGAAAAATAGGAGGAGCATGAAGTGGAGCTGAAAAACATGAAGAGCCTGAAAAGGTGTGCAAAATATGAAGAGCTTCAAAAGGTGTCAAGAACATGAGGAGCATTAAACGGTCTGAAAAATAGGAGGAGCATGAACTGGTGCTGAAAAACATGAAGAGCCTGAAAGTGTGAGAAATAGGAAGAGCTTCAAAAGGTGTGAAAAATATGAAGAGCTTCAAAAGGTGTCAAAAAATAGATGAGCATGAAACTGTCTGAAAAATAGGAGGAGCATGAAGTGGTGTTGAAAAAAATGAAGAGCCTGAAAAGGTGTGAAATATATGAAGAGCTTCAAATGGTGTCAAGAATATGAGGAGAATGAAGCGGTCTGAAAAATAGGAGGAGCATGAAGCGGTGTTGAAAAACATGAAGCGCCTGAAAAGGTGTGAAAGAAATGAAGAGTTTCTATAGGTATCAAAAATATGAGGAGTAAGAAAGGGTCTGAAAAATAGGAGGAGCATGAAGCGGTGTTCAAAAACATGAAGAGCCTGAATAGGTGTGAAAAATATGAAGAGCCGCAAAAGGTGTCAAAATGAGATGTGCATGAACCGGTCTGAAAAATAGGAGGAGCATGAAGTGATGTTGAAAAAAATGAAAAGCCTGAAAAGGTGAGAAATATATGAAGAGCTTCAAAAGGTGTAAAAATATGAGGAGAATGAAACGGTCTGCATAATAGGAAGAGTATGAAATGGTGTTCAAAAACATAAAGACAATGAAAAGGTGTGAAAAATATGAAGAGTTTCAAAAGGTGTGAAATACATGAGGAGGAATAAACGGTCTGAAAAATAGGAGGAGCATGAAGCGGTGTTCAAAAACATGAAGAGTCTGAAAAGGTGTGAAAAATATGAAGAGTTTCTTAATGTGTCAAAAATATGAGGAGCATGAAACGGTCTGAAAAATGGGAGGAGCATGAAATGGTGTTCAAACACATGAAGAGCCTGAAAGGTGTGAAAAATATGAAGAGTTTCAAAAGGTGTGAAAAAGATTAGGTGCAAGAAATGGTCTGAAAAATAGGACGAGCATGAATTTGTGTTGAAAAAAAAGAAGAGCCTTAAAATGTGTGAAATATATGAAGAGTTTCAAAAGGTGTGAAATACATGAGGAGCATGAAACGGGCTGAAAAATAGGAGGAGCATGAAGCGGTTTGGCAAAACATGAATAGCCTGAAAAGGTGTGAAAGATATGAAGAATTTCTAAAGGTGTCAAAAATATGAGGAGCATGAAAACGTCTGAAAAAAAGGAGGAGCATGAAGTGGTGTTGAAAAACATTAAGAGCCTGAAAGGGTGTGAAAAATATGAAGAGCTTCAAAAGGTGTCAAAAATATGAGGAGCATGAAATGGTCTGAAAAATAGAAGGAGCATGAAACGCTGATCAAAAACATGAAGAGCCTGAAAAGGTGTGAAAAATATGAAGAGCTTCAAAAGGTGTGAAATACATGAGGAGCATGAAACGGGCTGAAAAACAGGAGGAGCATGAAGTGGTGTTGAAAAACATTAAGAGCCTGAAAGGGTGTGAAAAATATGAAGAGTTTCAAAAGGTGTCAATAATAAGAGGTGCATGAAACATCCTGAAAAATATGAGGAGCATGAAACTGTCTGAAAAATAGGAGGAGCATGAAGCAGTCTTGAAAACCAAGAAGATCCTGAAAACGTGTGAAAAATATGAAGAGCTTCAAAAGGTTTCAGAAATATGAGGAGCATGAAACGGTCTGAAAAATAGGAGTAGCATGAAGCGGTGTTGAAAAACATGAAGAGCCTGAAAAAGAGTGAAAAATATGAAGAGCTTCAAAACGTGTCAAAATATGAGGAGCATGAAACGGTCTCAAAAATAGGGGGAGCATGAAATGATCTGAAAAATAGAAGGAGCATGAAGCGGTGTTCAAAAACATGAAGAGCCTGGAAAGGTGTGAAAAATATGAAGAGCTTCAAAAGGTTTCAAAAATATGAGGAGCATGAAACGGTCTGAAATATAGGAGGAGCATGAAGCGGTGTTCAAAAACATGAAGAGCCTGAAAGGTGTGAAAAATAGGAAGAGCTTCAAAAGGTGTGAAATACATGAGGAGAATGAAACGGTCTCTAAAATAGGAGGAGCATGAAGCGGTGTTCAAAAACATGAAGAGCCTGGAAAGGTGTGAAAAATACAAAGAGCTTCAAAAGTTGTGAAAAATATGAGGAGCATGAAAAGGTCTAAAAAATAGGAGGAGCATGAAGTTGTGTTCAAAAACATGAAGATCCTGAAAAGTAGTAAAAAATATGAAGAGCTTCAAAAGGTGTCAAAAATATGAGGAGCATGAAACGGTCTGAAAAATAGGAGGAGCATGAAACGCTGTTGAAAAACATGAAGAGCTTCAAAATGTGTGAAAAATATGAAGAGCTTCAAAAGTTGTCAATAATAAGAGGTGCATGAAAAGTCCTGAAAAATATGAGGAGCATGAAACTCTCTGAAAAATAGGAGGAGCATGAAGCGGTCTTGAAAACCAAGAAGAGCCTGAAAACGTGTGAAAAATATGAAGAGCTTCAAAAGCTTTCAGAAATACGAGGAGCATGAAACGGTCTGAAAAAGAGGAGGAGAATGAAGCTGTGTTGAAAAACATGAAGAGCCTGAAAAGGAGTGAAAAATATGAAGAGCTTCAAAACGTGTCAAAATATGAGGAGCATGAAACGGTCTCAAAAATAGGGGGAGCATGAAATGATCTGAAAAATAGAAGGAGCATGAAGCGGTGTTCAAAAACATGAAGAGCCTGGAAAGGTGTGAAAAATATGAAGAGCTTCAAAAGTTGTGAAAAATATGAGGAGCATGAAACGGTCTGAAATATAGGAGGAGCATGAAGCGGTGTTCAAAAACATGAAGAGCCTGAAAGGTGTGAAAAATAGGAAGAGCTTCAAAAGGTGTGAAATACATGAGGAGAATGAAACGGTCTCGAAAATAGGAGGAGCATGAAGCGGTGTTCAAAAACATGAAGAGCCTGGAAAGGTGTGAAAAATACAAAGAGCTTCAAAAGATGTGAAAAATATGAGGAGCATGAAAAGGTCTAAAAAATAGGAGGAGCATGAAGTTGTGTTCAAAAACATGAAGATCCTGAAAAGTTGTAAAAAATATGAAGAGCTTCAAAAGGTGTCAAAAATATGAGGAGCATGAAACGGTCTGAAAAATAGGAGGAGCATGAAACGCTGTTGAAAAACATGAAGAGCTTCAAAAGGTGTGAAAAATATGAAGAGCTTCAAAAGTTGTCAATAATAAGAGGTGCATGAAACGTCCTGAAAAATATGAGGAGCATGAAACTGTCTGAAAAATAGGAGGAGCATGAAGCAGTGTTGAAAAACATGAAGAACCTGAAAAGGAGTGAAAAATATGAAGAGCTTCAAATGGTGTCAAGAATATGAGGGGAATGAAGCGGTCTGAAAAATAGGAGGAGCATGAAGCGGTGTTGAAAAACATGAAGCGCCTGAAAAGGTCTGAAAGAAATGAAGAGTTTCTATAGGTATCAAAAATATGAGGAGTAAGAAAGGGTCTGAAAAATAGGAGGAGCATGAAGCGGTGTTCAAAAACATGAAGAGCCTGAATAGGTGTGAAAAATATGAAGAGCCGCAAAAGGTGTCAAAAGGAGATGAGCATGAACCGGTCTGAAAAATAGGAGGAGCATGAAGTGATGTTGAAAAAAATGAAAAGCCTGAAAAGGTGAGAAATATATGAAGAGCTTCAAAAGGTGTAAAAATATGAGGAGAATGAAACGGTCTGCATAATAGGAAGAGTATGAAATGGTGTTCAAAAACATAAAGACAATGAAAAGGTGTGAAAAATATGAAGAGTTTCAAAAGGTGTGAAATACATGAGGAGGAATAAACGGTCTGAAAAATGGGAGGAGCATGAAGCGGTGTTCAAAAACATGAAGAGTCTGAAAAGGTGTGAAAAATATGAAGAGTTTCAAAAGGTGTGAAAAAGATTAGGTGCAGAAATGGTCTGAAAAATAGGACGAGCATGAAGTTGTGTTGAAAAAAAGAAGAGCCTTAAAATGTGTGAAATATATGAAGAGTTTCAAAAGGTGTGAAATACATGAGGAGCATGAAACGGGCTGAAAAATAGGAGGAGCATGAAGCGGTTTGGCAAAACATGAATAGCCTGAAAAGGTGTGAAAGATATGAAGAATTTCTAAAGGTGTCAAAAATATGAGGAGCATGAAAACGTCTGAAAAATAGGAGGAGCATGAAGTGGTGTTGAAAAACATTAAAAGCCTGAAAGGGTGTGAAAAATATGAAGAGCTTCAAAAGGTGTCAAAAATATGAGGAGCATGAAACGGGCTGAAAAACAGGAGGAGCATGAAGTGGTGTTGAAAAACATTAAAAGCCTGAAAGGGTGTGAAAAATATGAAGAGCTTCAAAAGGTGTCAAAAATATGAGGAGCATGAAACGGTCTGAAAAATAGGAGGAGCATGAAACGCTGATCAAAAACATGAAGAGCCTGAAAAGGTGTGAAAAATATGAAGAGCTTCAAAAGGTGTGAAATACATGAGGAGCATGAAACGGGCTGAAAAACAGGAGGAGCATGAAGTGGTGTTGAAAAACATTAAGAGCCTGAAAGGGTGTGAAAAATATGAAGAGTTTCAAAAGGTGTCAATAATAAGAGGTGCATGAAATATCCTGAAAAATATGAGGAGCATGAAACTGTCTGAAAAAGAGGAGGAGCATGAAGCAGTCTTGAAAACCAAGAAGATCCTGAAAACGTGTGAAAAATATGAAGAGCTTCAAAAGGTTTCAGAAATATGAGGAGCATGAAACGGTCTGAAAAATAGGAGTAGCATGAAGCGGTGTTGAAAAACATGAAGAGCCTGAAAAAGAGTGAAAAATATGAAGAGCTTCAAAACGTGTCAAAATATGAGGAGCATGAAACGGTCTCAAAAATAGGGGGAGCATGAAATGATCTGAAAAATAGAAGGAGCATGAAGCGGTGTTCAAAAACATGAAGAGCCTGGAAAGGTGTGAAAAATATGAAGAGCTTCAAAAGGTTTCAAAAATATGAGGAGCATGAAACGGTCTGAAATATAGGAGGAGCATGAAGCGGTGTTCAAAAACATGAAGAGCCTGAAAGGTGTGAAAAATAGGAAGAGCTTCAAAAGGTGTGAAATACATGAGGAGAATGAAACGGTCTCTAAAATAGGAGGAGCATGAAGCGGTGTTCAAAAACATGAAGAGCCTGGAAAGGTGTGAAAAATACAAAGAGCTTCAAAAGTTGTGAAAAATATGAGGAGCATGAAAAGGTCTAAAAAATAGGAGGAGCATGAAGTTGTGTTCAAAAACATGAAGATCCTGAAAAGTAGTAAAAAATATGAAGAGCTTCAAAAGGTGTCAAAAATATGAGGAGCATGAAACGGTCTGAAAAATAGGAGGAGCATGAAACGCTGTTGAAAAACATGAAGAGCTTCAAAATGTGTGAAAAATATGAAGAGCTTCAAAAGTTGTCAATAATAAGAGGTGCATGAAAAGTCCTGAAAAATATGAGGAGCATGAAACTCTCTGAAAAATAGGAGGAGCATGAAGCGGTCTTGAAAACCAAGAAGAGCCTGAAAACGTGTGAAAAATATGAAGAGCTTCAAAAGCTTTCAGAAATACGAGGAGCATGAAACGGTCTGAAAAAGAGGAGGAGAATGAAGCTGTGTTGAAAAACATGAAGAGCCTGAAAAGGAGTGAAAAATATGAAGAGCTTCAAAACGTGTCAAAATATGAGGAGCATGAAACGGTCTCAAAAATAGGGGGAGCATGAAATGATCTGAAAAATAGAAGGAGCATGAAGCGGTGTTCAAAAACATGAAGAGCCTGGAAAGGTGTGAAAAATATGAAGAGCTTCAAAAGTTGTGAAAAATATGAGGAGCATGAAACGGTCTGAAATATAGGAGGAGCATGAAGCGGTGTTCAAAAACATGAAGAGCCTGAAAGGTGTGAAAAATAGGAAGAGCTTCAAAAGGTGTGAAATACATGAGGAGAATGAAACGGTCTCGAAAATACGAGGAGCATGAAGCGGTGTTCAAAAACATGAAGAGCCTGGAAAGGTGTGAAAAATACAAAGAGCTTCAAAAGATGTGAAAAATATGAGGAGCATGAAAAGGTCTAAAAAATAGGAGGAGCATGAAGTTGTGTTCAAAAACATGAAGATCCTGAAAAGTTGTAAAAAATATGAAGAGCTTCAAAAGGTGTCAAAAATATGAGGAGCATGAAACGGTCTGAAAAATAGGAGGAGCATGAAACGCTGTTGAAAAACATGAAGAGCTTCAAATTGTGTGAAAAATATGAAGAGCTTCAAAAGTTGTCAATAATAAGAGGTGCATGAAAAGTCCTGAAAAATATGAGGACCATGAAACTCTCTGAAAAATAGGAGGAGCATGAAGCGGTCTTGAAAACCAAGAAGAGCCTGAAAACGTGTGAAAAATATGAAGAGCTTCAAAAGCTTTCAGAAATACGAGGAGCATGAAACGGGCTGAAAAAGAGGAGGAGAATGAAGCTGTGTTGCAAAACATGAAGAGCCTGAAAAGGAGTGAAAAATATGAAGAGCTTCAAAACGTGTCAAAATATGAGGAGCATGAAACGGTCTCAAAAATAGGGGGAGCATGAAATGATCTGAAAAATAGAAGGAGCATGAAGCGGTGTTCAAAAACATGAAGAGCCTGGAAAGGTGTGAAAAATATGAAGAGCTTCAAAAGGTTTCAAAAATATGAGGAGCATGAAACGGTCTGAAACATAGGAGGAGCATGAAGCGGTGTTCAAAAACATGAAGAGCCTGAAAAGGTGTGAAAAATAGGAAGAGCTTCAAAAGGTGTGAAATACATGAGGAGAATGAAACGGTCTCGAAAATACGAGGAGCATGAAGCGGTGTTCAAAAACATGAAGAGCCTGGAAAGGTGTGAAAAATACAAAGAGCTTCAAAAGATGTGAAAAATATGAGGAGCATGAAAAGGTCTAAAAAATAGGAGGAGCATGAAGTTGTGTTCAAAAACATGAAGATCCTGAAAAGTTGTAAAAAATATGAAGAGCTTCAAAAGGTGTCAAAAATATGAGGAGCATGAAACGGTCTGAAAAATAGGAGGAGCATGAAACGCTGTTGAAAAACATGAAGAGCTTCAAAAGGTGTGAAAAATATGAAGAGCTTCAAAAGTTGTCAATAATGAGAGGTGCATGAAACGTCCTGAAAAATATGAAGAGCATGAAACTGTCTGAAAAATAGGAGGAGCATGAAGCAGTGTTGAAAAACATGAAGAACCTGAAAAGGAGTGAAAAATATGAAGAGCTTCAAATGGTGTCAAGAATATGAGGGGAATGAAGCGGTCTGAAAAATAGGAGGAGCATGAAGCGGTGTTGAAAAACATGAAGCGCCTGAAAAGGTCTGAAAGAAATGAAGAGTTTCTATAGGTATCAAAAATATGAGGAGTAAGAAAGGGTCTGAAAAATAGGAGGAGCATGAAGCGGTGTTCAAAAACATGAAGAGCCTGAATAGGTGTGAAAAATATGAAGAGCCGCAAAAGGTGTCAAAATGAGATGAGCATGAACCGGTCTGAAAAATAGGAGGAGCATGAAGTGATGTTGAAAAAAATGAAAAGCCTGAAAAGGTGAGAAATATATGAAGAGCTTCAAAAGGTGTAAAAATATGAGGAGAATGAAACGGTCTGCATAATAGGAAGAGTATGAAATGGTGTTCAAAAACATAAAGACAATGAAAAGGTGTGAAAAATATGAAGAGTTTCAAAAGGTGTGAAATACATGAGGAGGAATAAACGGTCTGAAAAATAGGAGGAGCATGAAGCGGTGTTCAAAAACATGAAGAGTCTGAAAAGGTGTGAAAAATATGAAGAGTTTCTAAAGGTGTCAAAAATATGAGGAGCATGAAACGGTCTGAAAAATGGGAGGAGCATGAAATGGTGTTCAAACACATGAAGAGCCGGAAAGGTGTGAAAAATATGAAGAGTTTCAAAAGGTGTGAAATACATGAGGAGCATGAAACGGGCTGAAAAATAGGAGGAGCATGAAGCGGTTTGGCAAAACATGAAGAGCCTGAAAAGGTGTGAAAGATATGAAGAATTTCTAAAGGTGTCAAAAATATGAGGAGCATGAAAACGTCTGAAAAATAGGAGGAGCATGAAGTGGTGTTGAAAAACATTAAAAGCCTGAAAGGGTGTGAAAAATATGAAGAGCTTCAAAAGGTGTCAAAAATATGAGGAGCATGAAACGGGCTGAAAAACAGGAGGAGCATGAAGTGGTGTTGAAAAACATTAATAGCCTGAAAGGGTGTGAAAAATATGAAGAGTTTCAAAAGGTGTCAAAAATAAGAGGTGCATGAAACATCCTGAAAAATATGAGGAGCATGAAACTGTCTGAAAAATAGGAGGAGCATGAAGCAGTCTTGAAAACCAAGAAGATCCTGAAAACGTGTAAAAAATATGAAGAGCTTCAAAAGGTTTCAGAAATATGAGGAGCAAGAAACGGTCTGAAAAATAGGAGTAGCATGAAGCGGTGTTGAAAAACATGAAGAACCTGAAAAAGAGTGAAAAATATGAAGAGTTTCAAAACGTGTCAAAATATGAGGAGCATGAAACGGTCTCAAAAATAGGGGGAGCATCAAATGATCTGAAAAATAGAAGGAGCATGAAGCGGTGTTCAAAAACATGAAGAGCCTGGAAAGGTGTGAAAAATATGAAGAGCTTCAAAAGGTTTCAAAAATATGAGGAGCATGAAACGGTCTGAAATATAGGAGGAGCATGAAGCGGTGTTCAAAAACATGAAGAGCCTGAAAGGTGTGAAAAATAGGAAGAGCTTCAAAAGGTGTGAAATACATGAGGAGAATGAAACGGTCTCTAAAATAGGAGGAGCATGAAGCGGTGTGCAAAAACATGAAGAGCCTGGAAAGGTGTGAAAAATACAAAGAGCTTCAAAAGTTGTGAAAAATATGAGGAGCATGAAAAGGTCTAAAAAATAGGAGGAGCATGAAGTTGTGTTCAAAAACATGAAGATCCTGAAAAGTAGTAAAAAATATGAAGAGCTTCAAAAGGTGTCAAAAATATGAGGAGCATGAAACGGTCTGAAAAATAGGAGGAGCATGAAACGCTGTTGAAAAACATGAAGAGCTTCAAAATGTGTGAAAAATATGAAGAGCTTCAAAAGTTGTCAATAATAAGAGGTGCATGAAAAGTCCTGAAAAATATGAGGAGCATGAAACTCTCTGAAAAATAGGAGGAGCATGAAGCGGTCTTGAAAACCAAGAAGAGCCTGAAAACGTGTGAAAAATATGAAGAGCTTCAAAAGCTTTCAGAAATACGAGGAGCATGAAACGGTCTGAAAAAGAGGAGGAGAATGAAGCTGTGTTGAAAAACATGAAGAGCCTGAAAAGGAGTGAAAAATATGAAGAGCTTCAAAACGTGTCAAAATATGAGGAGCATGAAACGGTCTCAAAAATAGGGGGAGCATGAAATGATCTGAAAAATAGAAGGAGCATGAAGCGGTGTTCAAAAACATGAAGAGCCTGGAAAGGTGTGAAAAATAGGAAGAGCTTCAAAAGGTGTGAAATACAGGAGGAGAATGAAACGGTCTCGAAAATAGGAGGAGCATGAAGCGGTGTTCAAAAACATGAAGAGCCTGGAAAGGTGTGAAAAATACAAAGAGCTTCAAAAGATGTGAAAAATATGAGGAGCATGAAAAGGTCTAAAAAATAGGAGGAGCATGAAGTTGTGTTCAAAAACATGAAGATCCTGAAAAGTTGTAAAAAATATGAAGAGCTTCAAAAGGTGTCAAAAATATGAGGAGCATGAAACGGTCTGAAAAATAGGAGGAGCATGAAACGCTGTTGAAAAACATGAAGAGCTTCAAAAGGTGTGAAAAATATGAAGAGCTTCAAAAGTTGTCAATAATAAGAGGTGCATGAAACGTCCTGAAAAATATGAGGAGCATGAAACTGTCTGAAAAATAGGAGGAGCATGAAGCAGTGTTGAAAAACATGAAGAACCTGAAAGGGAGTGAAAAATATGAAGAGCTTCAAATGGTGTCAAGAATATGAGGGGAATGAAGCGGTCTGAAAAATAGGAGGAGCATGAAGCGGTGTTGAAAAACATGAAGCGCCTGAAAAGGTGTGAAAGAAATGAAGAGTTTCTATAGGTATCAAAAATATGAGGAGTAAGAACGGGTCTGAAAAATAGGAGGAGCATGAAGCGGTGTTCAAAAACATGAAGAGCCTGAATAGGTGTGAAAAATATGAAGAGCCGCAAAAGGAGTCAAAATGAGATGAGCATGAACCGGTCTGAAAAATAGGAGGAGCATGAAGTGATGTTGAAAAAAATGAAAAGCCTGAAAAGGTGAGAAATATATGAAGAGCTTCAAAAGGTGTAAAAATATGAGGAGAATGAAACGGTCTGCATAATAGGAAGCGTATGAAATGGTGTTCAAAAACATAAAGACAATGAAAAGGTGTGAAAAATATGAAGAGTTTCAAAAGGTGTGAAATACATGAGGAGGAATAAACGGTCTGAAAAATAGGAGGAGCATGAAGCGGTGTTCAAAAACATGAAGAGTCTGAAAAGGTGTGAAAAATATGAAGAGTTTCTAAAGGTGTCAAAAATATGAGGAGCATGAAACGGTCTGAAAAATGGGAGGAGCATGAAATGGTGTTCAAACACATGAAGAGCCGGAAAGGTGTGAAAAATATGAAGAGTTTCAAAAGGTGTGAAAAAGATTAGGTGCAAGAAATGGTCTGAAAAATAGGACGAGCATGAAGTTGTGTTGAAAAAAAAGAAGAGCCTTAAAATGTGTGAAATATATGAAGAGTTTCAAAAGGTGTGAAATACATGAGGAGCATGAAACGGGCTGAAAAATAGGAGGAGCATGAAGCGGTTTGGCAAAACATGAAGAGCCTGAAAAGGTGTGAATGATATGAAGAATTTCTAAAGGTGTCAAAAATATGAGGAGCATGAAAACGTCTGAAAAATAGGAGGAGCATGAAGTGGTGTTGTAAAACATTAAAAGCCTGAAAGGGTGTGAAAAATATGAAGAGCTTCAAAAGTGTCAAAAATATGAGGAGCATGAAACGGGCTGAAAAACAGGAGGAGCATGAAGTGGTGTTGAAAAACATTAAGAGCCTGAAAGGGTGTGAAAAATATGAAGAGTTTCAAAAGGTGTCAATAATAAGAGGTGCATGAAACATCCTGAAAAATATGAGGAGCATGAAACTGTCTGAAAAATAGGAGGAGCATGAAGCAGTCTTGAAAACCAAGAAGATCCTGAAAACGTGTGAAAAATATGAAGAGCTTCAAAAGGTTTCAGAAATATGAGGAGCATGAAACGGTCTGAAAAATAGGAGTAGCATGAAGCGGTGTTGAAAAACATGAAGAACCTGAAAAGGAGTGAAAAATATGAAGAGCTTCAAATGGTGTCAAGAATATGAGGGGAATGAAGCGGTCTGAAAAATAGGAGGAGCATGAAGCGGTGTTGAAAAACATGAAGCGCCTGAAAAGGTCTGAAAGAAATGAAGAGTTTCTATAGGTATCAAAAATATGAGGAGTAAGAAAGGGTCTGAAAAATAGGAGGAGCATGAAGCGGTGTTCAAAAACATGAAGAGCCTGAATAGGTGTGAAAAATATGAAGAGCCGCAAAAGGTGTCAAAATGAGATGTGCATGAACCGGTCTGAAAAATAGGAGGAGCATGAAGTGATGTTGAAAAAAATGAAAAGCCTGAAAAGGTGAGAAATATATGAAGAGCTTCAAAAGGTGTAAAAATATGAGGAGAATGAAACGGTCTGCATAATAGGAAGAGTATGAAATGGTGTTCAAAAACATAAAGACAATGAAAAGGTGTGAAAAATATGAAGAGTTTCAAAAGGTGTGAAATACATGAGGAGGAATAAACGGTCTGAAAAATAGGAGGAGCATGAAGCGGTGTTCAAAAACATGAAGAGTCTGAAAAGGTGTGAAAAATATGAAGAGTTTCTAAAGGTGTCAAAAATATGAGGAGCATGAAACGGTCTGAAAAATGGGAGGAGCATGAAATGGTGTTCAAACACATGAAGAGCCTGAAAGGTGTGAAAAATATGAAGAGTTTCAAAAGGTGTGAGAAAGATTAGGTGCAAGAAATGGTCTGAAAAATAGGACGAGCATGAATTTGTGTTGAAAAAAAAGAAGAGCCTTAAAATGTGTGAAATATATGAAGAGTTTCAAAAGGTGTGAAATACATGAGGAGCATGAAACGGGCTGAAAAATAGGAGGAGCATGAAGCGGTTTGGCAAAACATGAATAGCCTGAAAAGGTGTGAAAGATATGAAGAATTTCTAAAGGTGTCAAAAATATGAGGAGCATGAAAACGTCTGAAAAAAAGGAGGAGCATGAAGTGGTGTTGAAAAACATTAAGAGCCTGAAAGGGTGTGAAAAATATGAAGAGCTTCAAAAGGTGTCAAAAATATGAGGAGCATGAAATGGTCTGAAAAATAGAAGGAGCATGAAACGCTGATCAAAAACATGAAGAGCCTGAAAAGGTGTGAAAAATATGAAGAGCTTCAAAAGGTGTGAAATACATGAGGAGCATGAAACGGGCTGAAAAACAGGAGGAGCATGAAGTGGTGTTGAAAAACATTAAGAGCCTGAAAGGGTGTGAAAAATATGAAGAGTTTCAAAAGGTGTCAATAATAAGAGGTGCATGAAAAGTCCTGAAAAATATGAGGTGCATGAAACTCTCTGAAAAATAGGAGGAGCATGAAGCAGTCTTGAAAACCAAGAAGATCCTGAAAACGTGTGAAAAATATGAAGAGCTTCAAAAGGTTTCAGAAATATGAGGAGCATGAAACGGTCTGAAAAATAGGAGTAGCATGAAGCGGTGTTGAAAATCATGAAGAGCCTGAAAAAGAGTGAAAAATATGAAGAGTTTCAAAACGTGTCAAAATATGAGGAGCATGAAACGGTCTCAAAAATAGGGGGAGCATGAAATGATCTGAAAAATAGAAGGAGCATGAAGCGGTGTTCAAAAACATGAAGAGCCTGGAAAGGTGTGAAAAATATGAAGAGCTTCAAAAGGTTTCAAAAATATGAGGAGCATGAAACGGTCTGAAATATAGGAGGAGCATGAAGCGGTGTTCAAAAACATGAAGAGCCTGAAAGGTGTGAAAAATAGGAAGAGCTTCAAAAGGTGTGAAATACATGAGGAGAATGAAACGGTCTCTAAAATAGGAGGAGCATGAAGCGGTGTTCAAAAACATGAAGAGCCTGGAAAGGTGTGAAAAATACAAAGAGCTTCAAAAGACGTGAAAAATATGAGGAGCATGAAAAGGTCTAAAAAATAGGAGGAGCATGAAGTTGTGTTCAAAAACATGAAGATCCTGAAAAGTAGTAAAAAATATGAAGAGCTTCAAAAGGTGTCAAAAATATGAGGAGCATGAAACGGTCTGAAAAATAGGAGGAGCATGAAATGCTGTTGAAAAACATGAAGAGCTTCAAAATGTGTGTAAAATATGAAGAGCTTCAAAAGTTGTCAATAATAAGAGGTGCATGAAAAGTCCTGAAAAATATGAGGAGCATGAAACTCTCTGAAAAATAGGAGGAGCATGAAGCGGTCTTGAAAACCAAGAAGAGCCTGAAAACGTGTGAAAAATATGAAGAGCTTCAAAAGCTTTCAGAAATACGAGGAGCATGAAACGGTCTGAAAAAGAGGAGGAGAATGAAGCTGTGTTGAAAAACATGAAGAGCCTGAAAAGGAGTGAAAAATATGAAGAGCTTCAAAACGTGTCAAAATATGAGGAGCATGAAACGGTCTCAAAAATAGGGGGAGCATGAAATGATCTGAAAAATAGAAGGAGCATGAAGCGGTGTTCAAAAACATGAAGAGCCTGAAAGGTGTGAAAAATAGGAAGAGCTTCAAAAGGTGTGAAATACATGAGGAGAATGAAACGGTCTCGAAAATAGGAGGAGCATGAAGTGGAGCTGAAAAACATGAAGAGCCTGAAAATGTGTGCAAAATATGAAGAGCTTCAAAAGGTGTCAAGAACATGAGGAGCATGAAACGGTCTGAAAAATAGGAGGAGCATGAACTGGTGCTGAAAAACATGAAGAGCCTGAAAATGTGTGCAAAATATGAAGAGCTTCAAAAGGTGTCAAGAACATGAGGAGCATGAAACGGTCTGAAAAATAGGAGGAGCATGAACTGGTGCTGAAAAACATGAAGAGCCTGAAAAGGTGTGCAAAATATGAAGAGCTTCAAAAGTTGTAAAAAATGAGAGCAGCATGAAACGGTCTGAAAAATAGGAGGAGCATGAAGTGGAGCTGAAAAACATGAAGAGCCTGAAAAGGTGTGCAAAATATGAAGAGCTTCAAAAGGTGTCAAGAACATGAGGAGCATTAAACGGTCTGAAAAATAGGAGGAGCATGAACTGGTGCTGAAAAACATGAAGAGCCTGAAAGTGTGAGAAATAGGAAGAGCTTCAAAAGGTGTGAAAAATATGAAGAGCTTCAAAAGGTGTCAAAAAATAGATGAGCATGAAACTGTCTGAAAAATAGGAGGAGCATGAAGTGGTGTTGAAAAAAATGAAGAGCCTGAAAAGGTGTGAAATATATGAAGAGCTTCAAATGGTGTCAAGAATATGAGGAGAATGAAGCGGTCTGAAAAATAGGAGGAGCATGAAGCGGTGTTGAAAAACATGAAGCGCCTGAAAAGGTGTGAAAGAAATGAAGAGTTTCTATAGGTATCAAAAATATGAGGAGTAAGAAAGGGTCTGAAAAATAGGAGGAGCATGAAGCGGTGTTCAAAAACATGAAGAGCCTGAATAGGTGTGAAAAATATGAAGAGCCGCAAAAGGTGTCAAAATGAGATGTGCATGAACCGGTCTGAAAAATAGGAGGAGCATGAAGTGATGTTGAAAAAAATGAAAAGCCTGAAAAGGTGAGAAATATATGAAGAGCTTCAAAAGGTGTAAAAATATGAGGAGAATGAAACGGTCTGCATAATAGGAAGAGTATGAAATGGTGTTCAAAAACATAAAGACAATGAAAAGGTGTGAAAAATATGAAGAGTTTCAAAAGGTGTGAAATACATGAGGAGGAATAAACGGTCTGAAAAATAGGAGGAGCATGAAGCGGTGTTCAAAAACATGAAGAGTCTGAAAAGGTGTGAAAAATATGAAGAGTTTCTTAATGTGTCAAAAATATGAGGAGCATGAAACGGTCTGAAAAATGGGAGGAGCATGAAATGGTGTTCAAACACATGAAGAGCCTGAAAGGTGTGAAAAATATGAAGAGTTTCAAAAGGTGTGAAAAAGATTAGGTGCAAGAAATGGTCTGAAAAATAGGACGAGCATGAATTTGTGTTGAAAAAAAAGAAGAGCCTTAAAATGTGTGAAATATATGAAGAGTTTCAAAAGGTGTGAAATACATGAGGAGCATGAAACGGGCTGAAAAATAGGAGGAGCATGAAGCGGTTTGGCAAAACATGAATAGCCTGAAAAGGTGTGAAAGATATGAAGAATTTCTAAAGGTGTCAAAAATATGAGGAGCATGAAAACGTCTGAAAAAAAGGAGGAGCATGAAGTGGTGTTGAAAAACATTAAGAGCCTGAAAGGGTGTGAAAAATATGAAGAGCTTCAAAAGGTGTCAAAAATATGAGGAGCATGAAATGGTCTGAAAAATAGAAGGAGCATGAAACGCTGATCAAAAACATGAAGAGCCTGAAAAGGTGTGAAAAATATGAAGAGCTTCAAAAGGTGTGAAATACATGAGGAGCATGAAACGGGCTGAAAAACAGGAGGAGCATGAAGTGGTGTTGAAAAACATTAAGAGCCTGAAAGGGTGTGAAAAATATGAAGAGTTTCAAAAGGTGTCAATAATAAGAGGTGCATGAAACATCCTGAAAAATATGAGGAGCATGAAACTGTCTGAAAAATAGGAGGAGCATGAAGCAGTCTTGAAAACCAAGAAGATCCTGAAAACGTGTGAAAAATATGAAGAGCTTCAAAAGGTTTCAGAAATATGAGGAGCATGAAACGGTCTGAAAAATAGGAGTAGCATGAAGCGGTGTTGAAAAACATGAAGAGCCTGAAAAAGAGTGAAAAATATGAAGAGTTTCAAAACGTGTCAAAATATGAGGAGCATGAAACGGTCTCAAAAATAGGGGGAGCATGAAATGATCTGAAAAATAGAAGGAGCATGAAGCGGTGTTCAAAAACATGAAGAGCCTGGAAAGGTGTGAAAAATATGAAGAGCTTCAAAAGGTTTCAAAAATATGAGGAGCATGAAACGGTCTGAAATATAGGAGGAGCATGAAGCGGTGTTCAAAAACATGAAGAGCCTGAAAGGTGTGAAAAATAGGAAGAGCTTCAAAAGGTGTGAAATACATGAGGAGAATGAAACGGTCTCTAAAATAGGAGGAGCATGAAGCGGTGTTCAAAAACATGAAGAGCCTGGAAAGGTGTGAAAAATACAAAGAGCTTCAAAAGACGTGAAAAATATGAGGAGCATGAAAAGGTCTAAAAAATAGGAGGAGCATGAAGTTGTGTTCAAAAACATGAAGATCCTGAAAAGTAGTAAAAAATATGAAGAGCTTCAAAAGGTGTCAAAAATATGAGGAGCATGAAACGGTCTGAAAAATAGGAGGAGCATGAAATGCTGTTGAAAAACATGAAGAGCTTCAAAATGTGTGTAAAATATGAAGAGCTTCAAAAGTTGTCAATAATAAGAGGTGCATGAAAAGTCCTGAAAAATATGAGGAGCATGAAACTCTCTGAAAAATAGGAGGAGCATGAAGCGGTCTTGAAAACCAAGAAGAGCCTGAAAACGTGTGAAAAATATGAAGAGCTTCAAAAGCTTTCAGAAATACGAGGAGCATGAAACGGTCTGAAAAAGAGGAGGAGAATGAAGCTGTGTTGAAAAACATGAAGAGCCTGAAAAGGAGTGAAAAATATGAAGAGCTTCAAAACGTGTCAAAATATGAGGAGCATGAAACGGTCTCAAAAATAGGGGGAGCATGAAATGATCTGAAAAATAGAAGGAGCATGAAGCGGTGTTCAAAAACATGAAGAGCCTGGAAAGGTGTGAAAAATATGAAGAGCTTCAAAAGGTTTCAAAAATATGAGGAGCATGAAACGGTCTGAAATATAGGAGGAGCATGAAGCGGTGTTCAAAAACATGAAGAGCCTGAAAGGTGTGAAAAATAGGAAGAGCTTCAAAAGGTGTGAAATACATGAGGAGAATGAAACGGTCTCGAAAATAGGAGGAGCATGAAGCGGTGTTCAAAAACATGAAGAGCCTGGAAAGGTGTGAAAAATACAAAGAGCTTCAAAAGATGTGAAAAATATGAGGAGCATGAAAAGGTCTAAAAAATAGGAGGAGCATGAAGTTGTGTTCAAAAACATGAAGATCCTGAAAAGTTGTAAAAAATATGAAGAGCTTCAAAAGGTGTCAAAAATATGAGGAGCATGAAACGGTCTGAAAAATAGGAGGAGCATGAAACGCTGTTGAAAAACATGAAGAGCTTCAAAAGGTGTGAAAAATATGAAGAGCTTCAAAAGTTGTCAATAATAAGAGGTGCATGAAACGTCCTGAAAAATATGAGGAGCATGAAACTGTCTGAAAAATAGGAGGAGCATGAAGCAGTGTTGAAAAACATGAAGAACCTGAAAAGGAGTGAAAAATATGAAGAGCTTCAAATGGTGTCAAGAATATGAGGGGAATGAAGCGGTCTGAAAAATAGGAGGAGCATGAAGCGGTGTTGAAAAACATGAAGCGCCTGAAAAGGTCTGAAAGAAATGAAGAGTTTCTATAGGTATCAAAAATATGAGGAGTAAGAAAGGGTCTGAAAAATAGGAGGAGCATGAAGCGGTGTTCAAAAACATGAAGAGCCTGAATAGGTGTGAAAAATATGAAGAGCCGCAAAAGGTGTCAAAAGGAGATGAGCATGAACCGGTCTGAAAAATAGGAGGAGCATGAAGTGATGTTGAAAAAAATGAAAAGCCTGAAAAGGTGAGAAATATATGAAGAGCTTCAAAAGGTGTAAAAATATGAGGAGAATGAAACGGTCTGCATAATAGGAAGAGTATGAAATGGTGTTCAAAAACATAAAGACAATGAAAAGGTGTGAAAAATATGAAGAGTTTCAAAAGGTGTGAAATACATGAGGAGGAATAAACGGTCTGAAAAATGGGAGGAGCATGAAGCGGTGTTCAAAAACATGAAGAGTCTGAAAAGGTGTGAAAAATATGAAGAGTTTCAAAAGGTGTGAAAAAGATTAGGTGCAGAAATGGTCTGAAAAATAGGACGAGCATGAAGTTGTGTTGAAAAAAAGAAGAGCCTTAAAATGTGTGAAATATATGAAGAGTTTCAAAAGGTGTGAAATACATGAGGAGCATGAAACGGGCTGAAAAATAGGAGGAGCATGAAGCGGTTTGGCAAAACATGAATAGCCTGAAAAGGTGTGAAAGATATGAAGAATTTCTAAAGGTGTCAAAAATATGAGGAGCATGAAAACGTCTGAAAAATAGGAGGAGCATGAAGTGGTGTTGAAAAACATTAAAAGCCTGAAAGGGTGTGAAAAATATGAAGAGCTTCAAAAGGTGTCAAAAATATGAGGAGCATGAAACGGGCTGAAAAACAGGAGGAGCATGAAGTGGTGTTGAAAAACATTAAGAGCCTGAAAGGGTGTGAAAAATATGAAGAGCTTCAAAAGGTGTCAAAAATATGAGGAGCATGAAACGGTCTGAAAAATAGGAGGAGCATGAAACGCTGATCAAAAACATGAAGAGCCTGAAAAGGTGTGAAAAATATGAAGAGCTTCAAAAGGTGTGAAATACATGAGGAGCATGAAACGGGCTGAAAAACAGGAGGAGCATGAAGTGGTGTTGAAAAACATTAAGAGCCTGAAAGGGTGTGAAAAATATGAAGAGTTTCAAAAGGTGTCAATAATAAGAGGTGCATGAAATATCCTGAAAAATATGAGGAGCATGAAACTGTCTGAAAAAGAGGAGGAGCATGAAGCAGTCTTGAAAACCAAGAAGATCCTGAAAACGTGTGAAAAATATGAAGAGCTTCAAAAGGTTTCAGAAATATGAGGAGCATGAAACGGTCTGAAAAATAGGAGTAGCATGAAGCGGTGTTGAAAAACATGAAGAGCCTGAAAAAGAGTGAAAAATATGAAGAGCTTCAAAACGTGTCAAAATATGAGGAGCATGAAACGGTCTCAAAAATAGGGGGAGCATGAAATGATCTGAAAAATAGAAGGAGCATGAAGCGGTGTTCAAAAACATGAAGAGCCTGGAAAGGTGTGAAAAATATGAAGAGCTTCAAAAGGTTTCAAAAATATGAGGAGCATGAAACGGTCTGAAATATAGGAGGAGCATGAAGCGGTGTTCAAAAACATGAAGAGCCTGAAAGGTGTGAAAAATAGGAAGAGCTTCAAAAGGTGTGAAATACATGAGGAGAATGAAACGGTCTCTAAAATAGGAGGAGCATGAAGCGGTGTTCAAAAACATGAAGAGCCTGGAAAGGTGTGAAAAATACAAAGAGCTTCAAAAGTTGTGAAAAATATGAGGAGCATGAAAAGGTCTAAAAAATAGGAGGAGCATGAAGTTGTGTTCAAAAACATGAAGATCCTGAAAAGTAGTAAAAAATATGAAGAGCTTCAAAAGGTGTCAAAAATATGAGGAGCATGAAACGGTCTGAAAAATAGGAGGAGCATGAAACGCTGTTGAAAAACATGAAGAGCTTCAAAATGTGTGAAAAATATGAAGAGCTTCAAAAGTTGTCAATAATAAGAGGTGCATGAAAAGTCCTGAAAAATATGAGGAGCATGAAACTCTCTGAAAAATAGGAGGAGCATGAAGCGGTCTTGAAAACCAAGAAGAGCCTGAAAACGTGTGAAAAATATGAAGAGCTTCAAAAGCTTTCAGAAATACGAGGAGCATGAAACGGTCTGAAAAAGAGGAGGAGAATGAAGCTGTGTTGAAAAACATGAAGAGCCTGAAAAGGAGTGAAAAATATGAAGAGCTTCAAAACGTGTCAAAATATGAGGAGCATGAAACGGTCTCAAAAATAGGGGGAGCATGAAATGATCTGAAAAATAGAAGGAGCATGAAGCGGTGTTCAAAAACATGAAGAGCCTGGAAAGGTGTGAAAAATATGAAGAGCTTCAAAAGTTGTGAAAAATATGAGGAGCATGAAACGGTCTGAAATATAGGAGGAGCATGAAGCGGTGTTCAAAAACATGAAGAGCCTGAAAGGTGTGAAAAATAGGAAGAGCTTCAAAAGGTGTGAAATACATGAGGAGAATGAAACGGTCTCGAAAATAGGAGGAGCATGAAGCGGTGTTCAAAAACATGAAGAGCCTGGAAAGGTGTGAAAAATACAAAGAGCTTCAAAAGATGTGAAAAATATGAGGAGCATGAAAAGGTCTAAAAAATAGGAGGAGCATGAAGTTGTGTTCAAAAACATGAAGATCCTGAAAAGTTGTAAAAAATATGAAGAGCTTCAAAAGGTGTCAAAAATATGAGGAGCATGAAACGGTCTGAAAAATAGGAGGAGCATGAAACGCTGTTGAAAAACATGAAGAGCTTCAAAAGGTGTGAAAAATATGAAGAGCTTCAAAAGTTGTCAATAATAAGAGGTGCATGAAACGTCCTGAAAAATATGAGGAGCATGAAACTGTCTGAAAAATAGGAGGAGCATGAAGCAGTGTTGAAAAACATGAAGAACCTGAAAAGGAGTGAAAAATATGAAGAGCTTCAAATGGTGTCAAGAATATGAGGGGAATGAAGCGGTCTGAAAAATAGGAGGAGCATGAAGCGGTGTTGAAAAACATGAAGCGCCTGAAAAGGTCTGAAAGAAATGAAGAGTTTCTATAGGTATCAAAAATATGAGGAGTAAGAAAGGGTCTGAAAAATAGGAGGAGCATGAAGCGGTGTTCAAAAACATGAAGAGCCTGAATAGGTGTGAAAAATATGAAGAGCCGCAAAAGGTGTCAAAAGGAGATGAGCATGAACCGGTCTGAAAAATAGGAGGAGCATGAAGTGATGTTGAAAAAAATGAAAAGCCTGAAAAGGTGAGAAATATATGAAGAGCTTCAAAAGGTGTAAAAATATGAGGAGAATGAAACGGTCTGCATAATAGGAAGAGTATGAAATGGTGTTCAAAAACATAAAGACAATGAAAAGGTGTGAAAAATATGAAGAGTTTCAAAAGGTGTGAAATACATGAGGAGGAATAAACGGTCTGAAAAATGGGAGGAGCATGAAGCGGTGTTCAAAAACATGAAGAGTCTGAAAAGGTGTGAAAAATATGAAGAGTTTCAAAAGGTGTGAAAAAGATTAGGTGCAGAAATGGTCTGAAAAATAGGACGAGCATGAAGTTGTGTTGAAAAAAAGAAGAGCCTTAAAATGTGTGAAATATATGAAGAGTTTCAAAAGGTGTGAAATACATGAGGAGCATGAAACGGGCTGAAAAATAGGAGGAGCATGAAGCGGTTTGGCAAAACATGAATAGCCTGAAAAGGTGTGAAAGATATGAAGAATTTCTAAAGGTGTCAAAAATATGAGGAGCATGAAAACGTCTGAAAAATAGGAGGAGCATGAAGTGGTGTTGAAAAACATTAAAAGCCTGAAAGGGTGTGAAAAATATGAAGAGCTTCAAAAGGTGTCAAAAATATGAGGAGCATGAAACGGGCTGAAAAACAGGAGGAGCATGAAGTGGTGTTGAAAAACATTAAGAGCCTGAAAGGGTGTGAAAAATATGAAGAGCTTCAAAAGGTGTCAAAAATATGAGGAGCATGAAACGGTCTGAAAAATAGGAGGAGCATGAAACGCTGATCAAAAACATGAAGAGCCTGAAAAGGTGTGAAAAATATGAAGAGCTTCAAAAGGTGTGAAATACATGAGGAGCATGAAACGGGCTGAAAAACAGGAGGAGCATGAAGTGGTGTTGAAAAACATTAAGAGCCTGAAAGGGTGTGAAAAATATGAAGAGTTTCAAAAGGTGTCAATAATAAGAGGTGCATGAAATATCCTGAAAAATATGAGGAGCATGAAACTGTCTGAAAAAGAGGAGGAGCATGAAGCAGTCTTGAAAACCAAGAAGATCCTGAAAACGTGTGAAAAATATGAAGAGCTTCAAAAGGTTTCAGAAATATGAGGAGCATGAAACGGTCTGAAAAATAGGAGTAGCATGAAGCGGTGTTGAAAAACATGAAGAGCCTGAAAAAGAGTGAAAAATATGAAGAGCTTCAAAACGTGTCAAAATATGAGGAGCATGAAACGGTCTCAAAAATAGGGGGAGCATGAAATGATCTGAAAAATAGAAGGAGCATGAAGCGGTGTTCAAAAACATGAAGAGCCTGGAAAGGTGTGAAAAATATGAAGAGCTTCAAAAGGTTTCAAAAATATGAGGAGCATGAAACGGTCTGAAATATAGGAGGAGCATGAAGCGGTGTTCAAAAACATGAAGAGCCTGAAAGGTGTGAAAAATAGGAAGAGCTTCAAAAGGTGTGAAATACATGAGGAGAATGAAACGGTCTCTAAAATAGGAGGAGCATGAAGCGGTGTTCAAAAACATGAAGAGCCTGGAAAGGTGTGAAAAATACAAAGAGCTTCAAAAGTTGTGAAAAATATGAGGAGCATGAAAAGGTCTAAAAAATAGGAGGAGCATGAAGTTGTGTTCAAAAACATGAAGATCCTGAAAAGTAGTAAAAAATATGAAGAGCTTCAAAAGGTGTCAAAAATATGAGGAGCATGAAACGGTCTGAAAAATAGGAGGAGCATGAAACGCTGTTGAAAAACATGAAGAGCTTCAAAATGTGTGAAAAATATGAAGAGCTTCAAAAGTTGTCAATAATAAGAGGTGCATGAAAAGTCCTGAAAAATATGAGGAGCATGAAACTCTCTGAAAAATAGGAGGAGCATGAAGCGGTCTTGAAAACCAAGAAGAGCCTGAAAACGTGTGAAAAATATGAAGAGCTTCAAAAGCTTTCAGAAATACGAGGAGCATGAAACGGTCTGAAAAAGAGGAGGAGAATGAAGCTGTGTTGAAAAACATGAAGAGCCTGAAAAGGAGTGAAAAATATGAAGAGCTTCAAAACGTGTCAAAATATGAGGAGCATGAAACGGTCTCAAAAATAGGGGGAGCATGAAATGATCTGAAAAATAGAAGGAGCATGAAGCGGTGTTCAAAAACATGAAGAGCCTGGAAAGGTGTGAAAAATATGAAGAGCTTCAAAAGTTGTGAAAAATATGAGGAGCATGAAACGGTCTGAAATATAGGAGGAGCATGAAGCGGTGTTCAAAAACATGAAGAGCCTGAAAGGTGTGAAAAATAGGAAGAGCTTCAAAAGGTGTGAAATACATGAGGAGAATGAAACGGTCTCGAAAATAGGAGGAGCATGAAGCGGTGTTCAAAAACATGAAGAGCCTGGAAAGGTGTGAAAAATACAAAGAGCTTCAAAAGATGTGAAAAATATGAGGAGCATGAAAAGGTCTAAAAAATAGGAGGAGCATGAAGTTGTGTTCAAAAACATGAAGATCCTGAAAAGTTGTAAAAAATATGAAGAGCTTCAAAAGGTGTCAAAAATATGAGGAGCATGAAACGGTCTGAAAAATAGGAGGAGCATGAAACGCTGTTGAAAAACATGAAGAGCTTCAAATTGTGTGAAAAATATGAAGAGCTTCAAAAGTTGTCAATAATAAGAGGTGCATGAAAAGTCCTGAAAAATATGAGGACCATGAAACTCTCTGAAAAATAGGAGGAGCATGAAGCGGTCTTGAAAACCAAGAAGAGCCTGAAAACGTGTGAAAAATATGAAGAGCTTCAAAAGCTTTCAGAAATACGAGGAGCATGAAACGGGCTGAAAAAGAGGAGGAGAATGAAGCTGTGTTGCAAAACATGAAGAGCCTGAAAAGGAGTGAAAAATATGAAGAGCTTCAAAACGTGTCAAAATATGAGGAGCATGAAACGGTCTCAAAAATAGGGGGAGCATGAAATGATCTGAAAAATAGAAGGAGCATGAAGCGGTGTTCAAAAACATGAAGAGCCTGGAAAGGTGTGAAAAATATGAAGAGCTTCAAAAGGTTTCAAAAATATGAGGAGCATGAAACGGTCTGAAACATAGGAGGAGCATGAAGCGGTGTTCAAAAACATGAAGAGCCTGAAAAGGTGTGAAAAATAGGAAGAGCTTCAAAAGGTGTGAAATACATGAGGAGAATGAAACGGTCTCGAAAATACGAGGAGCATGAAGCGGTGTTCAAAAACATGAAGAGCCTGGAAAGGTGTGAAAAATACAAAGAGCTTCAAAAGATGTGAAAAATATGAGGAGCATGAAAAGGTCTAAAAAATAGGAGGAGCATGAAGTTGTGTTCAAAAACATGAAGATCCTGAAAAGTTGTAAAAAATATGAAGAGCTTCAAAAGGTGTCAAAAATATGAGGAGCATGAAACGGTCTGAAAAATAGGAGGAGCATGAAACGCTGTTGAAAAACATGAAGAGCTTCAAAAGGTGTGAAAAATATGAAGAGCTTCAAAAGTTGTCAATAATGAGAGGTGCATGAAACGTCCTGAAAAATATGAAGAGCATGAAACTGTCTGAAAAATAGGAGGAGCATGAAGCAGTGTTGAAAAACATGAAGAACCTGAAAAGGAGTGAAAAATATGAAGAGCTTCAAATGGTGTCAAGAATATGAGGGGAATGAAGCGGTCTGAAAAATAGGAGGAGCATGAAGCGGTGTTGAAAAACATGAAGCGCCTGAAAAGGTCTGAAAGAAATGAAGAGTTTCTATAGGTATCAAAAATATGAGGAGTAAGAAAGGGTCTGAAAAATAGGAGGAGCATGAAGCGGTGTTCAAAAACATGAAGAGCCTGAATAGGTGTGAAAAATATGAAGAGCCGCAAAAGGTGTCAAAATGAGATGAGCATGAACCGGTCTGAAAAATAGGAGGAGCATGAAGTGATGTTGAAAAAAATGAAAAGCCTGAAAAGGTGAGAAATATATGAAGAGCTTCAAAAGGTGTAAAAATATGAGGAGAATGAAACGGTCTGCATAATAGGAAGAGTATGAAATGGTGTTCAAAAACATAAAGACAATGAAAAGGTGTGAAAAATATGAAGAGTTTCAAAAGGTGTGAAATACATGAGGAGGAATAAACGGTCTGAAAAATAGGAGGAGCATGAAGCGGTGTTCAAAAACATGAAGAGTCTGAAAAGGTGTGAAAAATATGAAGAGTTTCTAAAGGTGTCAAAAATATGAGGAGCATGAAACGGTCTGAAAAATGGGAGGAGCATGAAATGGTGTTCAAACACATGAAGAGCCGGAAAGGTGTGAAAAATATGAAGAGTTTCAAAAGGTGTGAAAAGGATTAGGTGCAAGAAATGGTCTGAAAAATAGGACGAGCATGAAGTTGTGTTGAAAAAAAAGAAGAGCCTTAAAATGTGTGAAATATATGAAGAGTTTCAAAAGGTGTGAAATACATGAGGAGCATGAAACGGGCTGAAAAATAGGAGGAGCATGAAGCGGTTTGGCAAAACATGAAGAGCCTGAAAAGGTGTGAAAGATATGAAGAATTTCTAAAGGTGTCAAAAATATGAGGAGCATGAAAACGTCTGAAAAATAGGAGGAGCATGAAGTGGTGTTGAAAAACATTAAAAGCCTGAAAGGGTGTGAAAAATATGAAGAGCTTCAAAAGGTGTCAAAAATATGAGGAGCATGAAACGGGCTGAAAAACAGGAGGAGCATGAAGTGGTGTTGAAAAACATTAATAGCCTGAAAGGGTGTGAAAAATATGAAGAGTTTCAAAAGGTGTCAAAAATAAGAGGTGCATGAAACATCCTGAAAAATATGAGGAGCATGAAACTGTCTGAAAAATAGGAGGAGCATGAAGCAGTCTTGAAAACCAAGAAGATCCTGAAAACGTGTGAAAAATATGAAGAGCTTCAAAAGGTTTCAGAAATATGAGGAGCAAGAAACGGTCTGAAAAATAGGAGTAGCATGAAGCGGTGTTGAAAAACATGAAGAACCTGAAAAAGAGTGAAAAATATGAAGAGTTTCAAAACGTGTCAAAATATGAGGAGCATGAAACGGTCTCAAAAATAGGGGGAGCATCAAATGATCTGAAAAATAGAAGGAGCATGAAGCGGTGTTCAAAAACATGAAGAGCCTGGAAAGGTGTGAAAAATATGAAGAGCTTCAAAAGGTTTCAAAAATATGAGGAGCATGAAACGGTCTGAAATATAGGAGGAGCATGAAGCGGTGTTCAAAAACATGAAGAGCCTGAAAGGTGTGAAAAATAGGAAGAGCTTCAAAAGGTGTGAAATACATGAGGAGAATGAAACGGTCTCTAAAATAGGAGGAGCATGAAGCGGTGTGCAAAAACATGAAGAGCCTGGAAAGGTGTGAAAAATACAAAGAGCTTCAAAAGTTGTGAAAAATATGAGGAGCATGAAAAGGTCTAAAAAATAGGAGGAGCATGAAGTTGTGTTCAAAAACATGAAGATCCTGAAAAGTAGTAAAAAATATGAAGAGCTTCAAAAGGTGTCAAAAATATGAGGAGCATGAAACGGTCTGAAAAATAGGAGGAGCATGAAACGCTGTTGAAAAACATGAAGAGCTTCAAAATGTGTGAAAAATATGAAGAGCTTCAAAAGTTGTCAATAATAAGAGGTGCATGAAAAGTCCTGAAAAATATGAGGAGCATGAAACTCTCTGAAAAATAGGAGGAGCATGAAGCGGTCTTGAAAACCAAGAAGAGCCTGAAAACGTGTGAAAAATATGAAGAGCTTCAAAAGCTTTCAGAAATACGAGGAGCATGAAACGGTCTGAAAAAGAGGAGGAGAATGAAGCTGTGTTGAAAAACATGAAGAGCCTGAAAAGGAGTGAAAAATATGAAGAGCTTCAAAACGTGTCAAAATATGAGGAGCATGAAACGGTCTCAAAAATAGGGGGAGCATGAAATGATCTGAAAAATAGAAGGAGCATGAAGCGGTGTTCAAAAACATGAAGAGCCTGGAAAGGTGTGAAAAATAGGAAGAGCTTCAAAAGGTGTGAAATACAGGAGGAGAATGAAACGGTCTCGAAAATAGGAGGAGCATGAAGCGGTGTTCAAAAACATGAAGAGCCTGGAAAGGTGTGAAAAATACAAAGAGCTTCAAAAGATGTGAAAAATATGAGGAGCATGAAAAGGTCTAAAAAATAGGAGGAGCATGAAGTTGTGTTCAAAAACATGAAGATCCTGAAAAGTTGTAAAAAATATGAAGAGCTTCAAAAGGTGTCAAAAATATGAGGAGCATGAAACGGTCTGAAAAATAGGAGGAGCATGAAACGCTGTTGAAAAACATGAAGAGCTTCAAAAGGTGTGAAAAATATGAAGAGCTTCAAAAGTTGTCAATAATAAGAGGTGCATGAAACGTCCTGAAAAATATGAGGAGCATGAAACTGTCTGAAAAATAGGAGGAGCATGAAGCAGTGTTGAAAAACATGAAGAACCTGAAAGGGAGTGAAAAATATGAAGAGCTTCAAATGGTGTCAAGAATATGAGGGGAATGAAGCGGTCTGAAAAATAGGAGGAGCATGAAGCGGTGTTGAAAAACATGAAGCGCCTGAAAAGGTGTGAAAGAAATGAAGAGTTTCTATAGGTATCAAAAATATGAGGAGTAAGAACGGGTCTGAAAAATAGGAGGAGCATGAAGCGGTGTTCAAAAACATGAAGAGCCTGAATAGGTGTGAAAAATATGAAGAGCCGCAAAAGGAGTCAAAATGAGATGAGCATGAACCGGTCTGAAAAATAGGAGGAGCATGAAGTGATGTTGAAAAAAATGAAAAGCCTGAAAAGGTGAGAAATATATGAAGAGCTTCAAAAGGTGTAAAAATATGAGGAGAATGAAACGGTCTGCATAATAGGAAGCGTATGAAATGGTGTTCAAAAACATAAAGACAATGAAAAGGTGTGAAAAATATGAAGAGTTTCAAAAGGTGTGAAATACATGAGGAGGAATAAACGGTCTGAAAAATAGGAGGAGCATGAAGCGGTGTTCAAAAACATGAAGAGTCTGAAAAGGTGTGAAAAATATGAAGAGTTTCTAAAGGTGTCAAAAATATGAGGAGCATGAAACGGTCTGAAAAATGGGAGGAGCATGAAATGGTGTTCAAACACATGAAGAGCCGGAAAGGTGTGAAAAATATGAAGAGTTTCAAAAGGTGTGAAAAAGATTAGGTGCAAGAAATGGTCTGAAAAATAGGACGAGCATGAAGTTGTGTTGAAAAAAAAGAAGAGCCTTAAAATGTGTGAAATATATGAAGAGTTTCAAAAGGTGTGAAATACATGAGGAGCATGAAACGGGCTGAAAAATAGGAGGAGCATGAAGCGGTTTGGCAAAACATGAAGAGCCTGAAAAGGTGTGAATGATATGAAGAATTTCTAAAGGTGTCAAAAATATGAGGAGCATGAAAACGTCTGAAAAATAGGAGGAGCATGAAGTGGTGTTGAAAAACATTAAAAGCCTGAAAGGGTGTGAAAAATATGAAGAGCTTCAAAAGTGTCAAAAATATGAGGAGCATGAAACGGGCTGAAAAACAGGAGGAGCATGAAGTGGTGTTGAAAAACATTAAGAGCCTGAAAGGGTGTGAAAAATATGAAGAGTTTCAAAAGGTGTCAATAATAAGAGGTGCATGAAACATCCTGAAAAATATGAGGAGCATGAAACTGTCTGAAAAATAGGAGGAGCATGAAGCAGTCTTGAAAACCAAGAAGATCCTGAAAACGTGTGAAAAATATGAAGAGCTTCAAAAGGTTTCAGAAATATGAGGAGCATGAAACGGTCTGAAAAATAGGAGTAGCATGAAGCGGTGTTGAAAAACATGAAGAGCCTGAAAAAGAGTGAAAAATATGAAGAGTTTCAAAACGTGTCAAAATACGAGGAGCATGAAACGGTCTCAAAAATAGGGGGAGCATGAAATGATCTGAAAAATAGAAGGAGCATGAAGCGGTGTTCAAAAACATGAAGAGCCTGGAAAGGTGTGAAAAATATGAAGAGCTTCAAAAGGTTTCAAAAATATGAGGAGCATGAAACGGTCTGAAATATAGGAGGAGCATGAAGCGGTGTTCAAAAACATGAAGAGCCTGAAAAGGTGTGAAAAATAGGAAGAGCTTCAAAAGGTGTGAAATACATGAGGAGAATGAAACGGTCTCGAAAATAGGAGGAGCATGAAGCGGTGTTCAAAAACATGAAGAGCCTGGAAAGGTGTGAAAAATATGAAGAGCTTCAAAAGGTTTCAAAAATATGAGGAGCATGAAACGGTCTAAAATATAGGAGGAGCATGAAGTGGTGTTCAAAAACATGAAGAGCCTGAAAGGTGTGAAAAATAGGAAGAGCTTCAAAAGGTGTGAAATACATGAGGAGAATGAAACGGTCTCGAAAATAGGAGGAGCATGAAGCGGTGTTCAAAAACATGAAGAGCCTGGAAAGGTGTGAAAAATACAAAGAGCTTCAAAAGATGTGAAAAATATGAGGAGCATGAAAAGGTCTAAAAAATAGGAGGAGCATGAAGTTGTGTTCAAAAACATGAAGATCCTGAAAAGTTGTAAAAAATATGAAGAGCTTCAAAAGGTGTCAAAAATATGAGGAGCATGAAACGGTCTGAAAAATAGGAGGAGCATGAAACGCTGTTGAAAAACATGAAGAGCTTCAAAAGGTGTGAAAAATATGAAGAGCTTCAAAAGTTGTCAATAATAAGAGGTGCATGAAACGTCCTGAAAAATATGAGGAGCATGAAACTGTCTGAAAAATAGGAGGAGCATGAAGCAGTGTTGAAAAACATGAAGAACCTGAAAAGGAGTGAAAAATATGAAGAGCTTCAAATGGTGTCAAGAATATGAGGGGAATGAAGCGGTCTGAAAAATAGGAGGAGCATGAAGCAGTGTTGAAAAACATGAAGAGCCTGGAAAGGTGTGAAAAATATGAAGAGCTTCAAAAGGTGTCAAAAATATGAGGAGCATGAAACGGTCTGAAATATAGGAGGAGCATGAAGCGGTGTTGAAAAACATGAAGCGCCTGAAAAGGTGTGAAAGAAATGAAGAGTTTCTATAGGTATCAAAAATATGAGGAGTAAGAAAGGGTCTGAAAAATAGGAAGAGCATGAAGCGGTGTTCAAAAACATGAAGAGCCTGAATAGGTGTGAAAAATATGAAGAGCCGCAAAAGGTGTCAAAATGAGATGAGCATGAACCGGTCTGAAAAATAGGAGGAGCATGAAGTGATGTTGAAAAAAATGAAAAGCCTGAAAAGGTGAGAAATATATGAAGAGCTTCAAAAGGTGTAAAAATATGAGGAGAATGAAACGGTCTGCATAATAGGAAGAGTATGAAATGGTGTTCAAAAACATAAAGACAATGAAAAGGTGTGAAAAATATGAAGAGTTTCAAAAGGTGTGAAATACATGAGGAGGAATAAACGGTCTGAAAAATGGGAGGAGCATGAAGCGGTGTTCAAAAACATGAAGAGTCTGAAAAGGTGTGAAAAATATGAAGAGTTTCAAAAGGTGTGAAAAAGATTAGGTGCAGAAATGGTCTGAAAAATAGGACGAGCATGAAGTTGTGTTGAAAAAAAAAGAAGAGCCTTAAAATGTGTGAAATATATGAAGAGTTTCAAAAGGTGTGAAATACATGAGGAGCATGAAACGGGCTGAAAAATAGGAGGAGCATGAAGCGGTTTGGCAAAACATGAAGAGCCTGAAAAGGTGTGAAAGATATGAAGAATTTCTAAAGGTGTCAAAAATATGAGGAGCATGAAAACGTCTGAAAAATAGGAGGAGCATGAAGTGGTGTTCAAAAACATTAAAGGCCTGAAAGGGTGTGAAAAATATGAAGAGCTTCAAAAGGTGTCAAAAATATGAGGAGCATGAAACGGGCTGAAAAACAGGAGGAGCATGAAGTGGTGTTGAAAAACATTAAGAGCCTGAAAGGGTGTGAAAAATATGAAGAGCTTCAAAAGGTGTCAATAATAAGAGGTGCATGAAACATCCTGAAAAATATGAGGAGCATGAAACTGTCTGAAAAATAGGAGGAGCATGAAGCAGTCTTGAAAACCAAGAAGATCCTGAAAATGTGTGAAAAATATGAAGAGCTTCAAAAGGTTTCAGAAATAGGAGGAGCATGAAACGGTCTGAAAAATAGGAGTAGCCTGAAGCGGTGTTGAAAACCATGAAGAACCTGAAAAAGAGTGAAGAATATGAAGAGTTTCAAAACGTGTCAAAATATGAAGAGCATGAAACGGTCTCAAAAATAGGGGGAGCATCAAATGATCTGAAAAATAGAAGGAGCATGAAGCGGTGTTCAAAAACATGAAGAGCCTGGAAAGGTGTGAAAAATATGAAGAGCTTCAAAAGGTTTCAAAAATATGAGGAGCATGAAACGGTCTGAAATATAGGAGGAGCATGAAGCGGTGTTCAAAAACATGAAGAGCCTGAAAGGTGTGAAAAATAGGAAGAGCTTCAAAAGGTGTGAAATACATGAGGAGAATGAAACGGTCTCTAAAATAGGAGGAGCATGAAGCGGTGTTCAAAAACATGAAGAGCCTGGAAAGGTGTGAAAAATACAAAGAGCTTCAAAAGTTGTGAAAAATATGAGGAGCATGAAAAGGTCTAAAAAATAGGAGGAGCATGAAGTTGTGTTCAAAAACATGAAGATCCTGAAAAGTAGTAAAAAATATGAAGAGCTTCAAAAGGTGTCAAAAATATGAGGAGCATGAAACGGTCTGAAAAATAGGAGGAGCATGAAACGCTGTTGAAAAACATGAAGAGCTTCAAAATGTGTGAAAAATATGAAGAGCTTCAAAAGTTGTCAATAATAAGAGGTGCATGAAAAGTCCTGAAAAATATGAGGAGCATGAAACTCTCTGAAAAATAGGAGGAGCATGAAGCGGTCTTGAAAACCAAGAAGAGCCTGAAAACGTGTGAAAAATATGAAGAGCTTCAAAAGCTTTCAGAAATACGAGGAGCATGAAACGGTCTGAAAAATAGGAGGAGAATGAAGCTGTGTTGAAAAACATGAAGAGCCTGAAAAGGAGTGAAAAATATGAAGAGCTTCAAAACGTGTCAAAATATGAGGAGCATGAAACGGTCTCAAAAATAGGGGGAGCATGAAATGATCTGAAAAATAGAAGGAGCATGAAGCGGTGTTCAAAAACATGAAGAGCCTGGAAAGGTGTAAAAAATATGAAGAGCTTCAAAAGTTTTCAAAAATATGAGGAGCATGAAACGGTCTGAAATATAGGAGGAGCATGAAGCGGTGTTCAAAAACATGAAGAGCCTGAAAGGTGTGAAAAATAGGAAGAGCTTCAAAAGGTGTGAAATACATGAGGAGAATGAAACGGTCTCTAAAATAGGAGGAGCATGAAGCGGTGTTCAAAAACATGAAGAGCCTGGAAAGGTGTGAAAAATACAAAGAGCTTCAAAAGATGTGAAAAATATGAGGAGCATGAAAAGGTCTAAAAAATAGGAGGAGCATGAAGTTGTGTTCAAAAACATGAAGATCCTGAAAAGTAGTAAAAAATATGAAGAGCTTCAAAAGTTGTCAAAAATATGAGGAGCATGAAACGGTCTGAAAAATAGGAGGAGCATGAAACGCTGTTGAAAAACATGAAGAGCTTCAAAAGGTGTGAAAAATATGAAGAGCTTCAAAAGTTGTCAATAATAAGAGGTGCATGAAAAGTCCTGAAAAATATGAGGAGCATGAAACTCTCTGAAAAATAGGAGGAGCATGAAGCGGTCTTAAAAACGAAGAAGAGCCTGAAAACGTGTGAAAAATATGAAGAGCTTCAAAAGCTTTCAGAAATACGAGGAGCATGAAACGGTCTGAAAAAGAGGAGGAGAATGAAGCTGTGTTGAAAAACATGAAGAGCCTGAAAAGGAGTGAAAAATATAAAGAGCTTCAAAACGTGTCAAAATATGAGGAGCATGAAACGGTCTCAAAAATAGGGGGAGCATGAAATGATCTGAAAAATAGAAGGAGCATGAAGCGGTGTTCAAAAACATGAAGAGCCTGGAAAGGTGTGAAAAATATGAAGAGCTTCAAAAGGTTTCAAAAATATGAGGAGCATGAAACGGTCTGAAACATAGGAGGAGCATGAAGCGGTGTTCAAAAACATGAAGAGCCTGAAAAGGTGTGAAAAATAGGAAGAGCTTCAAAAGGTGTGAAATACATGAGGAGAATGAAACGGTCTCGAAAATAGGAGGAGCATGAAGCGGTGTTCAAAAACATGAAGAGCCTGGAAAGGTGTGAAAAATACAAAGAGCTTCAAAAGATGTGAAAAATATGAGGAGCATGAAAAGGTCTAAAAAATAGGAGGAGCATGAAGTTGTGTTCAAAAACATGAAGATCCTGAAAAGTTGTAAAACATATGAAGAGCTTCAAAAGGTGTCAAAAATATGAGGAGCATGAAACGGTCTGAAAAATAGGAGGAGCATGAAACGCTGTTGAAAAACATGAAGAGCTTCAAAAGGTGTGAAAAATATGAAGAGCTTCAAAAGTTGTCAATAATAAGAGGTGCATGAAACGTCCTGAAAAATATGAAGAGCATGAAACTGTCTGAAAAATAGGAGGAGCATGAAGCAGTGTTGAAAAACATGAAGAACCTGAAAAGGAGTGAAAAATATGAAGAGCTTCAAATGGTGTCAAAAATATGAGGAGCATGAAACGGTCTGAAAAATGGGAGGAGCATGAAATGGTGTTCAAACACATGAAGAGCCGGAAAGGTGTGAAAAATATGAAGAGTTTCAAAAGGTGTGAAAAAGATTAGGTGCAAGAAATGGTCTGAAAAATAGGACGAGCATGAAGTTGTGTTGAAAAAAAAGAAGAGCCTTAAAATGTGTGAAATATATGAAGAGTTTCAAAAGGTGTGAAATACATGAGGAGCATGAAACGGGCTGAAAAATAGGAGGAGCATGAAGCGGTTTGGCAAAACATGAAGAGCCTGAAAAGGTGTGAAAGATATGAAGAATTTCTAAAGGTGTCAAAAATATGAGGAGCATGAAACGGGCTGAAAAACAGGAGGAGCATGAAGTGGTGTTGAAAAACGTTAAGAGCCTGAAAGGGTGTGAAAAATATGAAGAGTTTCAAAAGATGTCAATAATAAGAGGTGCATGAAACATCCTGAAAAATATGAGGAGCATGAAACTGTCTGAAAAATAGGAGGAGCATGAAGCAGTCTTGAAAACCAAGAAGATCCTGAAAACGTGTGAAAAATATGAAGAGCTTCAAAAGGTTTCAGAAATATGAGGAGCATGTAACGGTCTGAAAATAGGAGTAGCATGAAGCGGTGTTGAAAAACATGAAGAACCTGAAAAAGAGTGAAAAATATGAAGAGTTTCAAAACGTGTCAAAATACGAGGAGCATGAAACGGTCTCAAAAATAGGGGGAGCATCAAATGATCTGAAAAATAGAAGGAGCATGAAGCGGTGTCCAAAAACATGAAGAGCCTGGAAAGGTGTGAAAAATATGAAGAGCTTCAAAAGGTTTCAAAAATATGAGGAGCATGAAACGGTCTGAAATATAGGAGGAGCATGAAGCGGTGTTCAAAAACATGAAGAGCCTGAAAGGTGTGAAAAATAGGAAGAGCTTCAAAAGGTGTGAAATACATGAGGAGAATGAAACGGTCTCGAAAATAGGAGGAGCATGAAGCGGTGTTCAAAAACATGAAGAGCCTGGAAAGGTGTGAAAAATACAAAGAGCTTCAAAAGTTGTGAAAAATATGAGGAGCATGAAAAGGTCTAAAAAATAGGAGGAGCATGAAGTTGTGTTCAAAAACATGAAGATCCTGAAAAGTAGTAAAAAATATGAAGAGCTTCAAAAGGTGTCAAAAATATGAGGAGCATGAAACGGTCTGAAAAATAGGAGGAGCATGAAACGCTGTTGAAAAACATGAAGAGCTTCAAAATGTGTGAAAAATATGAAGAGCTTCAAAAGTTGTCAATAATAAGAGGTGCATGAAAAGTCCTGAAAAATATGAGGAGCATGAAACTCTCTGAAAAATAGGAGGAGCATGAAGCGGTCTTGAAAACCAAGAAGAGCCTGAAAACGTGTGAAAAATATGAAGAGCTTCAAAAGCTTTCAGAAATACGAGGAGCATGAAACGGTCTGAAAAATAGGAGGAGAATGAAGCTGTGTTGAAAAACATGAAGAGCCTGAAAAGGAGTGAAAAATATGAAGAGCTTCAAAACGTGTCAAAATATGAGGAGCATGAAACGGTCTCAAAAATAGGGGAGCATGAAATGATCTGAAAAATAGAAGGAGCATGAAGCGGTGTTCAAAAACATGAAGAGCCTGGAAAGGTGTGAAAAATATGAAGAGCTTCAAAAGGTTTCAAAAATATGAGGAGCATGAAACGGTCTGAAATATAGGAGGAGCATGAAGCGGTGTTCAAAAACATGAAGAGCCTGAAAGGTGTGAAAAATAGGAAGAGCTTCAAAAGGTGTGAAATACATGAGGAGAATGAAACGGTCTCTAAAATAGGAGGAGCATGAAGCGGTGTTCAAAAACATGAAGAGCCTGGAAAGGTGTGAAAAATACAAAGAGCTTCAAAAGATGTGAAAAATATGAGGAGCATGAAAAGGTCTAAAAAATAGGAGGAGCATGAACTTGTGTTCAAAAACATGAAGATCCTGAAAAGTAGTAAAAAATATGAAGAGCTTCAAAAGGTGTCAAAAATATGAGGAGCATGAAACGGTCTGAAAAATAGGAGGAGCATGAAACGCTGTTGAAAAACATGAAGAGCTTCAAAATGTGTGAAAAATATGAAGAGCTTCAAAAGTTGTCAATAATAAGAGGTGCATGAAAAGTCCTGAAAAATATGAGGAGCATGAAACTCTCTGAAAAATAGGAGGAGCATGAAGCGGTCTTGAAAACCAAGAAGAGCCTGAAAACGTGTGAAAAATATGAAGAGCTTCAAAAGTTTTCAGAAATACGAGGAGCATGAAACGGTCTGAAAAATAGGAGGAGAATGAAGCTGTGTTGAAAAACATGAAGAGCCTGAAAAGGAGTGAAAAATATGAAGAGCTTCAAAACGTGTCAAAATATGAGGAGCATGAAACGGTCTCAAAAATAGGGGGAGCATGAAATGATCTGAAAAATAGAAGGAGCATGAAGCGGTGTTCAAAAACATGAAGAGCCTGGAAAGGTGTGAAAAATACAAAGAGCTTCAAAAGATGTGAAAAATATGAGGAGCATGAAAAGGTCTAAAAAATAGGAGGAGCATGAAGTTGTGTTCAAAAACATGAAGATCCTGAAAAGTTGTAAAACATATGAAGAGCTTCAAAAGGTGTCAAAAATATGAGGAGCATGAAACGGTCTGAAAAATAGGAGGAGCATGAAACGCTGTTGAAAAACATGAAGAGCTTCAAAAGGTGTGAAAAATATGAAGAGCTTCAAAAGTTGTCAATAATAAGAGGTGCATGAAACGTCCTGAAAAATATGAAGAGCATGAAACTGTCTGAAAAATAGGAGGAGCATGAAGCAGTGTTGAAAAACATGAAGAACCTGAAAAGGAGTGAAAAATATGAAGAGCTTCAAATGGTGTCAAAAATATGAGGAGCATGAAACGGTCTGAAAAATGGGAGGAGCATGAAATGGTGTTCAAACACATGAAGAGCCGGAAAGGTGTGAAAAATATGAAGAGTTTCAAAAGGTGTGAAAAAGATTAGGTGCAAGAAATGGTCTGAAAAATAGGACGAGCATGAAGTTGTGTTGAAAAAAAAGAAGAGCCTTAAAATGTGTGAAATATATGAAGAGTTTCAAAAGGTGTGAAATACATGAGGAGCATGAAACGGGCTGAAAAATAGGAGGAGCATGAAGCGGTTTGGCAAAACATGAAGAGCCTGAAAAGGTGTGAAAGATATGAAGAATTTCTAAAGGTGTCAAAAATATGAGGAGCATGAAACGGGCTGAAAAACAGGAGGAGCATGAAGTGGTGTTGAAAAACGTTAAGAGCCTGAAAGGGTGTGAAAAATATGAAGAGTTTCAAAAGATGTCAATAATAAGAGGTGCATGAAACATCCTGAAAAATATGAGGAGCATGAAACTGTCTGAAAAATAGGAGGAGCATGAAGCAGTCTTGAAAACCAAGAAGATCCTGAAAACGTGTGAAAAATATGAAGAGCTTCAAAAGGTTTCAGAAATATGAGGAGCATGTAACGGTCTGAAAATAGGAGTAGCATGAAGCGGTGTTGAAAAACATGAAGAACCTGAAAAAGAGTGAAAAATATGAAGAGTTTCAAAACGTGTCAAAATACGAGGAGCATGAAACGGTCTCAAAAATAGGGGGAGCATCAAATGATCTGAAAAATAGAAGGAGCATGAAGCGGTGTCCAAAAACATGAAGAGCCTGGAAAGGTGTGAAAAATATGAAGAGCTTCAAAAGGTTTCAAAAATATGAGGAGCATGAAACGGTCTGAAATATAGGAGGAGCATGAAGCGGTGTTCAAAAACATGAAGAGCCTGAAAGGTGTGAAAAATAGGAAGAGCTTCAAAAGGTGTGAAATACATGAGGAGAATGAAACGGTCTCGAAAATAGGAGGAGCATGAAGCGGTGTTCAAAAACATGAAGAGCCTGGAAAGGTGTGAAAAATACAAAGAGCTTCAAAAGTTGTGAAAAATATGAGGAGCATGAAAAGGTCTAAAAAATAGGAGGAGCATGAAGTTGTGTTCAAAAACATGAAGATCCTGAAAAGTAGTAAAAAATATGAAGAGCTTCAAAAGGTGTCAAAAATATGAGGAGCATGAAACGGTCTGAAAAATAGGAGGAGCATGAAACGCTGTTGAAAAACATGAAGAGCTTCAAAATGTGTGAAAAATATGAAGAGCTTCAAAAGTTGTCAATAATAAGAGGTGCATGAAAAGTCCTGAAAAATATGAGGAGCATGAAACTCTCTGAAAAATAGGAGGAGCATGAAGCGGTCTTGAAAACCAAGAAGAGCCTGAAAACGTGTGAAAAATATGAAGAGCTTCAAAAGCTTTCAGAAATACGAGGAGCATGAAACGGTCTGAAAAATAGGAGGAGAATGAAGCTGTGTTGAAAAACATGAAGAGCCTGAAAAGGAGTGAAAAATATGAAGAGCTTCAAAACGTGTCAAAATATGAGGAGCATGAAACGGTCTCAAAAATAGGGGAGCATGAAATGATCTGAAAAATAGAAGGAGCATGAAGCGGTGTTCAAAAACATGAAGAGCCTGGAAAGGTGTGAAAAATATGAAGAGCTTCAAAAGGTTTCAAAAATATGAGGAGCATGAAACGGTCTGAAATATAGGAGGAGCATGAAGCGGTGTTCAAAAACATGAAGAGCCTGAAAGGTGTGAAAAATAGGAAGAGCTTCAAAAGGTGTGAAATACATGAGGAGAATGAAACGGTCTCTAAAATAGGAGGAGCATGAAGCGGTGTTCAAAAACATGAAGAGCCTGGAAAGGTGTGAAAAATACAAAGAGCTTCAAAAGATGTGAAAAATATGAGGAGCATGAAAAGGTCTAAAAAATAGGAGGAGCATGAAGTTGTGTTCAAAAACATGAAGATCCTGAAAAGTAGTAAAAAATATGAAGAGCTTCAAAAGGTGTCAAAAATATGAGGAGCATGAAACGGTCTGAAAAATAGGAGGAGCATGAAACGCTGTTGAAAAACATGAAGAGCTTCAAAATGTGTGAAAAATATGAAGAGCTTCAAAAGTTGTCAATAATAAGAGGTGCATGAAAAGTCCTGAAAAATATGAGGAGCATGAAACTCTCTGAAAAATAGGAGGAGCATGAAGCGGTCTTGAAAACCAAGAAGAGCCTGAAAACGTGTGAAAAATATGAAGAGCTTCAAAAGTTTTCAGAAATACGAGGAGCATGAAACGGTCTGAAAAATAGGAGGAGAATGAAGCTGTGTTGAAAAACATGAAGAGCCTGAAAAGGAGTGAAAAATATGAAGAGCTTCAAAACGTGTCAAAATATGAGGAGCATGAAACGGTCTCAAAAATAGGGGGAGCATGAAATGATCTGAAAAATAGAAGGAGCATGAAGCGGTGTTCAAAAACATGAAGAGCCTGGAAAGGTGTGAAAAATATGAAGAGCTTCAAAAGGTTTCAAAAATATGAGGAGCATGAAACGGTCTGAAACATAGGAGGAGCATGAAGCGGTGTTCAAAAACATGAAGAGCCTGAAAAGGTGTGAAAAATAGGAAGAGCTTCAAAAGGTGTGAAATACATGAGGAGAATGAAACGGTCTCGAAAATAGGAGGAGCATGAAGCGGTGTTCAAAAACATGAAGAGCCTGGAAAGGTGTGAAAAATACAAAGAGCTTCAAAAGATGTGAAAAATATGAGGAGCATGAAAAGGTCTAAAAAATAGGAGGAGCATGAAGTTGTGTTCAAAAACATGAAGATCTGAAAAGTTGTAAAAAATATGAAGAGCTTCAAAAGGTGTCAAAAATATGAGGAGCATGAAACGGTCTGAAAAATAGGAGGAGCATGAAACGCTGTTGAAAAACATGAAGAGCTTCAAAAGGTGTGAAAAATATGAAGAGCTTCAAAAGTTGTCAATAATAAGAGGTGCATGAAACGTCCTGAAAAATATGAGGAGCATGAAACTGTCTGAAAAATAGGAGGAGCATGAAGCAGTGTTGAAAAACATGAAGAACCTGAAAAGGAGTGAAAAATATGAAGAGCTTCAAATGGTGTCAAGAATATGAGGGGAATGAAGCGGTCTGAAAAATAGGAGGAGCATGAAGCGGTGTTGAAAAACATGAAGCGCCTGAAAAGGTGTGAAAGAAATGAAGAGTTTCTATAGGTATCAAAAATATGAGGAGTAAGAAAGGGTCTGAAAAATAGGAGGAGCATGAAGCGGTGTTCAAAAACATGAAGAGCCTGAATAGGTGTGAAAAATATGAAGAGCCGCAAAAGGTGTCAAAATGAGATGAGCATGAACCGGTCTGAAAAATAGGAGGAGCATGAAGTGATGTTGAAAAAAATGAAAAGCCTGAAAAGGTGAGAAATATATGAAGAGCTTCAAAAGGTGTAAAAATATGAGGAGAATGAAACGGTCTGCATAATAGGAAGAGTATGAAATGGTGTTCAAAAACATAAAGACAATGAAAAGGTGTGAAAAATATGAAGAGTTTCAAAAGGTGTGAAATACATGAGGAGGAATAAACGGTCTGAAAAATGGGAGGAGCATGAAGCGGTGTTCAAAAACATGAAGAGTCTGAAAAGGTGTGAAAAATATGAAGAGTTTCTAAAGGTGTCAAAAATATGAGGAGCATGAAACGGTCTGAAAAATGGGAGGAGCATGAAATGGTGTTCAAACACATGAAGAGCCGGAAAGGTGTGAAAAATATGAAGAGTTTCAAAAGGTGTGAAAAAGATTAGGTGCAAGAAATGGTCTGAAAAATAGGACGAGCATGAAGTTGTGTTGAAAAAAAAGAAGAGCCTTAAAATGTGTGAAATATATGAAGAGTTTCAAAAGGTGTGAAATACATGAGGAGCATGAAACGGGCTGAAAAATAGGAGGAGCATGAAGCGGTTTGGCAAAACATGAAGAGCCTGAAAAGGTGTGAAAGATATGAAGAATTTCTAAAGGTGTCAAAAATATGAGGAGCATGAAAACGTCTGAAAAATAGGAGGAGCATGAAGTGGTGTTGAAAAACATTAAAAGCCTGAAAGGGTGTGAAAAATATGAAGAGCTTCAAAAGGTGTCAAAAATATGAGGAGCATGAAACGGGCTGAAAAACAGGAGGAGCATGAAGTGGTGTTGAAAAACATTAAGAGCCTGAAAGGGGGTGAAAAATATGAAGAGTTTCAAAAGGTGTCAATAATAAGAGGTGCATGAAACATCCTGAAAAATATGAGGAGCATGAAACTGTCTGAAAAATAGGAGGAGCATGAAGCAGTCTTGAAAACCAAGAAGATCCTGAAAACGTGTGAAAAATATGAAGAGCTTCAAAAGGTTTCAGAAATATGAGGAGCATGAAACGGTCTGAAAAATAGGAGTAGCATGAAGCGGTGTTGAAAAACATGAAGAGCCTGAAAAAGAGTGAAAAATATGAAGAGTTTCAAAACGTGTCAAAATATGAGGAGCATGAAACGGTCTCAAAAATAGGGGGAGCATGAAATGATCTGAAAAATAGAAGGAGCATGAAGCGGTGTTCAAAAACATGAAGAGCCTGGAAAGGTGTGAAAAATATGAAGAGCTTCAAAAGGTTTCAAAAATATGAGGAGCATGAAACGGTCTGAAATATAGGAGGAGCATGAAGCGGTGTTCAAAAACATGAAGAGCCTGAAAAGGTGTGAAAAATAGGAAGAGCTTCAAAAGGTGTGAAATACATGAGGAGAATGAAACGGTCTCTAAAATAGGAGGAGCATGAAGTTGTGTTCAAAAACATGAAGATCCTGAAAAGTTGTGAAAAATACAAAGAGCTTCAAAAGTTGTGAAAAATATGAGGAGCATGAAAAGGTCTAAAAAATAGGAGGAACATGAAGTTGTGTTCAAAAACATGAAGATCCTGAAAAGTTGTAAAAAATATGAAGAGCTTCAAAAGGTGTCAAAAATATGAGGAGCATGAAACGGTCTGAAAAATAGGAGGAGCATGAAATGCTGTTGAAAAACATGAAGAGCTTCAAAATGTGTGAAAAATATGAAGAGCTTCAAAAGTTGTCAATAATAAGAGGTGCATGAAAAGTCTTGAAAAATATGAGGAGCATGAAACTCTCTGAAAAATAGGAGGAGCATGAAGCGGTGTTGAAAACCAAGAAGAGCCTGAAAACGTGTGAAAAATATGAAGAGCTTCAAAAGCTTTCAGAAATACGAGGAGCATGAAACGGTCTGAAAAATAGGAGGAGCATGAAGCGGTGTTGAAAAACATGAAGAGCCTGAAAAGGAGTGAAAAATATGAAGAGCTTCAAAACGTGTCAAAATATGAGGAGCATGAAACGGTCTCAAAAATAGGGGGAGCATGAAATGATCTGAAAAATAGAAGGAGCATGAAGCGGTGTTCAAAAACATGAAGAGCCTGGAAAGGTGTGAAAAATATGAAGAGCTTCAAAAGGTTTCAAAAATATGAGGAGCATGAAATGGTCTGAAACATAGGAGGAGCATGAAGCGGTGTTCAAAAACATGAAGAGCCTGAAAAGGTGTGAAAAATAGGAAGAGCTTCAAAAGGTGTGAAATACATGAGGAGAATGAAACGGTCTCGAAAATAGGAGGAGCATGAAGCGGTGTTCAAAACCATGAAGAGCCTGGAAAGGTGTGAAAAATACAAAGAGCTTCAAAAGATGTGAAAAATATGAGGAGCATGAAAAGGTCTAAAAAATAGGAGGAGCATGAAGTTGTGTTCAAAAACATGAAGATCCTGAAAAGTTGTAAAAAATATGAAGAGCTTCAAAAGGTGTCAAAAATATGAGGAGCATGAAACGGTCTGAAAAATAGGAGGAGCATGAAACGCTGTTGAAAAACATGAAGAGCTTCAAAAGGTGTGAAAAATATGAAGAGCTTCAAAAGTGGTCAATAATAAGAGGTGCATGAAACGTCCTGAAAAATATGAGGAGCATGAAACTGTCTGAAAAATAGGAGGAGCATGAAGCGGTGTTGAAAAACATGAAGAGCCTGAAAAGGTGTGAAAAATATGAAGAGCTTCAAAAGGTGTGAAATACATGAGGAGCATGAAACTCTCTGAAAAATAGAAATAGCATGAAGTGGTGTTCAAAAACAAGAAGAGCCTGTAAAGGTGTGAAAAATATGAAGAGCTTCAAAAGGTGTGAAAAATATGAGGAGCATGATACAGCTTGAAAAATAGGAGGAGCATGAAGCAGTGTTGAAAAACATGAAGAGCCTGAAAAGGTGTGAAAAATATGAAGAGCTTCAAAAGGTGTCAAAAATAGGAGTAGCATGAAACGGTCTGAAACATAGGAGGATTATGAACGGTGTTCAAAAACATGAAGAGCCTGAAAAGGTCTGAAAAATATGAAGAGCTTCAAAAGGTGTGAAATACATGAGGAGCATGAAACTCTCTGAAAAATAGAAATAGCATGAAGTGGTGTTCAAAAACAAGAAGAGCCTGTAAAGGTGTGAAAAATATGAAGAGCTTCAAAAGGTGTGAAAAATATGAGGAGCATGATACAGCTTGAAAAATAGGAGGAGCATGAAGCCATGTTGAAAAACATGAAGAGTCTGAAAACGTGTGAAAATATGAAGAGCTTCAAAAATATGAAAAATATGAAGAGCTTCAAAAGGTGTGAAAAATATGAAGAGCTTTAAAAGGTGTCAAAATGAGATGAGCATGAAACGGTCTGCAAAATAGGAGGAGCATGAAGCGGTGTTGAAAAACATGAAGAGCCTGAAAAGGTGTGAAAAATATGAAGAGCGTCTAAAGGTGTCAAAAATATGAGGAGCATGAAACGGTCTTAAAAATACGAACAATATGAAGTGGTGTTGAAAAACGTGAAGAGCCTGAAAAGGTGTGAAATATATGAAGAGCTTCAAAAGGTGTGAAAAATATGAGGTCCAAGAAACGGTCTGAAAAATAGGAGGAGCATGAAGCAGTGTTGAAAAACATGAAGAGCCTGAAAACGTGTGAAAAATATGAAGAGCTTCAAAAGGTGTCAAAAATAGGAGTAGCATGAAACGGTCTGAAAAATAGGAGGATTATGAACGGTGTTCAAAAACATGAAGAGCCTGAAAAGGTGTGAAAAATATGAAAAGCCTCAAAACCTGTCAAAAATATGAGGAGCATGAAACGGTTTGAAAAATAGCATGAGCATGAAGTAATGTTGAAAAACATGAAGAGTCTGAAAACGTGTGACAATATGAAGAGCTACAAAAATATGAAAAATATGAAGAGCTTCAAAAGCTGTGAAAAATATGAAGAGCTTCAAAAGGTGTCAAAATGAGATGAGCATGAAACGGTCTGAAAAATAGGAGGAGCATGAAGTGGTTTTGAAAAAATTAAAAAGCCTGAAAAGGTGTGAAATATATGAAGAGCTTCAAAAGGTGTGAAAATATGAGGAGAATGAAACGGTCTGCAAAATAGGAGGAGCATGAAATGGTGTTCAAAAACATGAAGATCATGAAAAGGTGTGAAAAATATGAAGAGCTTCAAAAGGTGTGAAATACATGAGGAGAATTAAACGGTCTGAAAAAGAAGAGGAGCATGAAGCTGTGTACAAAAACATGAAGAGCCTGAAAAGGTGTGAAAAATATGAAGAGCTGAAAAATGTGTGAAAAATATGAGGAGCATGAAACGGTCTGAAATATAGGAGGAGCATGAAGCGGTGTTCAAAAATATGAAGAGCCTGAAAAGGTGTGAAAAATATGAAGAGTTTCAAAAGGTGTGAAATACATGAGGAGGATGAAACGGGCTGAAAAATAGGAGAAGCATGAAGTGGTGTGGACAAATATGAAGAGCCTGAAAAGGTGTGAGAAATATGAAGAGCTTCAAAAGGTATGAAATACATGAGGAGCATGAAACTCTCTGAAAAGTAGAAGGAGCATGAAGTGTTGTTCAAAAACATGAAGAGCCTGAAAAGGTGTGAAAAATATGAAGAGCCTCAAAAGGTGTGAAATATATGAGGAGCATGATATGGTTTGAAAAATAGGAGGAGCATGAAGCGGTGTTCAAAAACATGAAGAGCCTGAAAAGGTGTGAAAAATATGAAAAGATTCAAAAATATGAAAAATATGAAGAGCTTCAAAAGGTGTGAAAAATATGAAGAGCTTCAAAAGGTGTCAAAATGAGATGAGCATGAAACGGTCTGAAAAATAGGAGGAGCATGAAGCGGTGTTGAAAAACATGAAGAGCCTGAAAATTTGTGAAACATATGAAGAGGTTCAAAAGGTGTGAAAAATATGAAGAGCTTCAAAAGGTGTCAAAAAGAGATGAGCATGAAACGGTCTGAAAAATAAGAGGAGCATGAAGCGGTGTTGAAAATCATAAAGAGCCTGAATATTTGTGCAAAATATGAAGAGGTTCAAAAGGTGTCAAAATGAGATCAGCATGAAACGGTCTGCAAAATAGGAGGAGCATGAAATGGTGTTCAAAATCATGAAGAGCCTGAAAAGGTGTGAAAAATATGAAGAGCTTAAAAAGGTGTCAAAAATATGAGGATCATGAAGCGGTGTTGAAAAACATGAAGAGCCTGAAAAGGTGTGAAAAATATGAAGAGCTTCTAAAGGTGTCAAAAATATGAGGAGCATTAAACGGTCTTAAAAATACGAGGACCATGAATTGGTGTTGAAAAACATGAAGAGCCTGAAGAGGTGTGAAATATAAGAAGAGCTTCAAAAGGTGTCACATATATGAGGAGCATGAAACGGTCTGAAAAATAGGAGGATCATGAAACGATGTTGAAAAACATGAAGAGCCTGAAAAGGTGTGAAAAATATGAAGAGCTTCAAAAGGTGTCAAATATGAGATGAGCATGAAACGGTCTGAAAAATAGGAGGAGCATGAAGCGGTGTTGAAAAACATGAAGAGCCTGAAAAGGTGTGAAAAATATGAAGAGGTTCAAAAGGTGTCAAAAATATGAGGAGCACGAAACGTTCTGAAAAATAGGAGGAGCATGAATCGGTGTTGAAAAACAAGAAGAGCCTGAAACGGTGTGAAAAATATGAAGAGCTTCAAAAGGTGTCAAAAATATGAGGAGCATGACAAGCTCTGAAAAATAGGAGGAGCATGAAGTGGTGTTGAAAAAAATGAACAGCCTGAAAAGGTGTGAAATATATGAAGAGCTTCAAAAGATGTCAAAAATATGAGGAAAATGAAACGGTGTGAAAAATAGGAGGAGCATGAAGCGGTGTTGAAAATCATGAAGAGCCTGAAAAGGTGTGAAAAATATGAAGAGTTTCTTAAGGTGTCAAAAATATGAAGAGCATGAAACGGTCTGAAAAATAGAAGGACCATGAAGCGGTGTTCAAAAACATGAAGAGCCTGAAAAGGTGTGAAATATATGAAGAGCTTCAAAAGGTGTAAAAATATGAGGAGAATGAAACGGTCTGCAAAATAGGAAGAGCATGAAATGGTGTTCAAAACATGAAGAGCATGAAAAGGTGTGAAATATATTAAGAGCTTCAAAAGGTGTGAAATACATGAGGAGGATTAAACGGTCTGAAAAATAGGAGGAGGATGAAGCGGTGTTCAAAACATGAAGAGCCTGAAAAGGTGTGAAAAATATGAAGAGCTTCAAAAGCTGTGAAAATATGAGGAGCATGAAACTGTCTGAAACATAGGAGGAGCATGAAGCGGTGTTCAAAACATGAAGAGCCTGAAAACGTGTGAAAAATATGAAGAGCTTCAAAAGGTGTGAAAAATATGAAGAGCTTCAAAAGGTGTCAAAAATATGAGGAGCATGAATCGGTCTGAAAAATAGGAGGAGTATGAAGCGGTGTTCAAAAACATGAAGAGCCTGAAAAGGTGTGAAATATATGAAGAGCTTCAAAAGGTGTGAAATACATGAGGAGCATGAAACTCTCTGAAAATTAGGAGGAGCATGAAGTGGTGTTCAAAAACATGAAGTGCCTGGAAAGAAGTGAAAAATATGAAGAGCTTCAAAAGGTGTGAAAAATATGAAGAGCTTCAAAAGGTGTCAAAATGAGATGAGCATTAAACGGTCTGAAAAATAGGAGGAGCATTAAGCGGTGATGAATATCATAAAGAGCCTGAAAAGTTGTGAAAAATATGAACCGCTTCAAAAGGTGTGAAAAATATGAAAAGCTTCAAAAGGTGTCAAAATGAGATGAGCATGAAACGGTCTGAAAAATAGGAGGAGCATTAAGCGGTGTTGAAAAACATGAAGAGCCTGAAAACGTGTGAAAAATATGAAGGGCTTCAAAAGGTGTGAAAAATATGAAGAGCGTAAAAAGGTGTCAAAAATGAGATGAGCATGAAACGGTCTGAAAAATAGGAGGAGCATGAAGTGGTGTTGAAAAAAATGAAGAGCCTGAAAAGGTGTAAAATAAATGAAGAGCTTCAAAAGGTGTCAAAAATATGAGGAAAATGAAACGGTGTAAAATAGGAGGAGCATGAAGTGGTGTTGAAAAACATGAAGAGCGTGAAAAGGTGTGAAAAATATGAAGAGTTTCTAAAGGTGTCAAAAATATGAGGAGCATGAAACGGTCTGAAAAATAGGAGGAGCATGAAGTGGTGTTAAAAAACTTGAAGAGCCAGAAAAGGTGTGAAAATATGAAGAGCTTCAAAAGGTGTCAAAAATATGAGGAGCATGAAACGGTCTGAAAAATAGGAGGAGCATGAAACGGTGATCAAAAACATGAAGAGCTTGAAAAGGTGTGAAAAATATGAAGAGCTTCAAAAGGTGTGAAATACATGAGGAGTTTGAAACGGGCTGAAAAATAGGAGAAGCATGAAGTGGTGTAGAAAAATTTGAAGAGCCTGAAAAGGTGTGAAATAAATGAAGAGCTTCAAAATGTGTGAAATATATGAGGAGCATGAAACGGGCTGAAAAATAGGAGAAGCAAGAAGTGGTGTGAAAAACATAAAGAGCCTGAAAAGGTGTGAAAAATATGAAGAGCTTCAAAAGGTGTGAAATACATGAGGATCATGAAACTCTCTGAAAAATAGGAGGAGCATGAAGTGGTGTTCAAAAACATGAAGAGCCTGAAAAGATGTGAAAAATATGAAGAGCTTCAAAAGGTGTCAAAAATATGAGGAGCATGAAACGGTCTGAAAAAGAGGAGGAGCATGAAGCGGTGTTGAAAATTACGAGGAGCATGAAGAGGTGTTGAAAAAAATGAAGAGCCTGAAAAGGTGTGAAATATATGAAGACCTTCATAACGTGTGAAAAATAAGAGGAGCTTCAAAAAGTGTCAAAATTATGAGGAAAATGAAACGGTCTGAAAAATAGGAGGAGCATGAAGCGGTGTTGAAAAATACGAGGAGCATGAATAGGTGTTGAAAAAAATGAAGAGCCTGAAAAGGTGTGAAAAATATGAAGAGCTTCTAAAGGTGTCAAAAATATGAGGAGCATGAAAAGGTCTGAAAAATAGGAGGAGCATGAAGTGGTGTTGAAAAACATGAAGAGCCTGAAAAGTGTGAAAAATATGAAGAGCTTCATAAGGTGTCAAAAATATGAGGAGCATGAAACGGTCTGAAAAATAGGAGGAGCATTAAGCGGTGTTCAAAACATGAAGAGCCTGAAAATGTGTGAAAAATATGAAGAGCTTCAAAAGGTGTCAAAAATATGAGGAGTATGAAACGGTCTGAAAAATAGAAGGAGCATGAATGCTGATCAAAAACATGAAGAGCCTGAAAAGGTGTGAAAAATATAAAGAGCTTCAAAAGGTGTGAAATACATGAGGAGCATGAAACAGTCTGAAAATTAGGAGAAGCATTACGTGGTGTGGAAAAAGATGAAGAGCCTGAAAAAGTGTAAAAAATATGAAGAGCTTCAAAAGATGTGAAATACATGAGGAGCATGAAACGGTCTGAAAAATAGGAGGAGCATGAAGCGGTGTTCAAAAACATGAAGAGCCTGAAAAGTGTGAAAAATATGAAGAGCTTCAAAAGGTGTGAAAAATATGAAGAGCTTCAAAATGTGTCAAAAATCGATGAGCAGGAAATGGTCTGAAAAATAGGAGAGCATGAAGTGGTTTTAAAAACATGAAGAGCCTGAAAAGGTGTGAAATATATGAAGAGCTTCAAAAGGAATAAAAAATATGAGGAGAATGAAACGGTCTGAAAAATAGGAGGGGCATGAAGCGATGTTCAAAAACATGAAGAGCCTGAAATGGTTTGAAAAATATGAAGAGCTTCAAAAGCTGTCAAAAATGAGATGAGCATAAAAAGGTCTGATAAATAGGAGGAGTATGAAGTTGTGTTGAAAAACAAGAAGAGCCTCAAAAGGTGTGAAATATATGAGGAGCTTGAAAAGGTTTCAAAAATATGAGGAGCATGAAACAATCTGAAAAATAGGAGGTGCATGAAGTGGTGTTGAAAAACATGAAAAGGTGAGAAAAATATGAAGAGCTTCAAAAGATGTGAAAAATATGAGGAGCATGAAACGGTCTGAAAAATAGGAGGAGCATGAAGCGGTGTTGAAAAACATGAAGAGCCTGAAAACGTGTCAACAATATGAAGAGCTTCAAAGGTGTGGAAAATATGAAGCACTTCAAAAGGTGTCAAAAATATGAGTATCATGAAACGATCTGAAAAATAGGACGAGCAGAAAGCGGTGTTCAAAAATATGAAGAGCCTGAAAAGGTGTGAAAAATATGAAAAGCCTCAAAACGTGTCAAAAATATGAGGAGCATGAAACGGTCTGAAAAATACGAGAAGCATGAAACAGTGTTGAAAAGTATGAAGAGCCTGAAAATGTGTGCAAATTATGAAGAGCTTCAAAACCTGTCAAAAATATGAGAAGCATGAAACGGTCTGAAAAATAGGAGGAGCATGAACCGGTATTCAAAAACATGAAGAGCCTGAAAAGGTGTGACAAATATGAAGAGGTTCAAAAGGTGTGAAATTCATGAGGAGTATGAAACGGTCAGAAAAATAGGAGGAGCATGAAGCGGTGTTCAAAAACATGAAGAGACTGAAAAGGTGTGAAAAATATGAAGAGCTTCAATAGGTGTGAAAAATATGAGGAGCTTCAAAAGGTGTGAAAAATATAAGGAGCAAGAAACGGTCGGAAAAATTGGAGGGACATGAAACGGTGTTCAAAATCATGAAGAGCCTGAAAAGCTGAGAAATATATGTAGAGCTTCAAAGGGGTCAAAATTATGAGGCGCATGAAACGGTCTGAAAAATACGAGAAGCATGAAACAGTGTTGAAAAGTATGAAGAGCCTGAAAATGTGTGCAAATTATGAAGAGCTTCAAAACCTGTCAAAAATATGAGAAGCATGAAACGGTCTGAAAAATAGGAGGAGCATGAACCGGTGTTCAAAAACATGAAGAGACTGAAAGGAGTGAAAAACATGAGGAACTTCAAAAGGTGTGAAAAATATGAAGATCTTCAAAAGCTGTCAAAAATGAGATGAGCATGAAACGGTCTGAAAAATAGGAGGAGCATGAAGTGGTGTTGATAAACATGAAGAGCCTGAAAAGGTGTGAAATATATGAGGAGTTTGAAAAGGTGTCAAAAATATGAGGAGCATGAAACGGTCTGAAAAATAGGAGGTGCATGAAGTGGTGTTGAAAAACATGAAGAGCCTGAAAAGGTTTGAAAAACATGAAGAGCTTCAAAGGTGTCAAAATTATGAGGACCATGAAACGGTCTGAAAAATAAGAGGAGTATGAAGCGGGGTTGAAAAACATGAAGAGCCTGAGAACGTGTGAAAAATATGAAGAGCTTCAAAAGGTGTGAAAAATATGAGGAGTTTCAAAAGGTGTCAAAAATATGAGGAGCATGAAACGGTCTGAAAAATAGGAGGAGCATGAAGCAGTGTTGACAAATATGAAGAGCCTGAAAACGTGTGAAAAATATGAAGATCTTCAAAAGGTATGAAAAATATGAAGAGCTTCAAAAGGTGTCAAAAAAGAGATGAGCATGAAACGGTCTGAAAAAGAGGAGGAGCATGAAGTTGTGTTCAAAAAAATGAATCGTCTGAAAAGGTGTGTAGTATATGAAGATTTCAGAAGGTGTCAAAAATATGAGGAGCATGAAAAGGTCTGAAAAATAGGAGGAGCATGAAGTGATGTTGAAAAACATGAAGAACCTGAAAAGGTGTGAAAAATAAGAGCAGCTTCAAAAGGTGTCAAAAATGAGATGAGCATGAAACGGTCTGATAAATAGGAGGATCATGAAGCGGTGTTGAAAATCATGAAGAGCCTGAAAAGGTGTGAAAAATATGAAGAGCTTCAAAAGGTGTAAAAATTATTAGGTGCAAGAAACGGTCTGAAAAATAGGAGGAGGATGAAGCGGTGTTTAAAAATATGAAGAACCTGAAAAGGTGTGAAAAAAATGAAGAGCTTCAAAACGTGTCAAAAATATGAGGAGCATGAAACGGTCTGAAAAATAGGAGAAGCATGAAGTGGCTTTGAAAAACATGAAGAGCCTGAAAAGGTGTGAAGAATATGAAGAGCTTCAAAAGGTGTCAAAAATATGAGGAGCATGAAACGGTCTGAAAAATAGGAGGAGCATGAAACGGTGCTGAAAATCATGAAGAGCCTGAAAGGGTGTGAAAAATATGAAGAGCTTCAAAAGGTGTCAAAAATAGGACGAGCATGAAACGGTCTCAAATATACGAGGAGCATGAAACGGTCGTAAAAAAAGGAGGAGCATGAAGCGGTGTTGAAAAACATGAATAGCCTGAAAAGGTGCGAAAAATATGAAGAGCCAGAAAAGGTGCGAAAAGTATGAAGAGCTTCAAAAGGTGTGAAAAATACGAAGAGCTTCAAAAGGTGTCAAAATTGAGATGAGCATGAAACGGTCTGAAAAATAGGAGGAGCATGAAGCGGTGTTAAAAAACATGAAGAGCCTGAAAAGGGGTGAAAAATATGAAGAGCTTCAAAAGGTGTCAAAATTATGAGGAGCATTAAACGGTCTGAAAAATAGGAGGAGCATGAAGAGGTGTTCAAAAACATGAAGACCCTGAAAATGTGCGAAAAATATGAAGAGCCAGAAAAGGTGTGAAAAGTATGAAGAGCTTCAAAAGGTGTGAAAAATAGGAAGAGCTTCAAAAGGTGTCAAAATTGAGATGAGCATGAAACGGTCTGAAAAATAGGAGGAGCATGAAACGGTGTTGAAAAACATGAAGAGCCTGAAAAGGTGTGAGAAATATGAAGAGCTTCAAAAGGTGTCCATAATATGAGCAGCATGAAACGGTCTGTAAAAAACGAGGAGCATGAAGTGGTGTTGAAAAACATGAAGAGCCTGAAAAGGAGTGAAAAATATGAAGAGCTTCAAAAGGTGTCAAAAATTTGAGGTGCATGAAACGGTCTGAAAAATAGGAGGAGCAAGAAGCGGTGTTGAAAAACATGAAGAGAATGAAAAGGGGTGAAAATTATGAAGAGTTTCAAAAGGTGTCAAAAATATGAGGAGCATGAAACGGTCTGAAAAATAGGAGGGGCATGAAACGGTGTTCAAAAACAAGAAGAGCCTGGAAAGGTGGGAAAAATATGAAGAGGCTCAAAACGTGTCAAAAATATGAGGAGCTTTAAACGGTCTGAAAAATAGGAGGAACATGAAGCGGTGTTGAAAAACATGAAGAGCCTGTAAACGTGTGAAAAATATGAAGAGCTTCAAAAGGTGTGAAAAATATGAAGAGCTTCAAAAGGTGTCAAAAATGAGATAGGCATGAAACGGTCTGAAAAATAGGAGGAGCATGAAGCTGTGTTGAGAAACATGAAGAGCCTGAAAAGGTGTGAACAATATGAAGAGCTTCAAAACGTGTCAAAAATATGAGGAGCATGAAACGGTCTAAAAAATAGGAGGAGCATGAAACTGTCTGAAAAATAGGAGGAGCATGAAGCGGTGTTGAAAAACATGAAGAGCCTGAAAAGGAGTGAAAAATATGAAGAGCTTCAAAAGGTTTCAAAAATATAAGTAGCATGAAACGCCCTGAAAAATAGGAGGAGCATGAAGCAGTGCCCACAAACATGAAGAGCCTGAAAAGGTGTGAAAATATGAAGAGCTACAAAAGGTGTCAAATATATGAGGAGCAGGAAAAGGTCTCAAAAAAAGGAGGAGCATGAAACGGTCTGAAAAATAGGAGGAGCATGAAATGGTGTTGAAAAACATGAGGAGCCTGAAAAGGTGTGAAAAATATGAAGCGCTTCAAAAGTGTGAAAAATACGAGGAGCATGAAACGTTCTGAAAAATAGGAGGAGCATGAAGCTGTGTTCAAAAATATGAAGAGCCTGAAAATGTGTGAAAAATATGAAGAGCTTCAAAAGGTGTCAAAAATATGAGGGGCATGAAACGGTCTGAAAAATAGGAGGAGCATGAAGCGGTGTTGAAAAACATGAAGTGCCTGAAAAGATGTGAAAAATATGAAGAGCTTATAAAATTGTCAAAAATAAGGGGAGCATGAAATGGTCTGAAAAATGGGAGGAGCATGAAGTGGTGTTCAAAAATGTGAAGAGCCTGAAAAGGTGTGAAAAAAATGAAGAATTCCAAAAGTGTCAAAATATGAGAAGCATGAAATGGTGTGAAAAATAGGAGCAGCATGAAACGGTCTGAAATATAGGAGGAGCATGAAATGGTGTTGAAAAACATGAAGAGCCTGAAAAGGTGTGAAAAATAGGAGGAGCTTCAAACGGTGTCAAAAATATGAGGAGCATGAAACGGTCTGATAAATAGGAGAAGGATGAAGCAGTGCCCAAAAATATGAAGAGCCTGAAAACGTGTGAAAAATATGAAGAGCTTCAAAAGGTGTCAAAAATATGACGAGCATGAAACGGTCTGAAAAATAGGAGGAGCATGAAGAGGTGTTGAAAAATATGAAGAGCCTGAAAACGTGTGAAAAATATGAAGAGCTTCTAAAGGCGTGAAAAATATGAAGAGCTTCAAAAGGTGTCAAAAATATGACGAGCATGAAACGGTCTGAAATATAGGAGGAGCAAGAAGCGGTGTTGAAAAACATGAAGAGCCTGAAAATGTGTGAAAAATATGAAGAGCTTCTAAAGGTGTGAAAATATGAAGAGCTTCAAAAGGTGTCAAAAATATGACGAGCATGAAAATGTCTGAAAAATAAGAGGAGTATGAAGTGGTGTTGAAAAACATGAAGAGCCTGAAAAGTTGGGAAAATATGAAGAGCTTCAAAAGGTGTCAAAAACATGAGGAGCATTAAATGGTCTGATAAATAGGAGGATCATGAAGCGGTGTTGAAAATCATGAAGTGCCTGAAAAGGTGTGAGAAATATGAAGAGCTTCAAAAGGTGTAAAAATTATTAGGTGCAAGAAACGGTTTGAAAAATAGGAGGAGGATGAAGCTGTGTTTAAAAATATGAAGAGCCTGAAAAGGTGTGAAAAAAATGAAGAGCTTCAAAAGGTGTCAAAAATATGAGGAGCATGAAACGGTCTGAAAAATAGGAGGAGCATGAAACGGTCTGATAAATAGGAGGAGCATGAAGCGGTGTTCAAAAACTTGAAGAGCCTGGAAAAGTGTGAAAAATATGAAGAGCTTCAAAACATTTGAAAAATATGAGGAGTATGAAAAGGTCTGAAAAATAGGACGAGCATGAAGCAGTGTTTAAAAACATGAAGTGCCTGAAAAGGTGTGAAAAATATGAAGAGCTTCAAAAGGTGTCAAAAATATGAGGAGCATGAAAAGTCTGAAAAACAGGAGGAGCATGAAGCGGCGTTGAAAAACATGAACAGCCTGAAAAGATGTCAGAAATATGAAGAGCTTCAAAACGTGTCAAAAATATGAAGAGCATGAAACGGTCTGAAAACTAGGAGGAGCATGAAGCGCTGTTGAAAAACATGAAGAGCCTGAAAACGTGTGAAAAATATGAAGAGCTTCAAATGGTATGAAAAATATCAAGAACTTCAAAAGGTGTCAAAAATGAGATGAGCATGAAACGGTCTGAAAAATAGGAGGAGCATGAAGCGGTGTTGAAAATCATGAATAGCCTGAAAAGGTGTGAAAAATATGAAGAGCTTCAAAAGGTGTGAAAAATATGAGGAGCATGAAACGGTCTGAAAAATACGAGGAGCATGAAACGGTGTTCAAATACATGAAGAGCCTGAAAAGGTGTGAAAAATATGAAGACCTTCAAAAGGTGTCAAAAATATGAGGACCATGAAACGGTCTGAAAAATAGGAGGAGTATGAAGCGGGGTTGAAAAACATGAAGAGCCTGAGAACGTGTGAAAAATATGAAGAGCTTCAAAAGGTGTGAAAAATATGAGGAGCTTCAAAAAGTGTCAAAAATATGAGGAGCATGAAACGGTCTGAAAAATAGGAGGAGCATGAAGCAGTGTTGACAAATATGAAGAGCCTGAAAACGTGTGAAAAATATGAAGATCTTCAAAAGGTATGAAAAATATGAAGAGCTTCAAAAGGTGTCAAAAAAGAGATGAGCATGAAACGGTCTGAAAAAGAGGAGGAGCATGAAGTTGTGTTCAAAAAAATGAATCGTCTGAAAAGGTGTGTAGTATATGAAGATTTCAGAAGGTGTCAAAAATATGAGGAGCATGAAAAGGTCTGAAAAATAGGAGGAGCATGAAGTGATGTTGAAAAACATGAAGAGCCTGAAAAGGTGTGAAAAATAAGAGCAGCTTCAAAAGGTGTCAAAAATGAGATGAGCATGAAACGGTCTGATAAATAGGAGGATCATGAAGCGGTGTTGAAAATCATGAAGAGCCTGAAAAGGTGTGAAAAATATGAAGAGCTTCAAAAGGTGTAAAAATTATTAGGTGCAAGAAACGGTCTGAAAAATAGGAGGAGGATGAAGCGGTGTTTAAAAATATGAAGAACCTGAAAAGGTGTGAAAAAAATGAAGAGCTTCAAAACGTGTCAAAATATGAGGAGCATGAAACGGTCTGAAAAATAGGAGGAGCATGAAACGGTGCTGAAAATCATGAAGAGCCTGAAAGGGTGTGAAAAATATGAAGAGCTTCAAAAGGTGTCAAAAATAGGACGAGCATGAAACGGTCTCAAATATACGAGGAGCATGAAACGGTCGTAAAAAAAGGAGGAGCATGAAGCGGTTTTGAAAAACATGAATAGCCTGAAAAGGTGCGAAAAATATGAAGAGCCAGAAAAGGTGCGAAAAGTATGAAGAGCTTCAAAAGGTGTGAAAAATACGAAGAGCTTCAAAAGGTGTCAAAATTGAGATGAGCATGAAACGGTCTGAAAAATAGGAGGAGCATGAAGCGGTGTTAAAAAACATGAAGAGCCTGAAAAGGGGTGAAAAATATGAAGAGCTTCAAAAGGTGTCAAAATTGTGAGGAGCATTAAACGGTCTGAAAAATAGGAGGAGCATGAAGAGGTGTTCAAAAACATGAAGACACTGAAAAGGTGCGAAAAATATGAAGAGCCAGAAAAGGTGTGAAAAGTATGAAGAGCTTCAAAAGGTGTGAAAATTAGGAAGAGCTTCAAAAGGTGTCAAAATTGAGATGAGCATGAAACGGTCTGAAAAATAGGAGGAGCATGAAACGGTGTTGAAAAACATGAAGAGCCTGAAAAGGTGTGAGAAATATGAAGAGCTTCAAAAGGTGTCCAAAATATGAGCAGCATGAAACGGTCTGTAAAAAACGAGGAGCATGAAGTGGTGTTGAAAAACATGAAGAGCCTGAAAAGGAGTGAAAAATATGAAGAGCTTCAAAAGGTGTCAAAAATTTGAGGTGCATGAAACGGTCTGAAAAATAGGAGGAGCAAGAAGCGGTGTTGAAAAACATGAAGAGCCTGAAAAGGGGTGAAAATTATGAAGAGCTTCAAAAGGTGTCAAAAATATGAGGAGCATGAAACGGTCTGAAAAATAGGAGGGGCATGAAACGGTGTTCAAAAACAAGAAGAGCCTGGAAAGGTGGGAAAAATATGAAGAGGCTCAAAACGTGTCAAAAATATGAGGAGCTTTAAACGGTCTGAAAAATAGGAGGAACATGAAGCGGTGTTGAAAAACATGAAGAGCCTGTAAACGTGTGAAAAATATGAAGAGCTTCAAAAGGTGTGAAAAATATGAAGAGCTTCAAAAGGTGTCAAAAATGAGATATGCATGAAACGGTCTGAAAAATAGGAGGAGCATGAAGCTGTGTTGAGAAACATGAAGAGCCTGAAAAGGTGTGAACAATATGAAGAGCTTCAAAACGTGTCAAAAATATGAGGAGCATGAAACTGTCTAAAAAATAGGAGGAGCATGAAACTGTCTGAAAAATAGGAGGAGCATGAAGCGGTGTTGAAAAACATGAAGAGCCTGAAAAGGAGTGAAAAATATGAAGAGCTTCAAAAGGTTTCAAAAATATAAGTAGCATGAAACGCCCTGAAAAATAGGAGGAGCATGAAGCAGTGCCCACAAACATGAAGAGCCTGAAAAGGTGTGAAAATATGAAGAGCTACAAAAGGTGTCAAATATATGAGGAGCAGGAAAAGGTCTCAAAAAAAGGAGGAGCATGAAACGGTCTGAAAAATAGGAGGAGCATGAAATGGTGTTGAAAAACATGAGGAGCCTGAAAAGGTGTGAAAAATATGAAGAGCTTCAAAAGTGTGAAAAATACGAGGAGCATGAAACTTTCTGAAAAATAGGAGGAGCATGAAGCTGTGTTCAAAAATATGAAGAGCCTGAAAAGTTGTGAAAAATATGAAGAGCTTCAAAAGGTGTCAAAAATATGAGGGGAATGAAACGGTCTGAAAAATAGGAGGAGCATGAAGCGGTGTTGAAAAACATGAAGTGCCTGAAAAGGTGTGAAAAATATGAAGAGCTTATAAAATTGTCAAAAATAAGGGGAGCATGAAATGGTCTGAAAAATGGGAGGAGCATGAAGTGGTGTTCAAAAATGTGAAGAGCCTGAAAAAGTGTGAAAAAAATGAAGAATTCCAAAAGTGTCAAAATATGAGAAGCATGAAATGGTCTGAAAAATAGGAGCAGCATGAAACGGTCTGAAATATAGGAGGAGCATGAAATGGTGTTGAAAAACATGAAGAGCCTGAAAAGGTGTGAAAAATAGGAGGAGCTTCAAACGGTGTCAAAAATATGAGGAGCATGAAACGGTCTGATAAATAGGAGAAGGATGAAGCAGTGCCCAAAAATATGAAGAGCCTGAAAACGTGTGAAAAATATGAAGAGCTTCAAAAGGTGTCAAAAGTATGAGCAGCCTGAAACGGTCTCAAAAATAGGAGGAGCATGAAGCGGTGTTCAAAAATATGGAGAGCCTGAAAAGGTATGAAAAATATGAAGAGCTTCAAAAGGTGTCAAAAATATGAGGAACATGAAACGGTCTGAAAAACAGAAGGAGCATGAAGCGGTTTTTAAAAACATGAAGAGCCTGAAAAGGTGTGAAAAATATGAAGAGCTTCAAAAGGTTTGAAAAATATGAAGAGCAGGGAACGGTCTGAAAAATAGGAGGAGGATAAAGCGGTGTTCAAAAACATGAAGAGCCTGAAAAGGTGTGACAAATATGAAGAGCTTCAAAAGGTGTCAAAAATATGAGGAGCATGAAACGGTCTCAAAAATAGGAGGAGCATGAAGCGGTGTTCAAAAATATGGAGAGCCTGAAAAGGTATGAAAAATATGAAGAGCTTCAAAAGGTGTCAAAAATATGAGGAGCATGAAACGGTCTGAAAAATACGAGGAGTATGAAACGGTGTTCAAAAATATGAAGAGCCTGGAATGGTGTGAAAAATATGAAGAGCCCAAAACGTGTCAAAAATATGAGGAGCATGAAACGTTCTGAAAAATAGGAGGAGCATGAAACGGTGTTCAAAAATATGAAGAGCCTGGAAATGGTGTGAAAAATATGAGAGCCCCAAAACGTGTCAAAAATATGAGGAGCATGAAACGGTTTGAAACATACGAGGAGCATGAAGTGGCGTTCAAAAACATAAAGAGCCTGAAAAAGTGTGAAATATATGAAGAGCTTCAAAAGGTGTCAAAAATATGAGGGGAATGAAACGGTCTGAAAAATAGGAGGAGCATGAAGCGGTGTTGAAAAACATGAAGTGCCTGAAAAGGTGTGAAAAATATGAAGAGCTTATAAAATTGTCAAAAATAAGGGGAGCATGAAATGGTCTGAAAAATGGGAGGAGCATGAAGTGGTGTTCAAAAATGTGAAGAGCCTGAAAAAGTGTGAAAAAAATGAAGAATTCCAAAAGTGTCAAAATATGAGAAGCATGAAATGGTCTGAAAAATAGGAGCAGCATGAAACGGTCTGAAATATAGGAGGAGCATGAAATGGTGTTGAAAAACATGAAGAGCCTGAAAAGGTGTGAAAAATAGGAGGAGCTTCAAACGGTGTCAAAAATATGAGGAGCATGAAACGGTCTGATAAATAGGAGAAGGATGAAGCAGTGCCCAAAAATATGAAGAGCCTGAAAACGTGTGAAAAATATGAAGAGCTTCAAAAGGTGTCAAAAGTATGAGCAGCCTGAAACGGTCTCAAAAATAGGAGGAGCATGAAGCGGTGTTCAAAAATATGGAGAGCCTGAAAAGGTATGAAAAATATGAAGAGCTTCAAAAGGTGTCAAAAATATGAGGAACATGAAACGGTCTGAAAAACAGAAGGAGCATGAAGCGGTTTTTAAAAACATGAAGAGCCTGAAAAGGTGTGAAAAATATGAAGAGCTTCAAAAGGTTTGAAAAATATGAAGAGCAGGGAACGGTCTGAAAAATAGGAGGAGGATAAAGCGGTGTTCAAAAACATGAAGAGCCTGAAAAGGTGTGACAAATATGAAGAGCTTCAAAAGGTGTCAAAAATATGAGGAGCATGAAACGGTCTCAAAAATAGGAGGAGCATGAAGCGGTGTTCAAAAATATGGAGAGCCTGAAAAGGTATGAAAAATATGAAGAGCTTCAAAAGGTGTCAAAAATATGAGGAGCATGAAACGGTCTGAAAAATACGAGGAGTATGAAACGGTGTTCAAAAATATGAAGAGCCTGGAATGGTGTGAAAAATATGAAGAGCCCAAAACGTGTCAAAAATATGAGGAGCATGAAACGTTCTGAAAAATAGGAGGAGCATGAAACGGTGTTCAAAAATATGAAGAGCCTGGAAATGGTGTGAAAAATATGAGAGCCCCAAAACGTGTCAAAAATATGAGGAGCATGAAACGGTTTGAAACATACGAGGAGCATGAAGTGGCGTTCAAAAACATAAAGAGCCTGAAAAAGTGTGAAATATATGAAGAGCTTCAAAAGGTGTAAAAAATTTGAGCATCATGAAACGGTCTGAAAAATAGGAGGAGCATGAAGTGGAGCTGAAAAACATGAAGTGCCTGAAAAGGTGTGCAAAATATGAAGAGCTTCAAAAGGTGTAAAAAATGAGATGAGCATGAAACGGTCTGAAAAATAGGAGGAGCATGAAGCGGTGTTGAAAAACATGAAGAGCCTGAAAAGGAGTGAAAAATATGAAGAGCTACAATACGTGTCAAAATATGAAGAGCATGAAACGGTCTCAAAAATAGGGGGAGCATGAAATGGTCTGAAAAATAGGAGGAGCATGAAACGGTGTTGAAAAACATCAAGAGCCTGAAAACGTGTGAAAAATAGGAGGAGCTTCAAAAGGTGTCAAATATATGAGGAGCATGAAACGGTCTGAAAAATAGGAGCAGCATGAAATGGTGTTGAAAAACATGAAGAGCCTGGAAAGGTTGGAAAAATATGAAGAGCCTCAAAAGGTGTGAAAAATATGAAGAGCTTCAAAAGGTGTGAAAAATATGAAGAGATTCAAAAGGTGTGAAAAATAGAAGCAGCTTCAAAAGGTTTCAAAAATATGAGGAGCATGAAACGGTCTTAAAATTAGGAGGAGCATGAAGCGGCGTTGAAAAACATGAAGAGCGTGAAAACGTGTGAAAAATATTAAGAGCTTCAAAAGGTGTCAAAATGAGATGAGCATGAAACGTTCTGAAAAATAGGAGGAACATGAAGCTGTGTTGAAAACCATGAAGAGCCTGAAAAGGTGTGAAAAATATGAAGAGCTTCAAAACGTGTCAAAAATATGAGGAGCCTGAAACGGTCTCAAAAATAGGAGGAGCATGAAACGTTCTGAAAAATAGGAGGAGCGTGAAGCTGTGTTCAAAAACATGAAGAGCCAGAAAAGGTGTGAAAAATATGAAGAGCTTCAAAAGGTGTAAAAAATGAGAGCAGCATGAAACGGTCTGAAAAATAGGAGCAGCATGAAGTTGAGCTGAAAAACATGAAGTGACTGAAAAGGTGTGGAAAATATGAAGAGCTTCAAAAGGTGTAAAAAATGAGATGAGCATGAAACGGTCTGAAAAATAGGAGGAGCATGAACTGGTGCTGAAAAACATGAAGAGCCTGAAAAGGTGTGAAAAATATGAAGAGCTTAAAAGGTGTGAAAAATATGACAAGCATGAAATGGTCTGAAAAATAGGAGGAGCATGAAGCTGTGATCAAAAACATGAAGAGCCAGAAAAGGTGTGAAAAATATGAAGAGCTTCAAAAAGTGTCAAAAATATGAGGAGCAAGAAACGGTCGGAAAATAGGAGGAGCATGAAACGATCTGAAAAATAGGAGGAGCATGAAGCTGTGTTCAAAAACATGAAGAGCCTGAAAAGGTGTGAAAAATATGAGGAGCTTCAAAAGGTGTAAAAAATTTGAGCAGCATGAAACGGTCTGAAAAATAGGAGGAGCATGAAGTGGAGCTGAAAAACCTGAAGAGCCTGAAAAGGTGTGCAAAATATGAAGAGCTTCAAAAGGTGTGAAAAATATGAGGAGCATGAAACGGTCTGAAAAATAGGAGGAGCATGGATCGGTGTTCAAAAACATGAAGAGCCAGAAAAGGTGTGAAAAATATGAAGAGCTTCAAAAAGGGTCAAATATAAGAGGAGAAAGAAACGGTCTGAAAAAAAGGAGAAGCATGAAGCAGTGTTCAAAAACATGAAGAGCCTGAAAAGTTGTGAAAAATATGAAGAGCTTCAAAAGCTGTCAAAAATGAGATGAGCATGAAACGGTCTGAAAAATAGGAGGAGCATTAAACGGTGTGGAAAAACATGAAGAGCCTGAAAAGGTGTGGAAAAATTGGAAGAGCTTCAAAATGTGTCAAATATATGAGGAGAATGAAACGGTGTGAAAAATAGGAGGAAGATGAAACGGTCTGAAAAATAGCAAGTGCATGAAACGGACTGAAAAATAGGAGGATCATGAAGCGGTGTTGAAAATCGTGAAGAGCCTGAAATGGTGTGAAAAATATGAAGAGCTTCAACAGGTGTCAAAAACTTGAGGAGAATGAAACGGTTTGAAAAATAGGAGGAGCATGAAGCTGTGTTCACAAACATGAAGAGCCAGAAAAGGTGTGAAAAATATGAAGAGCTTCAAAAAGTGTCAAAAATATGAGGAGCAAGAAACGGTCTGAAAAATAGGAGTAGCATGAAACGATCTGAAAAATAGGAGGAGCATGAAGCTGTGTTCAAAAACATGAAGAGCCTGAAAAGGTGTGAAAAATATGAAGAGCTTCAAAAAGTGTCAAAAATATGAGGAGCAAGAAACGGTCTGAAAAATAGGAGGAGCATGAAACGATCTGAAAAATAGGAGGAGCATGAAGCTGTGTTCAAAAACATGAAGAGCCTGAAAAGGTGTGCAAAATATGAAGAGCTTCAAAAGGTGTAAAAAATTTGAGCAGCATGAAACGGTCTGAAAAATAGGAGGAGCATGAAGTGGAGCTGAAAAACCTGAAGAGCCTGAAAAGGTGTGAAAAATATGAAGAGCTTCAAAAGGTGTGAAAAATATGAGGAGCATGAAACGGTCTGAAAAATAGGAGGAGCATGGATCGGTGTTCAAAAATATGAAGAGCCTGAAAAGGTGTGAAAAATATGAAGAGCTTCAAAAGGTGTCAAACATATGAGGAGCAGGAAACGGTCTGAAATATAAGACAAGCATAAAACGGTGTTAAAAAACATAAAGAGCCTGAAAAGGTGTGAAAAATATGAAGAGCATCAAAATGTGTGAAAAATATGAGGAGCATGAAACGGTCTGAAACATCGGAGGATCATGAAGCGGTGTTGAAAAACATGAAGAGCCTGAAAAGGTTTGAAAAATATGAAGAGCTTCAAAAGGTGTCAAAAATATGAGGAGCATGAAACGGTCTGAAAAATAGGAGGAGCATGAAGTGGTGTTGAAAAACATGAAGAACTTGAAAAGGTGTGAAAAATATGAAGAGCTTCAAAAGGAGTGAAAAATATGTGGAACATTAAACGGTCTGAAAAACAGGAGGGGCATGAAGCGTTGTTGAAAATCTTGAAGAGCTTGAAAAGGTTTGAAAAATATGAAGAGCTTCAAAAAGTTTCAAAAATATGAGGATCATGAAACGGTCTGAAAAATAAGAGGAGCATGAAATGGTGTTGAAAAACAGGAAGAGCCTGAAAATGTGAGAAAAATAAGAAGAGCTTCAAAAGGTTTCAAAAATATGAGCAGCATGAAACTTTCTGAAAGAGGAGGAGCATGAACTGGTGTTGAAAAACATGAAGAGCCTGAAAAGGTGTGAAAAATATGAAGAGGTTTAAAAGGTGTCAAAAATATGAGGGGCATGAAACTTTCTGAAAAATAGGAGGATCATGAAACCGTGTTCAAAAACATGAAGAGCCTGAAAAGGTGTGAAAAATATGAAGAGCCTTAAAAAACGTCAAAAATATGAGGAGTATGAAACGGTCTGAAAAATAGCAGGAGCATGAAGCGGTGTTGAAAAACATGAAGAGCCTGAAAAGGTGTGAAAAATATGAAGAGCTTCAAAAGGTGTGAAAAATATGAAGAGCTTCAAAAGGTGTCAAAAATATGAGGAGAATGAAACGGTCTGAAAAATAGGCGGAGCATGAAACGGTGTTCAAAAACATGAAGAGCCTGAAAATGTGTGAAAAATATGAAGAGCTTCAAAAGGTGTAAAAAATATGAAGAGCTTCAAAAGCTGTCAAATGAGATGAGCATGAAACGGTCTGAAAAATAGCAGGAGCATGAAGCGGTGTTCAAAAACATGAAGAGCCTGAAAAGGGGTGAAAAATATGAAGAGCTTAAAAAGGTGTCAAAATTATGAGGAGCATTAAACGGTCTGAAAAATAGGAGGAGCATGAAGCTGTGTTCAACAAATGAAGAGCCTGAAAAGTTGCGAAAAATATGAAGAGCCTGAAAAGGTGTGAAAATTATGAAGAGCTTCAAAGGTGTCAAAAATGAGATGAGCATGAAATGGTCTGAACAATAGGAAGAGCATGAAACGGTCTGAAAAATAGGAGGATCATGAAGCGGTGTTGAAAATCGTGAAGAGCCTGAAAAGGTGTGAAAAATGTGAAGAGCTTCAACAGGTGTCAAAAACTTGAGGAGAATGAAACGGTCTGAAAAATAGGAGGAGCATGAAGCTGTGTTGAAAAACATGAAGAGCATGAAAAGGTGTGAAAAATATGAAGAGCTTCAAAAAGTGTAAAAAATGAGAGCAGCATGAAACGGTCTGAAAAATAGGAGGAGCATGAAGTGGAGCTGAAAAACATGAAGTGCCTGAAAATGTGTGAAAAATATGAAAGTTTTAAACGGTGTCAAAAATATGAGAAGCATGAAACTTTCTGAAAAATAGGAGGATCATGAAATGGTGTTGAAAAACAGGAAGAGCCTGAAAAGGTGTGAAAAATATGAAAGTTTTAAACGGTGTCAAAAATATGAGGAGCATGAAACTTTCTGAAAAATAGGAGGATCATGAAACCGTGTTCAAAAACATGAAGAGCCTGAAAAGGTGTGAAAAATATGAAGAGCCTTAAAAAATGTCAAAAATAGGAGGAGTATGAAACGGTCTGAAAAATAGCAGGAGCATGAAGCGGTGTTGAAAAACATGAACAGCCTGAAAAGGTGTGAAAAATATGAAGAGCTTCGAAAGGTGTGAAAAATATGAAGAGCTTCAAAAGGTGTCAAAAATGAGATGAGCATGAAACGGCCTGAAAAATAGGAAGAGCATGAAGCTGGGCTCAAAAACATGAAGAGCCTGAAAAGGTGTGAAAAATATGAAGAGCTTCAACAGGTGTCAAAATTATGAGGAGCAAAAAACGGTCTGAAAAATAGGAGGAGCATGTAACGGTGTTGAAAAACATGAAGAGTCTGAAAACGTGTCAAAAATATGAAGAGCTTCAAAAGGTGTGAAAGACATGAGGAGCTTGAAACGGTCTGAAAAATAAGAGTAACATGAAACAGTCTGATAAATAGGAGGAGCATGAAGCGGTGTTCAAAAACATGAAGAGCCTGAAAAGGTGTGAAAAATATGAAGAGCTTCAAAAGGTATGAATAATGAGAGGAGCATGAAACGGTCTGTAAAATAGGAGGAGCATGAAGCGTTGTTGAAAAACATGAAGAGGCTGAAAAGGTGTGCAAAATATGAAGAGCTTCAAAAGGTGTAAAAAATGAGATGAGCATGAAACGGTCTGAAAAATAGGAGGAGCATGAACTGGTGCTGAAAAACATGAAGAGCCTGAAAAGCTGTGCAAAATATGAAGAGCTTCAAAAGTTGTAAAAAATGAGAGCAGCATGAAACGGTCTGAAAAATAGGAGGAGCATGAAGTGGAGCTGAAAAACATGAAGAGCCTGAAAAGGTGTGCAAAATATGAAGAGCTTCAAAAGGTGTCAAGAACATGAGGAGCATTAAACGGTCTGAAAAATAGGAGGAGCATGAACTGGTGCTGAAAAACATGAAGAGCCTGAAAGTGTGAGAAATAGGAAGAGCTTCAAAAGGTGTGAAAAATATGAAGAGCTTCAAAAGGTGTCAAAAAATAGATGAGCATGAAACTGTCTGAAAAATAGGAGGAGCATGAAGTGGTGTTGAAAAAAATGAAGAGCCTGAAAAGGTGTGAAATATATGAAGAGCTTCAAATGGTGTCAAGAATATGAGGAGAATGAAGCGGTCTGAAAAATAGGAGGAGCATGAAGCGGTGTTGAAAAATATGAAGCGCCTGAAAAGGTGTGAAAGAAATGAAGAGTTTCTATAGGTATCAAAAATATGAGGAGTAAGAAAGGGTCTGAAAAATAGGAGGAGCATGAAGCGGTGTTCAAAAACATGAAGAGCCTGAATAGGTGTGAAAAATATGAAGAGCCAAAAAGGTGTCAAAATGAGATGTGCATGAACCGGTCTGAAAAATAGGAGGAGCATGAAGTGATGTTGAAAAAAATGAAAAGCCTGAAAAGGTGAGAAATATATGAAGAGCTTCAAAAGGTGTAAAAATATGAGGAGAATGAAACGGTCTGCATAATAGGAAGAGTATGAAATGGTGTTCAAAAACATAAAGACAATGAAAAGGTGTGAAAAATATGAAGAGTTTCAAAAGGTGTGAAATACATGAGGAGGAATAAACGGTCTGAAAAATAGGAGGAGCATGAAGCGGTGTTCAAAAACATGAAGAGTCTGAAAAGGTGTGAAAAATATGAAGAGTTTCTAAAGGTGTCAAAAATATGAGGAGCATGAAACGGTCTGAAAAATGGGAGGAGCATGAAATGGTGTTCAAACACATGAAGAGCCTGAAAGGTGTGAAAAATATGAAGAGTTTCAAAAGGTGTGAAAAAGATTAGGTGCAAGAAATGGTCTGAAAAATAGGACGAGCACGAATTTGTGTTGAAAAAAAAGAAGAGCCTTAAAATGTGTGAAATATATGAAGAGTTTCAAAAGGTGTGAAATACATGAGGAGCATGAAACGGGCTGAAAAATAGGAGGAGCATGAAGCGGTTTGGCAAAACATGAATAGCCTGAAAAGGTGTGAAAGATATGAAGAATTTCTAAAGGTGTCAAAAATATGAGGAGCATGAAAACGTCTGAAAAATAGGAGGAGCATGAAGTGGTGTTGAAAAACATTAAGAGCCTGAAAGGGTGTGAAAAATATGAAGAGCTTCAAAAGGTGTCAAAAATATGAGGAGCATGAAACGGTCTGAAAAATAGGAGGAGCATGAAACGCTGATCAAAAACATGAAGAGCCTGAAAAGGTGTGAAAAATATGAAGAGCTTCAAAAGGTGTAAAAATTATTAGGTGCAAGAAACGGTCTGAAAAATAGGAGGAGGATGAAGCGGTGTTTAAAAATATGAAGAACCTGAAAAGGTGTGAAAAAAATGAAGAGCTTCAAAACGTGTCAAAATATGAGGAGCATGAAACGGTCTGAAAAATAGGAGGAGCATGAAACGGTGCTGAAAATCATGAAGAGCCTGAAAGGGTGTGAAAAATATGAAGAGCTTCAAAAGGTGTCAAAAATAGGACGAGCATGAAACGGTCTCAAATATACGAGGAGCATGAAACGGTCGTAAAAAAAGGAGGAGCATGAAGCGGTTTTGAAAAACATGAATAGCCTGAAAAGGTGCGAAAAATATGAAGAGCCAGAAAAGGTGCGAAAAGTATGAAGAGCTTCAAAAGGTGTGAAAAATACGAAGAGCTTCAAAAGGTGTCAAAATTGAGATGAGCATGAAACGGTCTGAAAAATAGGAGGAGCATGAAGCGGTGTTAAAAAACATGAAGAGCCTGAAAAGGGGTGAAAAATATGAAGAGCTTCAAAAGGTGTCAAAATTGTGAGGAGCATTAAACGGTCTGAAAAATAGGAGGAGCATGAAGAGGTGTTCAAAAACATGAAGACCCTGAAAAGGTGCGAAAAATATGAAGAGCCAGAAAAGGTGTGAAAAGTATGAAGAGCTTCAAAAGGTGTGAAAAATAGGAAGAGCTTCAAAAGGTGTCAAAATTGAGATGAGCATGAAACGGTCTGAAAAATAGGAGGAGCATGAAACGGTGTTGAAAAACATGAAGAGCCTGAAAAGGTGTGAGAAATATGAAGAGCTTCAAAAGGTGTCCAAAATATGAGCAGCATGAAACGGTCTGTAAAAAACGAGGAGCATGAAGTGGTGTTGAAAAACATGAAGAGCCTGAAAAGGAGTGAAAAATATGAAGAGCTTCAAAAGGTGTCAAAAATTTGAGGTGCATGAAACGGTCTGAAAAATAGGAGGAGCAAGAAGCGGTGTTGAAAAACATGAAGAGCCTGAAAAGGGGTGAAAATTATGAAGAGCTTCAAAAGGTGTCAAAAATATGAGGAGCATGAAACGGTCTGAAAAATAGGAGGGGCATGAAACGGTGTTCAAAAACAAGAAGAGCCTGGAAAGGTGGGAAAAATATGAAGAGGCTCAAAACGTGTCAAAAATATGAGGAGCTTTAAACGGTCTGAAAAATAGGAGGAACATGAAGCGGTGTTGAAAAACATGAAGAGCCTGTAAACGTGTGAAAAATATGAAGAGCTTCAAAAGGTGTGAAAAATATGAAGAGCTTCAAAAGGTGTCAAAAATGAGATATGCATGAAACGGTCTGAAAAATAGGAGGAGCATGAAGCTGTGTTGAGAAACATGAAGAGCCTGAAAAGGTGTGAACAATATGAAGAGCTTCAAAACGTGTCAAAAATATGAGGAGCATGAAACTGTCTAAAAAATAGGAGGAGCATGAAACTGTCTGAAAAATAGGAGGAGCATGAAGCGGTGTTGAAAAACATGAAGAGCCTGAAAAGGAGTGAAAAATATGAAGAGCTTCAAAAGGTTTCAAAAATATAAGTAGCATGAAACGCCCTGAAAAATAGGAGGAGCATGAAGCAGTGCCCACAAACATGAAGAGCCTGAAAAGGTGTGAAAATATGAAGAGCTACAAAAGGTGTCAAATATATGAGGAGCAGGAAAAGGTCTCAAAAAAAGGAGGAGCATGAAACGGTCTGAAAAATAGGAGGAGCATGAAATGGTGTTGAAAAACATGAGGAGCCTGAAAAGGTGTGAAAAATATGAAGAGCTTCAAAAGTGTGAAAAATACGAGGAGCATGAAACTTTCTGAAAAATAGGAGGAGCATGAAGCTGTGTTCAAAAATATGAAGAGCCTGAAAAGTTGTGAAAAATATGAAGAGCTTCAAAAGGTGTCAAAAATATGAGGGGAATGAAACGGTCTGAAAAATAGGAGGAGCATGAAGCGGTGTTGAAAAACATGAAGTGCCTGAAAAGGTGTGAAAAATATGAAGAGCTTATAAAATTGTCAAAAATAAGGGGAGCATGAAATGGTCTGAAAAATGGGAGGAGCATGAAGTGGTGTTCAAAAATGTGAAGAGCCTGAAAAAGTGTGAAAAAAATGAAGAATTCCAAAAGTGTCAAAATATGAGAAGCATGAAATGGTCTGAAAAATAGGAGCAGCATGAAACGGTCTGAAATATAGGAGGAGCATGAAATGGTGTTGAAAAACATGAAGAGCCTGAAAAGGTGTGAAAAATAGGAGGAGCTTCAAACGGTGTCAAAAATATGAGGAGCATGAAACGGTCTGATAAATAGGAGAAGGATGAAGCAGTGCCCAAAAATATGAAGAGCCTGAAAACGTGTGAAAAATATGAAGAGCTTCAAAAGGTGTCAAAAGTATGAGCAGCCTGAAACGGTCTCAAAAATAGGAGGAGCATGAAGCGGTGTTCAAAAATATGGAGAGCCTGAAAAGGTATGAAAAATATGAAGAGCTTCAAAAGGTGTCAAAAATATGAGGAACATGAAACGGTCTGAAAAACAGAAGGAGCATGAAGCGGTTTTTAAAAACATGAAGAGCCTGAAAAGGTGTGAAAAATATGAAGAGCTTCAAAAGGTTTGAAAAATATGAAGAGCAGGGAACGGTCTGAAAAATAGGAGGAGCATGAAACGGTGTTCAAAAATATGAAGAGCCTGGAAATGGTGTGAAAAATATGAGAGCCCCAAAACGTGTCAAAAATATGAGGAGCATGAAACGGTTTGAAACATACGAGGAGCATGAAGTGGCGTTCAAAAACATAAAGAGCCTGAAAAAGTGTGAAATATATGAAGAGCTTCAAAAGGTGTAAAAAATTTGAGCAGCATGAAACGGTCTGAAAAATAGGAGGAGCATGAAGTGGAGCTGAAAAACATGAAGTGCCTGAAAAGGTGTGCAAAATATGAAGAGCTTCAAAAGGTGTAAAAAATGAGATGAGCATGAAACGGTCTGAAAAATAGGAGGAGCATGAAGCGGTGTTGAAAAACATGAAGAGCCTGGAAAGGAGTGAAAAATATGAAGAGCTACAATACGTGTCAAAATATGAAGAGCATGAAACGGTCTCAAAAATAGGGGGAGCATGAAATGGTCTGAAAAATAGGAGGAGCATGAAACGGTGTTGAAAAACATCAAGAGCCTGAAAACGTGTGAAAAATAGGAGGAGCTTCAAAAGGTGTCAAATATATGAGGAGCATGAAATGGTCTGAAAAATAGGAGCAGCATGAAATGGTGTTGAAAAACATGAAGAGCCTGGAAAGGTTGGAAAAATATGAAGAGCCTCAAAAGGTGTGAAAAATATGAATAGCTTCAAAAGGTGTGAAAAATATGAAGAGATTCAAAAGGTGTGAAAAATAGAAGCAGCTTCAAAAGGTTTCAAAAATATGAGGAGCATGAAACGGTCTTAAAATTAGGAGGAGCATGAAGCGGCGTTGAAAAACATGAAGAGCGTGAAAACGTGTGAAAAATATTAAGAGCTTCAAAAGGTGTCAAAATGAGATGAGCATGAAACGTTCTGAAAAATAGGAGGAACATGAAGCTGTGTTGAAAACCATGAAGAGCCTGAAAAGGTGTGAAAAATATGAAGAGCTTCAAAACGTGTCAAAAATATGAGGAGCCTGAAACGGTCTCAAAAATAGGAGGAGCATGAAACGTTCTGAAAAATAGGAGGAGCGTGAAGCTGTGTTCAAAAACATGAAGAGCCAGAAAAGGTGTGAAAAATATGAAGAGCTTCAAAAGGTGTAAAAAATGAGAGCAGCATGAAACGGTCTGAAAAATAGGAGCAGCATGAAGTTGAGCTGAAAAACATGAAGTGACTGAAAAGGTGTGGAAAATATGAAGAGCTTCAAAAGGTGTAAAAAATGAGATGAGCATGAAACGGTCTGAAAAATAGGAGGAGCATGAACTGGTGCTGAAAAACATGAAGAGCCTGAAAAGGTGTGAAAAATATGAAGAGCTTTAAAAGGTGTGAAAAATATGACAAGCATGAAATGGTCTGAAAAATAGGAGGAGCATGAAGCTGTGATCAAAAACATGAAGAGCCAGAAAAGGTGTGAAAAATATGAAGAGCTTCAAAAAGTGTCAAAAATATGAGGAGCAAGAAACGGTCGGAAAATAGGAGGAGCATGAAACGATCTGAAAAATAGGAGGAGCATGAAGCTGTGTTCAAAAACATGAAGAGCCTGAAAAGGTGTGAAAAATATGAGGAGCTTCAAAAGGTGTAAAAAATTTGAGCAGCATGAAACGGTCTGAAAAATAGGAGGAGCATGAAGTGGAGCTGAAAAACCTGAAGAGCCTGAAAAGGTGTGCAAAATATGAAGAGCTTCAAAAGGTGTGAAAAATATGAGGAGCATGAAACGGTCTGAAAAATAGGAGGAGCATGGATCGGTGTTCAAAAACATGAAGAGCCAGAAAAGGTGTGAAAAATATGAAGAGCTTCAAAAAGGGTCAAATATAAGAGGAGAAAGAAACGGTCTGAAAAAAAGGAGAAGCATGAAGCAGTGTTCAAAAACATGAAGAGCCTGAAAAGTTGTGAAAAATATGAAGAGCTTCAAAAGCTGTCAAAAATGAGATGAGCATGAAACGGTCTGAAAAATAGGAGGAGCATTAAACGGTGTGGAAAAACATGAAGAGCCTGAAAAGGTGTGGAAAAATTGGAAGAGCTTCAAAATGTGTCAAATATATGAGGAGAATGAAACGGTGTGAAAAATAGGAGGAACATGAAACGGTCTGAAAAATAGCAAGAGCATGAAACGGACTGAAAAATAGGAGGATCATGAAGCGGTGTTGAAAATCGTGAAGAGCCTGAAATGGTGTGAAAAATATGAAGAGCTTCAACAGGTGTCAAAAACTTGAGGAGAATGAAACGGTTTGAAAAATAGGAGGAGCATGAAGCTGTGTTCACAAACATGAAGAGCCAGAAAAGGTGTGAAAAATATGAAGAGCTTCAAAAAGTGTCAAAAATATGAGGAGCAAGAAACGGTCTGAAAAATAGGAGTAGCATGAAACGATCTGAAAAATAGGAGGAGCATGAAGCTGTGTTCAAAAACATGAAGAGCCTGAAAAGGTGTGAAAAATATGAAGAGCTTCAAAAAGTGTCAAAAATATGAGGAGCAAGAAACGGTCTGAAAAATAGGAGGAGCATGAAACGATCTGAAAAATAGGAGGAGCATGAAGCTGTGTTCAAAAACATGAAGAGCCTGAAAAGGTGTGCAAAATATGAAGAGCTTCAAAAGGTGTAAAAAATTTGAGCAGCATGAAACGGTCTGAAAAATAGGAGGAGCATGAAGTGGAGCTGAAAAACCTGAAGAGCCTGAAAAGGTGTGAAAAATATGAAGAGCTTCAAAAGGTGTGAAAAATATGAGGAGCATGAAACGGTCTGAAAAATAGGAGGAGCATGGATCGGTGTTCAAAAATATGAAGAGCCTGAAAAGGTGTGAAAAATATGAAGAGCTTCAAAAGGTGTCAAACATATGAGGAGCAGGAAACGGTCTGAAATATAAGACAAGCATAAAACGGTGTTAAAAAACATAAAGAGCCTGAAAAGGTGTGAAAAATATGAAGAGCATCAAAATGTGTGAAAAATATGAGGAGCATGAAACGGTCTGAAACATCGGAGGATCATGAAGCGGTGTTGAAAAACATGAAGAGCCTGAAAAGGTTTGAAAAATATGAAGAGCTTCAAAAGGTGTCAAAAATATGAGGAGCATGAAACGGTCTGAAAAATAGGAGGAGCATGAAGTGGTGTTGAAAAACATGAAGAACTTGAAAAGGTGTGAAAAATATGAAGAGCTTCAAAAGGAGTGAAAAATATGTGGAACATTAAACGGTCTGAAAAACAGGAGGAGCATGAAGCGTTGTTGAAAATCTTGAAGAGCTTGAAAAGGTTTGAAAAATATGAAGAGCTTCAAAAAGTTTCAAAAATATGAGGATCATGAAACGGTCTGAAAAATAGGAGCAACATGAAACGGTCTGAAAAATAAGAGGAGCATGAAATGGTGTTGAAAAACAGGAAGAGCCTGAAAATGTGAGAAAAATAAGAAGAGCTTCAAAAGGTTTCAAAAATATGAGCAGCATGAAACTTTCTGAAAGAGGAGGAGCATGAACTGGTGTTGAAAAACATGAAGAGCCTGAAAAGGTGTGAAAAATATGAAGAGGTTTAAAAGGTGTCAAAAATATGAGGGGCATGAAACTTTCTGAAAAATAGGAGGATCATGAAACCGTGTTCAAAAACATGAAGAGCCTGAAAAGGTGTGAAAAATATGAAGAGCCTTAAAAAATGTCAAAAATATGAGGAGTATGAAACGGTCTGAAAAATAGCAGGAGCATGAAGCGGTGTTGAAAAACATGAAGCGCCTGAAAATGTGTGAAAAATATGAAGAGCTTCAAAAGGTGTAAAAAATATGAAGAGCTTCAAAAGCTGTCAAATGAGATGAGCATGAAACGGTCTGAAAAATAGGCGGAGCATGAAGCGGTGTTCAAAAACATGAAGAGCCTGAAAAGGGGTGAAAAATATGAAGAGCTTAAAAAGGTGTCAAAATTATGAGGAGCATTAAACGGTCTGAAAAATAGGAGGAGCATGAAGCTGTGTTCAACAAATGAAGAGCCTGAAAAGTTGCGAAAAATATGAAGAGCCTGAAAAGGTGTGAAAATTATGAAGAGCTTCAAAGGTGTCAAAAATGAGATGAGCATGAAATGGTCTGAACAATAGGAAGAGCATGAAACGGTCTGAAAAATAGGAGGATCATGAAGCGGTGTTGAAAATCGTGAAGAGCCTGAAAAGGTGTGAAAAATGTGAAGAGCTTCAACAGGTGTCAAAAACTTGAGGAGAATGAAACGGTCTGAAAAATAGGAGGAGCATGAAGCTGTGTTGAAAAACATGAAGAGCATGAAAAGGTGTGAAAAATATGAAGAGCTTCAAAAAGTGTAAAAAATGAGAGCAGCATGAAACGGTCTGAAAAATAGGAGGAGCATGAAGTGGAGCTGAAAAACATGAAGTGCCTGAAAATGTGTGAAAAATATGAAAGTTTTAAACGGTGTCAAAAATATGAGAAGCATGAAACTTTCTGAAAAATAGGAGGATCATGAAATGGTGTTGAAAAACAGGAAGAGCCTGAAAAGGTGTGAAAAATATGAAAGTTTTAAACGGTGTCAAAAATATGAGGAGCATGAAACTTTCTGAAAAATAGGAGGATCATGAAACCGTGTTCAAAAACATGAAGAGCCTGAAAAGGTGTGAAAAATATGAAGAGCCTTAAAAAATGTCAAAAATAGGAGGAGTATGAAACGGTCTGAAAAATAGCAGGAGCATGAAGCGGTGTTGAAAAACATGAACAGCCTGAAAAGGTGTGAAAAATATGAAGAGCTTCGAAAGGTGTGAAAAATATGAAGAGCTTCAAAAGGTGTCAAAAATGAGATGAGCATGAAACGGCCTGAAAAATAGGAAGAGCATGAAGCTGGGCTCAAAAACATGAAGAGCCTGAAAAGGTGTGAAAAATATGAAGAGCTTCAACAGGTGTCAAAATTATGAGGAGCAAAAAACGGTCTGAAAAATAGGAGGAGCATGTAACGGTGTTGAAAAACATGAAGAGTCTGAAAACGTGTCAAAAATATGAAGAGCTTCAAAAGGTGTGAAAGACATGAGGAGCTTGAAACGGTCTGAAAAATAAGAGTAACATGAAACGGTCTGATAAATAGGAGGAGCATGAAGCGGTGTTCAAAAACATGAAGAGCCTGAAAAGGTGTGAAAAATATGAAGAGCTTCAAAAGGTATGAATAATGAGAGGAGCATGAAACGGTCTGTAAAATAGGAGGAGCATGAAGCGTTGTTGAAAAACATGAAGAGGCTGAAAAGGTGTGCAAAATATGAAGAGCTTCAAAAGGTGTAAAAAATGAGATGAGCATGAAACGGTCTGAAAAATAGGAGGAGCATGAACTGGTGCTGAAAAACATGAAGAGCCTGAAAAGCTGTGCAAAATATGAAGAGCTTCAAAAGTTGTAAAAAATGAGAGCAGCATGAAACGGTCTGAAAAATAGGAGGAGCATGAAGTGGAGCTGAAAAACATGAAGAGCCTGAAAAGGTGTGCAAAATATGAAGAGCTTCAAAAGGTGTCAAGAACATGAGGAGCATTAAACGGTCTGAAAAATAGGAGGAGCATGAACTGGTGCTGAAAAACATGAAGAGCCTGAAAGTGTGAGAAATAGGAAGAGCTTCAAAAGGTGTGAAAAATATGAAGAGCTTCAAAAGGTGTCAAAAAATAGATGAGCATGAAACTGTCTGAAAAATAGGAGGAGCATGAAGTGGTGTTGAAAAAAATGAAGAGCCTGAAAAGGTGTGAAATATATGAAGAGCTTCAAATGGTGTCAAGAATATGAGGAGAATGAAGCGGTCTGAAAAATAGGAGGAGCATGAAGCGGTGTTGAAAAATATGAAGCGCCTGAAAAGGTGTGAAAGAAATGAAGAGTTTCTATAGGTATCAAAAATATGAGGAGTAAGAAAGGGTCTGAAAAATAGGAGGAGCATGAAGCGGTGTTCAAAAACATGAAGAGCCTGAATAGGTGTGAAAAATATGAAGAGCCAAAAAGGTGTCAAAATGAGATGTGCATGAACCGGTCTGAAAAATAGGAGGAGCATGAAGTGATGTTGAAAAAAATGAAAAGCCTGAAAAGGTGAGAAATATATGAAGAGCTTCAAAAGGTGTAAAAATATGAGGAGAATGAAACGGTCTGCATAATAGGAAGAGTATGAAATGGTGTTCAAAAACATAAAGACAATGAAAAGGTGTGAAAAATATGAAGAGTTTCAAAAGGTGTGAAATACATGAGGAGGAATAAACGGTCTGAAAAATAGGAGGAGCATGAAGCGGTGTTCAAAAACATGAAGAGTCTGAAAAGGTATGAAAAATATGAAGAGTTTCTAAAGGTGTCAAAAATATGAGGAGCATGAAACGGTCTGAAAAATGGGAGGAGCATGAAATGGTGTTCAAACACATGAAGAGCCTGAAAGGTGTGAAAAATATGAAGAGTTTCAAAAGGTGTGAAAAAGATTAGGTGCAAGAAATGGTCTGAAAAATAGGACGAGCACGAATTTGTGTTGAAAAAAAAGAAGAGCCTTAAAATGTGTGAAATATATGAAGAGTTTCAAAAGGTGTGAAATACATGAGGAGCATGAAACGGGCTGAAAAATAGGAGGAGCATGAAGCGGTTTGGCAAAACATGAATAGCCTGAAAAGGTGTGAAAGATATGAAGAATTTCTAAAGGTGTCAAAAATATGAGGAGCATGAAAACGTCTGAAAAATAGGAGGAGCATGAAGTGGTGTTGAAAAACATTAAGAGCCTGAAAGGGTGTGAAAAATATGAAGAGCTTCAAAAGGTGTCAAAAATATGAGGAGCATGAAACGGTCTGAAAAATAGGAGGAGCATGAAACGCTGATCAAAAACATGAAGAGCCTGAAACGGTGTGAAAAATATGAAGAGCTTCAAAAGGTGTAAAAATTATTAGGTGCAAGAAACGGTCTGAAAAATAGGAGGAGGATGAAGCAGTGTTTAAAAATATGAAGAACCTGAAAAGGTGTGAAAAAAATGAAGAGCTTCAAAACGTGTCAAAATATGAGGAGCATGAAACGGTCTGAAAAATAGGAGGAGCATGAAACGGTGCTGAAAATCATGAAGAGCCTGAAAGGGTGTGAAAAATATGAAGAGCTTCAAAAGGTGTCAAAAATAGGACGAGCATGAAACGGTCTCAAATATACGAGGAGCATGAAACGGTCGTAAAAAAAGGAGGAGCATGAAGCGGTTTTGAAAAACATGAATAGCCTGAAAAGGTGCGAAAAATATGAAGAGCCAGAAAAGGTGCGAAATGTATGAAGAGCTTCAAAAGGTGTGAAAAATACGAAGAGCTTCAAAAGGTGTCAAAATTGAGATGAGCATGAAACGGTCTGAAAAATAGGAGGAGCATGAAGCGGTGTTAAAAAACATGAAGAGCCTGAAAAGGGGTGAAAAATATGAAGAGCTTCAAAAGGTGTCAAAATTGTGAGGAGCATTAAACGGTCTGAAAAATAGGAGGAGCATGAAGAGGTGTTCAAAAACATGAAGACCCTGAAAAGGTGCGAAAAATATGAAGAGCCAGAAAAGGTGTGAAAAGTATGAAGAGCTTCAAAAGGTGTGAAAAATAGGAAGAGCTTCAAAAGGTGTCAAAATTGAGATGAGCATGAAACGGTCTGAAAAATAGGAGGAGCATGAAACGGTGTTGAAAAACATGAAGAGCCTGAAAAGGTGTGAGAAATATGAAGAGCTTCAAAAGGTGTCCAAAATATGAGCAGCATGAAACGGTCTGTAAAAAACGAGGAGCATGAAGTGGTGTTGAAAAACATGAAGAGCCTGAAAAGGAGTGAAAATTATGAAGAGCTTCAAAAGGTGTCAAAAATATGAGGAGCATGAAACGGTCTGAAAAATAGGAGGGGCATGAAACGGTGTTCAAAAACAAGAAGAGCCTGGAAAGGTGGGAAAAATATGAAGAGGCTCAAAACGTGTCAAAAATATGAGGAGCTTTAAACGGTCTGAAAAATAGGAGGAACATGAAGCGGTGTTGAAAAACATGAAGAGCCTGTAAACGTGTGAAAAATATGAAGAGCTTCAAAAGGTGTGAAAAATATGAAGAGCTTCAAAAGGTGTCAAAAATGAGATATGCATGAAACGGTCTGAAAAATAGGAGGAGCATGAAGCTGTGTTGAGAAACATGAAGAGCCTGAAAAGGTGTGAACAATATGAAGAGCTTCAAAACGTGTCAAAAATATGAGGAGCATGAAACTGTCTAAAAAATAGGAGGAGCATGAAACTGTCTGAAAAATAGGAGGAGCATGAAGCGGTGTTGAAAAACATGAAGAGCCTGAAAAGGAGTGAAAAATATGAAGAGCTTCAAAAGGTGTCAAAAATTTGAGGTGCATGAAACGGTCTGAAAAATAGGAGGAGCAAGAAGCGGTGTTGAAAAACATGAAGAGCCTGAAAAGGGGTGAAAATTATGAAGAGCTTCAAAAGGTGTCAAAAATATGAGGAGCATGAAACGGTCTGAAAAATAGGAGGGGCATGAAACGGTGTTCAAAAACAAGAAGAGCCTGGAAAGGTGGGAAAAATATGAAGAGGCTCAAAACGTGTCAAAAATATGAGGAGCTTTAAACGGTCTGAAAAATAGGAGGAACATGAAGCGGTGTTGAAAAACATGAAGAGCCTGTAAACGTGTGAAAAATATGAAGAGCTTCAAAAGGTGTGAAAAATATGAAGAGCTTCAAAAGGTGTCAAAAATGAGATATGCATGAAACGGTCTGAAAAATAGGAGGAGCATGAAGCTGTGTTGAGAAACATGAAGAGCCTGAAAAGGTGTGAACAATATGAAGAGCTTCAAAACGTGTCAAAAATATGAGGAGCATGAAACTGTCTAAAAAATAGGAGGAGCATGAAACTGTCTGAAAAATAGGAGGAGCATGAAGCGGTGTTGAAAAACATGAAGAGCCTGAAAAGGAGTGAAAAATATGAAGAGCTTCAAAAGGTTTCAAAAATATAAGTAGCATGAAACGCCCTGAAAAATAGGAGGAGCATGAAGCAGTGCCCACAAACATGAAGAGCCTGAAAAGGTGTGAAAATATGAAGAGCTACAAAAGGTGTCAAATATATGAGGAGCAGGAAAAGGTCTCAAAAAAAGGAGGAGCATGAAACGGTCTGAAAAATAGGAGGAGCATGAAATGGTGTTGAAAAACATGAGGAGCCTGAAAAGGTGTGAAAAATATGAAGAGCTTCAAAAGTGTGAAAAATACGAGGAGCATGAAACTTTCTGAAAAATAGGAGGAGCATGAAGCTGTGTTCAAAAATATGAAGAGCCTGAAAAGGTGTGAAAAATATGAAGAGCTTCAAAAGGTGTCAAAAATATGAGGGGAATGAAACGGTCTGAAAAATAGGAGGAGCATGAAGCGGTGTTGAAAAACATGAAGTGCCTGAAAAGGTGTGAAAAATATGAAGAGCTTATAAAATTGTCAAAAATAAGGGGAGCATGAAATGGTCTGAAAAATGGGAGGAGCATGAAGTGGTGTTCAAAAATGTGAAGAGCCTGAAAAAGTGTGAAAAAAATGAAGAATTCCAAAAGTGTCAAAATATGAGATGCATGAAATGGTCTGAAAAATAGGAGCAGCATGAAACGGTCTGAAATATAGGAGGAGCATGAAATGGTGTTGAAAAACATGAAGAGCCTGAAAAGGTGTGAAAAATAGGAGGAGCTTCAAACGGTGTCAAAAATATGAGGAGCATGAAACGGTCTGATAAATAGGAGAAGGATGAAGCAGTGCCCAAAAATATGAAGAGCCTGAAAACGTGTGAAAAATATGAAGAGCTTCAAAAGGTGTCAAAAGTATGAGCAGCCTGAAACGGTCTCAAAAATAGGAGGAGCATGAAGCGGTGTTCAAAAATATGGAGAGCCTGAAAAGGTATGAAAAATATGAAGAGCTTCAAAAGGTGTCAAAAATATGAGGAACATGAAACGGTCTGAAAAACAGAAGGAGCATGAAGCGGTTTTTAAAAACATGAAGAGCCTGAAAAGGTGTGAAAAATATGAAGAGCTTCAAAAGGTTTGAAAAATATGAAGAGCAGGGAACGGTCTGAAAAATAGGAGGAGGATAAAGCGGTGTTCAAAAACATGAAGAGCCTGAAAAGGTGTGACAAATATGAAGAGCTTCAAAAGGTGTCAAAAATATGAGGAGCATGAAACGGTCTCAAAAATAGGAGGAGCATGAAGCGGTGTTCAAAAATATGGAGAGCCTGAAAAGGTATGAAAAATATGAAGAGCTTCAAAAGGTGTCAAAAATATGAGGAGCATGAAACGGTCTGAAAATACGAGGAGTATGAAACGGTGTTCAAAAATATGAAGAGCCTGGAATGGTGTGAAAAATATGAAGAGCCCAAAACGTGTCAAAAATATGAGGAGCATGAAACGTTCTGAAAAATAGGAGGAGCATGAAACGGTGTTCAAAAATATGAAGAGCCTGGAAATGGTGTGAAAAATATGAGAGCCCCAAAACGTGTCAAAAATATGAGGAGCATGAAACGGTTTGAAACATACGAGGAGCATGAAGTGGCGTTCAAAAACATAAAGAGCCTGAAAAAGTGTGAAATATATGAAGAGCTTCAAAAGGTGTAAAAAATTTGAGCAGCATGAAACGGTCTGAAAAATAGGAGGAGCATGAAGTGGAGCTGAAAAACATGAAGTGCCTGAAAAGGTGTGCAAAATATGAAGAGCTTCAAAAGGTGTAAAAAATGAGATGAGCATGAAACGGTCTGAAAAATAGGAGGAGCATGAAGCGGTGTTGAAAAACATGAAGAGCCTGAAAAGGAGTGAAAAATATGAAGAGCTACAATACGTGTCAAAATATGAAGAGCATGAAACGGTCTCAAAAATAGGGGGAGCATGAAATGGTCTGAAAAATAGGAGGAGCATGAAACGGTGTTGAAAAACATCAAGAGCCTGAAAACGTGTGAAAAATAGGAGGAGCTTCAAAAGGTGTCAAATATATGAGGAGCATGAAACGGTCTGAAAAATAGGAGCAGCATGAAATGGTGTTGAAAAACATGAAGAGCCTGGAAAGGTTGGAAAAATATGAAGAGCCTCAAAAGGTGTGAAAAATATGAAGAGCTTCAAAAGGTGTGAAAAATATGAAGAGATTCAAAATGTGTGAAAAATAGAAGCAGCTTCAAAAGGTTTCAAAAATATGAGGAGCATGAAACGGTCTTAAAATTAGGAGGAGCTTGAAGCGGCGTTGAAAAACATGAAGAGCGTGAAAACGTGTGAAAAATATTAAGAGCTTCAAAAGGTGTCAAAATGAGATGAGCATGAAACGTTCTGAAAAATAGGAGGAACATGAAGCTGTGTTGAAAACCATGAAGAGCCTGAAAAGGTGTGAAAAATATGAAGAGCTTCAAAACGTGTCAAAAATATGAGGAGCCTGAAACGGTCTCAAAAATAGGAGGAGCATGAAACGTTCTGAAAAATAGGAGGAGCGTGAAGCTGTGTTCAAAAACATGAAGAGCCAGAAAAGGTGTGAAAAATATGAAGAGCTTCAAAAGGTGTAAAAAATGAGAGCAGCATGAAACGGTCTGAAAAATAGGAGCAGCATGAAGTTGAGCTGAAAAACATGAAGTGACTGAAAAGGTGTGGAAAATATGAAGAGCTTCAAAAGGTGTAAAAAATGAGATGAGCATGAAACGGTCTTAAAAATAGGAGGAGCATGAACTGGTGCTGAAAAACATGAAGAGCCTGAAAAGGTGTGAAAAATATGAAGAGCTTTAAAAGGTGTGAAAAATATGACAAGCATGAAATGGTCTGAAAAATAGGAGGAGCATGAAGCTGTGATCAAAAACATGAAGAGCCAGAAAAGGTGTGAAAAATATGAAGAGCTTCAAAAAGTGTCAAAAATATGAGGAGCAAGAAACGGTCGGAAAATAGGAGGAGCATGAAACGATCTGAAAAATAGGAGGAGCATGAAGCTGTGTTCAAAAACATGAAGAGCCTGAAAAGGTGTGAAAAATATGAGGAGCTTCAAAAGGTGTAAAAAATTTGAGCAGCATGAAACGGTCTGAAAAATAGGAGGAGCATGAAGTGGAGCTGAAAAACCTGAAGAGCCTGAAAAGGTGTGCAAAATATGAAGAGCTTCAAAAGGTGTGAAAAATATGAGGAGCATGAAACGGTCTGAAAAATAGGAGGAGCATGGATCAGTGTTCAAAAACATGAAGAGCCAGAAAAGGTGTGAAAAATATGAAGAGCTTCAAAAAGGGTCAAATATAAGAGGAGAAAGAAACGGTCTGAAAAAAAGGAGAAGCATGAAGCAGTGTTCAAAAACATGAAGAGCCTGAAAAGTTGTGAAAAATATGAAGAGCTTCAAAAGCTGTCAAAAATGAGATGAGCATGAAACGGTCTGAAAAATAGGAGGAGCATTAAACGGTGTGGAAAAACATGAAGAGCCTGAAAAGGTGTGGAAAAATTGGAAGAGCTTCAAAATGTGTCAAATATATGAGGAGAATGAAACGGTGTGAAAAATAGGAGGAACATGAAACGGTCTGAAAAATAGCAAGAGCATGAAACGGACTGAAAAATAGGAGGATCATGAAGCGGTGTTGAAAATCGTGAAGAGCCTGAAATGGTGTGAAAAATATGAAGAGCTTCAACAGGTGTCAAAAACTTGAGGAGAATGAAACGGTCTGAAAAATAGGAGGAGCATGAAACGATCTGAAAAATAGGAGGAGCATGAAGCTGTGTTCAAAAACATGAAGAGCCTGAAAAGGTGTGAAAAATATGAAGAGCTTCAAAAAGTGTCAAAAATATGAGGAGCAAGAAACGGTCTGAAAAATAGGAGGAGCATGAAACGATCTGAAAAATAGGAGGAGCATGAAGCTGTGTTCAAAAACATGAAGAGCCTGAAAAGGTGTGAAAAATATGAAGAGCTTCAAAAGGTATGAATAATGAGAGGAGCATGAAACGGTCTGTAAAATAGGAGGAGCATGAAGCGGTGTTGAAAAACATGAAGAGGCTGAAAAGGTGTGCAAAATATGAAGAGCTTCAAAAGGTGTAAAAAATTTGAGCAGCATGAAACGGTCTGAAAAATAGGAGGAGCATGAAGTGGAGCTGAAAAACCTGAAGAGCCTGAAAAGGTGTGAAAAATATGAAGAGCTTCAAAAGGTGTGAAAAATATGAGGAGCATGAAACGGTCTGAAAAATAGGAGGAGCATGGATCGGTGTTCAAAAATATGAAGAGCCTGAAAAGGTGTGAAAAATATGAAGAGCTTCAAAAGGTGTCAAACATATGAGGAGCAGGAAACGGTCTGAAATATAAGACAAGCATAAAACGGTGTTAAAAAACATAAAGAGCCTGAAAAGGTGTGAAAAATATGAAGAGCATCAAAATGTGTGAAAAATATGAGGAGCATGAAACGGTCTGAAACATCGGAGGATCATGAAGCGGTGTTGAAAAACATGAAGAGCCTGAAAAGGTTTGAAAAATATGAAGAGCTTCAAAAGGTGTCAAAAATATGAGGAGCATGAAACGGTCTGAAAAATAGGAGGAGCATGAAGTGGTGTTGAAAAACATGAAGAACTTGAAAAGGTGTGAAAAATATGAAGAGCTTCAAAAGGAGTGAAAAATATGTGGAACATTAAACGGTCTGAAAAACAGGAGGAGCATGAAGCGTTGTTGAAAATCTTGAAGAGCTTGAAAAGGTTTGAAAAATATGAAGAGCTTCAAAAAGTTTCAAAAATATGAGGATCATGAAACGGTCTGAAAAATAGGAGCAACATGAAACGGTCTGAAAAATAAGAGGAGCATGAAATGGTGTTGAAAAACAGGAAGAGCCTGAAAATGTGAGAAAAATAAGAAGAGCTTCAAAAGGTTTCAAAAATATGAGCAGCATGAAACTTTCTGAAAGAGGAGGAGCATGAACTGGTGTTGAAAAACATGAAGAGCCTGAAAAGGTGTGAAAAATATGAAGAGGTTTAAAAGGTGTCAAAAATATGAGGGGCATGAAACTTTCTGAAAAATAGGAGGATCATGAAACCGTGTTCAAAAACATGAAGAGCCTGAAAAGGTGTGAAAAATATGAAGAGCCTTAAAAAATGTCAAAAATATGAGGAGTATGAAACGGTCTGAAAAATAGCAGGAGCATGAAGCGGTGTTGAAAAACATGAAGCGCCTGAAAATGTGTGAAAAATATGAAGAGCTTCAAAAGGTGTAAAAAATATGAAGAGCTTCAAAAGCTGTCAAATGAGATGAGCATGAAACGGTCTGAAAAATAGGCGGAGCATGAAGCGGTGTTCAAAAACATGAAGAGCCTGAAAAGGGGTGAAAAATATGAAGAGCTTAAAAAGGTGTCAAAATTATGAGGAGCATTAAACGGTCTGAAAAATAGGAGGAGCATGAAGCTGTGTTCAACAAATGAAGAGCCTGAAAAGTTGCGAAAAATATGAAGAGCCTGAAAAGGTGTGAAAATTATGAAGAGCTTCAAAGGTGTCAAAAATGAGATGAGCATGAAATGGTCTGAACAATAGGAAGAGCATGAAACGGTCTGAAAAATAGGAGGATCATGAAGCGGTGTTGAAAATCGTGAAGAGCCTGAAAAGGTGTGAAAAATGTGAAGAGCTTCAACAGGTGTCAAAAACTTGAGGAGAATGAAACGGTCTGAAAAATAGGAGGAGCATGAAGCTGTGTTGAAAAACATGAAGAGCATGAAAAGGTGTGAAAAATATGAAGAGCTTCAAAAAGTGTAAAAAATGAGAGCAGCATGAAACGGTCTGAAAAATAGGAGGAGCATGAAGTGGAGCTGAAAAACATGAAGTGCCTGAAAATGTGTGAAAAATATGAAAGTTTTAAACGGTGTCAAAAATATGAGAAGCATGAAACTTTCTGAAAAATAGGAGGATCATGAAATGGTGTTGAAAAACAGGAAGAGCCTGAAAAGGTGTGAAAAATATGAAAGTTTTAAACGGTGTCAAAAATATGAGGAGCATGAAACTTTCTGAAAAATAGGAGGATCATGAAACCGTGTTCAAAAACATGAAGAGCCTGAAAAGGTGTGAAAAATATGAAGAGCCTTAAAAAATGTCAAAAATAGGAGGAGTATGAAACGGTCTGAAAAATAGCAGGAGCATGAAGCGGTGTTGAAAAACATGAACAGCCTGAAAAGGTGTGAAAAATATGAAGAGCTTCGAAAGGTGTGAAAAATATGAAGAGCTTCAAAAGGTGTCAAAAATGAGATGAGCATGAAACGGCCTGAAAAATAGGAAGAGCATGAAGCTGGGCTCAAAAACATGAAGAGCCTGAAAAGGTGTGAAAAATATGAAGAGCTTCAACAGGTGTCAAAATTATGAGGAGCAAAAAACGGTCTGAAAAATAGGAGGAGCATGTAACGGTGTTGAAAAACATGAAGAGTCTGAAAACGTGTCAAAAATATGAAGAGCTTCAAAAGGTGTGAAAGACATGAGGAGCTTGAAACGGTCTGAAAAATAAGAGTAACATGAAACGGTCTGATAAATAGGAGGAGCATGAAGCGGTGTTCAAAAACATGAAGAGCCTGAAAAGGTGTGAAAAATATGAAGAGCTTCAAAAGGTATGAATAATGAGAGGAGCATGAAACGGTCTGTAAAATAGGAGGAGCATGAAGCGTTGTTGAAAAACATGAAGAGGCTGAAAAGGTGTGCAAAATATGAAGAGCTTCAAAAGGTGTAAAAAATGAGATGAGCATGAAACGGTCTGAAAAATAGGAGGAGCATGAACTGGTGCTGAAAAACATGAAGAGCCTGAAAAGCTGTGCAAAATATGAAGAGCTTCAAAAGTTGTAAAAAATGAGAGCAGCATGAAACGGTCTGAAAAATAGGAGGAGCATGAAGTGGAGCTGAAAAACATGAAGAGCCTGAAAAGGTGTGCAAAATATGAAGAGCTTCAAAAGGTGTCAAGAACATGAGGAGCATTAAACGGTCTGAAAAATAGGAGGAGCATGAACTGGTGCTGAAAAACATGAAGAGCCTGAAAGTGTGAGAAATAGGAAGAGCTTCAAAAGGTGTGAAAAATATGAAGAGCTTCAAAAGGTGTCAAAAAATAGATGAGCATGAAACTGTCTGAAAAATAGGAGGAGCATGAAGTGGTGTTGAAAAAAATGAAGAGCCTGAAAAGGTGTGAAATATATGAAGAGCTTCAAATGGTGTCAAGAATATGAGGAGAATGAAGCGGTCTGAAAAATAGGAGGAGCATGAAGCGGTGTTGAAAAATATGAAGCGCCTGAAAAGGTGTGAAAGAAATGAAGAGTTTCTATAGGTATCAAAAATATGAGGAGTAAGAAAGGGTCTGAAAAATAGGAGGAGCATGAAGCGGTGTTCAAAAACATGAAGAGCCTGAATAGGTGTGAAAAATATGAAGAGCCACAAAAGGTGTCAAAATGAGATGTGCATGAACCGGTCTGAAAAATAGGAGGAGCATGAAGTGATGTTGAATAAAATGAAAAGCCTGAAAAGGTGAGAAATATATGAAGAGCTTCAAAAGGTGTAAAAATATGAGGAGAATGAAACGGTCTGCATAATAGGAAGAGTATGAAATGGTGTTCAAAAACATAAAGACAATGAAAAGGTGTGAAAAATATGAAGAGTTTCAAAAGGTGTGAAATACATGAGGAGGAATAAACGGTCTGAAAAATAGGAGGAGCATGAAGCGGTGTTCAAAAACATGAAGAGTCTGAAAAGGTATGAAAAATATGAAGAGTTTCTAAAGGTGTCAAAAATATGAGGAGCATGAAACGGTCTGAAAAATGGGAGGAGCATGAAATGGTGTTCAAACACATGAAGAGCCTGAAAGGTGTGAAAAATATGAAGGGTTTCAAAAGGTGTGAAAAAGATTAGGTGCAAGAAATGGTCTGAAAAATAGGACGAGCACGAATTTGTGTTGAAAAAAAAGAAGAGCCTTAAAATGTGTGAAATATATGAAGAGTTTCAAAAGGTGTGAAATACATGAGGAGCATGAAACGGGCTGAAAAATAGGAGGAGCATGAAGCGGTTTGGCAAAACATGAATAGCCTGAAAAGGTGTGAAAGATATGAAGAATTTCTAAAGGTGTCAAAAATATGAGGAGCATGAAAACGTCTGAAAAATAGGAGGAGCATGAAGTGGTGTTGAAAAACATTAAGAGCCTGAAAGGGTGTGAAAAATATGAAGAGCTTCAAAAGGTGTCAAAAATATGAGGAGCATGAAACGGTCTGAAAAATAGGAGGAGCATGAAACGCTGATCAAAAACATGAAGAGCCTGAAAAGGTGTGAAAAATATGAAGAGCTTCAAAAGGTGTGAAATACATGAGGAGCATGAAACGGGCTGAAAAACAGGAGGAGCATGAAGTGGTGTTGAAAAACATTAAGAGCCTGAAAGGGTGTGAAAAATATGAAGAGTTTCAAAAGGTGTCAATAATAAGAGGTGCATGAAACATCCTGAAAAATATGAGGAGCATGAAACTGTCTGAAAAATAGGAGGAGCATGAAGCAGTCTTGAAAACCAAGAAGATCCTGAAAACGTGTGAAAAATATGAAGAGCTTCAAAAGGTTTCAGAAATATGAGGAGCATGAAACGGTCTGAAAAATAGGAGTAGCATGAAGCGGTGTTGAAAAACATGAAGAGCCTGAAAAAGAGTGAAAAATATGAAGAGTTTCAAAACGTGTCAAAATATGAGGAGAATGAAACGGTCTCAAAAATAGGGGGAGCATGAAATGATCTGAAAAATAGAAGGAGCATGAAGCGGTGTTCAAAAACATGAAGAGCCTGGAAAGGTGTGAAAAATATGAAGAGCTTCAAAAGGTTTCAAAAATATGAGGAGCATGAAACGGTCTGAAATATAGGAGGAGCATGAAGCGGTGTTCAAAAACATGAAGAGCCTGAAAGGTGTGAAAAATAGAAAGAGCTTCAAAAGGTGTGAAATACATGAGGAGAATGAAACGGTCTCTAAAATAGGAGGAGCATGAAGCGGTGTTCAAAAACATGAAGAGCCTGGAAAGGTGTGAAAAATACAAAGAGCTTCAAAAGATGTGAAAAATATGAGGAGCATGAAAAGGTCTAAAAAATAGGAGGAGCATGAAGTTGTGTTCAAAAACATGAAGATCCTGAAAAGTAGTAAAAAATATGAAGAGCTTCAAAAGGTGTCAAAAATATGAGGAGCATGAAACGGTCTGAAAAATAGGAGGAGCATGAAACGCTGTTGAAAAACATGAAGAGCTTCAAAATGTGTGAAAAATATGAAGAGCTTCAAAAGTTGTCAATAATAAGAGGTGCATGAAAAGTCCTGAAAAATATGAGGAGCATGAAACTCTCTGAAAAATAGGAGAAGCATGAAGCGGTCTTGAAAACCAAGAAGAGCCTGAAAACGTGTGAAAAATATGAAGAGCTTCAAAAGCTTTCAGAAATACGAGGAGCATGAAACGGTCTGAAAAAGAGGAGGAGAATGAAGCTGTGTTGAAAAACATGAAGAGCCTGAAAAGGAGCGAAAAATATGAAGAGCTTAAAAACGTGTCAAAATATGAGGAGCATGAAACGGTCTCAAAAATAGGGGGAGCATGAAATGATCTGAAAAATAGAAGGAGCATGAAGCGGTGTTCAAAAACATGAAGAGCCTGGAAAGGTGTGAAAAATATGAAGAGCTTCAAAAGGTTTCAAAAATATGAGGAGCATGAAACGGTCTGAAACATAGGAGGAGCATGAAGCGGTGTTCAAAAACATGAAGAGCCTGAAAAGGTGTGAAAAATAGGAAGAGCTTCAAAAGGTGTGAAATACATGAGGAGAATGAAACGGTCTCGAAAATAGGAGGAGCATGAAGCGGTGTTCAAAAACATGAAGAGCCTGGAAAGGTGTGAAAAATACAAAGAGCTTCAAAAGATGTGAAAAATATGAGGAGCATGAAAAGGTCTGAAAAATAGGAGGAGCATGAAGTTGTGTTCAAAAACATGAAGATCCTGAAAAGTTGTAAACAATATGAAGAGCTTCAAAAGGTGTCAAAAATATGAGGAGCATGAAACGGTCTGAAAACTAGGAGGAGCATGAAACGCTGTTGAAAAACATGAAGAGCTTCAAAAGGTGTGAAAAATATGAAGAGCTTCAAAAGTTGTCAATAATAAGAGGTGCATGAAACGTCCTGAAAAATATGAGGAGCATGAAACTGTCTGAAAAATAGGAGGAGCATGAAGCAGTGTTGAAAAACATGAAGAACCTGAAAAGGAGTGAAAAATATGAAGAGCTTCAAATGGTGTCAAGAATATGAGGGGAATGAAGCGGTCTGAAAAATAGGAGGAGCATGAAGCGGTGTTGAAAAACATGAAGCGCCTGAAAAGGTGTGAAAGAAATGAAGAGTTTCTATAGGTATCAAAAATATGAGGAGTAAGAAAGGGTCTGAAAAATAGGAGGAGCATGAAGCGGTGTTCAAAAACATGAAGAGCCTGAATAGGTGTGAAAAATATGAAGAGCCGCAAAAGGTGTCAAAATGAGATGAGCATGAACCGGTCTGAAAAATAGGAGGAGCATGAAGTGATGTTGAAAAAAATGAAAAGCCTGAAAAGGTGAGAAATATATGAAGAGCTTCAAAAGGTGTAAAAATATGAGGAGAATGAAACGGTCTGCATAATAGGAAGAGTATGAAATGGTGTTCAAAAACATAAAGACAATGAAAAGGTGTGAAAAATATGAAGAGTTTCAAAAGGTGTGAAATACATGAGGAGGAATAAACGGTCTGAAAAATGGGAGGAGCATGAAGCGGTGTTCAAAAACATGAAGAGTCTGAAAAGGTGTGAAAAATATGAAGAGTTTCAAAAGGTGTGAAAAAGATTAGGTGCAAGAAATGGTCTGAAAAATAGGACGAGCATGAAGTTGTGTTGAAAAAAAAGAAGAGCCTTAAAATGTGTGAAATATATGAAGAGTTTCAAAAGGTGTGAAATACATGAGGAGCATGAAAGGGGCTGAAAAATAGGAGGAGCATGAAGCGGTTTGGCAAAACATGAAGAGCCTGAAAAGGTGTGAAAGATATGAAGAGCTTCAAAAGGTGTGAAATACATGAGGAGCATGAAACGGGCTGAAAAATAGGAGGAGCATGAAGTGGTGTTGAAAAACATTAAGAGCCTGAAAGGGTGTGAAAAATATGAAGAGCTTCAAAAGGTGTCAAAAATATGAGGAGACTGAAACGGGCTGAAAAACAGGAGGAGCATGAAGTGGTGTTGAAAAACATTAAGAGCCTGAAAGGGTGTGAAAAATATGAAGAGCTTCAAAAGGTGTCAAAAATATGAGGAGCATGAAACGGTCTTAAAAATACGAGCAATATGAAGTGGTGTTGAAAAACGTGAAGAGCCTGAAAAGGTGTGAAATATATGAAGAGCTTCAAAAGGTGTGAAAAATATGAGGTCCAAGAAACGGTCTGAAAAATAGGAGGAGCATGAAGCAGTGTTGAAAAACATGAAGAGCCTGAAAAGGTGTGAAAAATATGAAGAGCTTCAAAAGGTGTCAAAAATAGGAGTAGCATGAAATGGTCTGAAAAATAGGAGGATTATGAACGGTGTTCAAAAACATGAAGAGCCTGAAAAGGTGTGAAAAATATGAAAAGCCTCAAAACCTGTCAAAAATATGAGGAGCATGAAACGGTTTGAAAAATAGCAGGAGCATGAAGTAATGTTGAAAAACATGAAGAGTCTGAAAACGTGTGAAAATATGAAGAGCTTCAAAAATATGAAAAATATGAAGAGCTTCAAAAGCTGTGAAAAATATGAAGAGCTTCAAAAGGTGTCAAAATGAGATGAGCATGAAATGGTCTGAAAAATAGGAGGAGCATGAAGTGGTTTTGAAAAAATTAAAAAGCCTGAAAAGGTGTGAAATATATGAAGAGCTTCAAAAGGTGTGAAAATATGAGGAGAATGAAACGGTCTGCAAAATAGGAGGAGCATGAAATGGTGTTCAAAAACATGAAGAGCATGAAAAGGTGTGAAAAATATGAAGAGCTTCAAAAGGTGTGAAATACATGAGGAGAATTAAACGGTCTGAAAAAGAAGAGGAGCATGAAGCTGTGTACAAAAACATGAAGAGCCTGAAAAGGTGTGAAAAATATGAAGAGCTGAAAAATGTGTGAAAAATATGAGGAGCATGAAACGGTCTGAAATATAGGAGGAGCATGAAGCGGTGTTCAAAAATATGAAGAGCCTGAAAAGGTGTGAAAAATATGAAGAGTTTCAAAAGGTGTGAAATACATGAGGAGGATGAAACGGGCTGAAAAATAGGAGAAGCATGAAGTGGTGTGGACAAATATGAAGAGCCTGAAAAGGTGTGAGAAATATGAAGAGCTTCAAAAGGTGTGAAATACATGAGGAGCTTGAAACTCTCTGAAAAGTAGAAGGAGCATGAAGTGTTGTTCAAAAACATGAAGAGCCTGAAAAGGTGTGAAAAATATGAAGAGCCTCAAAAGGTGTGAAATATATGAGGAGCATGATATGGTTTGAAAAATAGGAGGAGCATGAAGCGGTGTTCAAAAACATGAAGAGCCTGAAAAGGTGTGAAAAATATGAAAAGATTCAAAAACATGAAAAATATGAAGAGCTTCAAAAGGTGTGAAAAATATGAAGAGCTTCAAAAGGTGTCAAAATGAGATGAGCATGAAACGGTCTGAAAAATAGGAGGAGCATGAAGCGGTGTTGAAAAACATGAAGAGCCTGAAAATTTGTGAAACATATGAAGAGGTTCAAAAGGTGTGAAAAATATGAAGAGCTGAAAAGGTGTCAAAAAGAGACGAGCATGAAACGGTCTGAAAAATAAGAGGAGCATGAAGCGGTGTTGAAAATCATAAAGAGCCTGAATATTTGTGAAAAATATGAAGAGGTTCAAAAGGTGTCAAAATGAGATCAGCATGAAACGGTCTGCAAAATAGGAGGAGCATGAAATGGTGTTCAAAATCATGAAGAGCCTGAAAAAGGTGTGAAAAATATGAAGAGCTTAAAAAGGTGTCAAAAATATGAGGATCATGAAGCGGTGTTGAAAAACATGAAGAGCCTGAAAAGGTGTGAAAAATATGAAGAGCTTCTAAAGGTGTCAAAAATATGAGGAGCATGAAACGGTCTTAAAAATACGAGGACCATGAAGTGGTGTTGAAAAACATGAAGAGCCTGAAGAGGTGTGAAATATAAGAAGAGCTTCAAAAGGTGTCACATATATGAGGAGCATGAAACGGTCTGAAAAATAGGAGGATCATGAAACGATGTTGAAAAACATGAAGAGCCTGAAAAGGTGTGAAAAATATGAAGAGCTTCAAAAGGTGTCAAATATGAGATGAGCATGAAACGGTCTGAAAAATAGGAGGAGCATGAAGCGGTGTTGAAAAACATGAAGAGCCTGAAAAGGTGTGAAAAATATGAAGAGGTTCAAAAGTTGTCAAAAATATGAGGAGCACGAAACGTTCTGAAAAATAGGAGGAGCATGAATCGGTGTTGAAAAACAAGAAGAGCCTGAAATGGTGTGAAAAATATGAAGAGCTTCAAAAGGTGTCAAAATATGAGGAGCATGACAAGCTCTGAAAAATAGGAGGAGCATGAAGTGGTGTTGAAAAAAATGAACAGCCTGAAAAGGTGTGAAATATATGAAGAGCTTCAAAAGATGTCAAAAATATGAGGAAAATGAAACGGTGTGAAAAATAGGAGGAGCATGAAGCGGTGTTGAAAATCATGAAGAGCCTGAAAAGGTGTGAAAAATATGAAGAGTTTCTTAAGGTGTCAAAAATATGAAGAGCATGAAACGGTCTGAAAAATAGAAGGACCATGAAGCGGTGTTCAAAAACATGAAGAGCCTGGACAGATGTGAAAAATATGAAGAGCTTCAAAAGGTGTCAAATATATGAGGAGCATGAAACGGTCTGAAAAATAAGAGGATTATGAAACTGTGTTCAAAAACATGAAGAGCCTGAAAAGGTGTGAAAAATATGCAAAGCCTAAAAACCTCTCAAAAATATGAGGAGCATGAAACGGTCTCAAAAATAGCAAGAGCATGAAGCGTGTTGAAAAACATGAAGAGTCTGAAAACGTGTGAAAATATGAAGAGCTTCAAAAATATGAAAATATGAAGAGCTTGAAAAGGTGTGAAAAATATGAAGAGCTTCAAAAGGTGTCAGAATGAGATGAGCATGAAACGGTCTGAAAAATAGGAGGAGCATGAAGCGGTGTTCAAAAACATGAAGAGCCTGAAAAGGTGTGAAATATATGAAGAGCTTCAAAAGGTGTAAAAATATGAGGAGAATGAAAGGGTCTGCAAAATAGGAAGAGCATGAAATGGTGTTCAAAACATGAAGAGCATGAAAAGGTGTGAAATATATTAAGAGCTTCAAAAGGTGTGAAATACATGAGGAGGATTAAACGGTCTGAAAAATAGGAGGAGGCTGAAGCGGTGTTCAAAACATGAAGAGCCTGAAAAGGTGTGAAAAATATGAAGAGCTTCAAAAGCTGTGAAAATATGAGGAGCATGAAACTGTCTGAAACATAGGAGGAGCATGAAGCGGTGTTCAAAACATGAAGAGCCTGAAAACGTGTGAAAAATATGAAGAGCTTCAAAAGGTGTGAAAAATATGAAGAGCTTCAAAAGGTGTCAAAAATATGAGGAGCATGAATCGGTCTGAAAAATAGGAGGAGTATGAAGCGGTGTTCAAAAACATGAAGAGCCTGAAAAGGTGTGAAATATATGAAGAGCTTCAAAAGGTGTGAAATACATGAGGAGCATGAAACTCTCTGAAAATTAGGAGGAGCATGAAGTGGTGTTCAAAAACATGAAGTGCCTGGAAAGAAGTGAAAAATATGAAGAGCTTCAAAAGGTGTGAAAAATATGAAGAGCTTCAAAAGGTGTCAAAATGAGATGAGCATTAAACGGTCTGAAAAATTGGAGCAGCATTAAGCGGTGATGAATATCATAAAGAGCCTGAAAAGTTGTGAAAAATATGAACCGCTTCAAAAGGTGTGAAAAATATGAAAAGCTTCAAAAGGTGTCAAAATGAGATGAGCATGAAACGTTCTGAAAAATAGGAGGAGCATTAAGCTGTGTTGAAAAACATGAAGAGCCTGAAAACGTGTGAAAAATATGAAGAGCTTCAAAATGTGTGAAAAATATGAAGAGCGTAAAAAGGTGTCAAAAATGAGATGAGCATGAAACGGCCTGAAAAATAGGAGGAGCATGAAGTGGTGTTGAAAAACTTGAAGAGCCAGAAAAGGTGTGAAAATATGAAGAGCTTCAAAAGGTGTCAAAAATATGAGGAGCATGAAACGGTCTGAAAAATAGGAGGAGCATGAAACGGTGATCAAAAACATGAAGAGCTTGAAAAGGTGTGAAAAATATGAAGAGCTTCAAAAGGTGTGAAATACATGAGGAGTTTGAAACGGGCTGAAAAATAGGAGAAGCATGAAGTGGTGTAGAAAAATTTGAAGAGCCTGAAAAGGTGTGTAATAAATGAAGAGCTTCAAAATGTGTGAAATATATGAGGAGCATGAAACGGGCTGAAAAATAGGAGAAGCAAGAAGTGGTGTGAAAAACATAAAGAGCCTGAAAAGGTGTGAAAAATATGAAGAGCTTCAAAAGGTGTGAAATACATGAGGATCATGAAACTCTCTGAAAAATAGGAGGAGCATGAAGTGGTGTTCAAAAACATGAAGAGCCTGAAAAGATGTGAAAAATATGAAGAGCTTCAAAAGGTGTCAAAAATATGAGGAGCATGAAACGGTCTGAAAAAGAGGAGGAGCATGAAGCGGTGTTGAAAATTACGAGGAGCATGAAGAGGTGTTGAAAAAAATGAAGAGCCTGAAAAGGTGTGAAATATATGAAGACCTTCATAACGTGTGAAAAATAAGAGGAGCTTCAAAAAGTGTCAAAATTATGAGGAAAATGAAACGGTCTGAAAAATAGGAGGAGCATGAAGCGGTGTTGAAAAATACGAGGAGCATGAATAGGTGTTGAAAAAAATGAAGAGCCTGAAAAGGTGTGAAAAATATGAAGAGCTTCTAAAGGTGTCAAAAATATGAAGAGCATGAAAAGGTCTGAAAAATAGGAGGAGCATGAAGTGGTGTTGAAAAACATGAAGAGCCTGAAAAGTGTGAAAAATATGAAGAGCTTCATAAGGTGTCAAAAATATGAGGAGCATGAAACGGTCTGAAAAATAGGAGGAGCATTAAGCGGTGTTCAAAACATGAAGAGCCTGAAAATGTGTGAAAAATATGAAGAGCTTCAAAAGGTGTCAAAAATATGAGGAGTATGAAACGGTCTGAAAAATAGGAGGAGCATGAAGTGATGTTGAAAAACATGAAGAGCCTGAAAAGGTGTGAAAAATAAGAGCAGCTTCAAAAGGTGTCAAAAATGAGATGAGCATGAAACGGTCTGATAAATAGGAGGATCATGAAGCGGTGTTGAAAATCATGAAGAGCATGAAAAGGTGTGAAAAATATGAAGAGCTTCAAAAGGTGTAAAAATTATTAGGTGCAAGAAACGGTCTGAAAAATAGGAGGAGGATGAAGCGGTGTTTAAAAATATGAAGAACCTGAAAAGGTGTGAAAAAAATGAAGAGCTTCAAAACGTGTCAAAAATATGAGGAGCATGAAACGGTCTGAAAAATAGGAGGAGCATTAAACGGTGCTGAAAATCATGAAGAGCCTGAAAGGGTGTGAAAAATATGAAGAGCTTCAAAAGGTGTCAAAAATAGGACGAGCATGAAACGGTCTCAAATATACGAGGAGCATGAAACGGTCGTAAAAAAAGGAGGAGCATGAAGCGGTGTTGAAAAACATGAATAGCCTGAAAAGGTGCGAAAAATATGAAGAGCCAGAAAAGGTGTGAAAAGTTTGAAGAGCTTCAAAAGGTGTGAAAAATACGAAGAGCTTCAAAAGATGTCAAAATTGAGATGAGCATGAAACGGTCTGAAAAATAGGAGGAGCATGAAGCGGTGTTAAAAAACATGAAGAGCCTGAAAAGGGGTGAAAAATATGAAGAGCTTCAAAAGGTGTCAAAATTATGAGGAGCATTAAACGGTCTGAAAAATAGGAGGAGCATGAAGAGGTGTTCAAAAACATGAAGACCCTGAAAAGGTGCGAAAAATATGAAGAGCCAGAAAAGGTGTGAAAAGTATGAAGAGCATCAAAAGGTGTGAAAAATAGGAAGAGCTTCAAAAGGTGTCAAAATTGAGATGAGCATGAAACGGTCTGAAAAATAGGAGGAGCATGAAACGGTGTTGAAAAACATGAAGAGCCTGAAAAGGTGTGAGAAATATGAAGAGCTTCAAAAGGTGTCCAAATTATGAGCAGCATGAAACGGTCTGTAAAAAACGAGGAGCATGAAGTGGTGTTGAAAAACATGAAGAGCCTGAAAAGGAGTGAAAAATATGAAGAGCTTCAAAAGGTGTCAAAAATTTGAGGTGCATGAAACGGTCTGAAAAATAGGAGGAGCAAGAAGCGGTGTTGAAAAACATGAAGAGCCTGAAAAGGGGTGAAAATTATGAAGAGCTTCAAAAGGTGTGAAAAATATGAGGAGCATGAAACGGTCTGAAAAATAGGAGGGGCATGAAACGGTGTTCAAAAACAAGAAGAGCCTGGAAAGGTGGGAAAAATATGAAGAGGCTCAAAACGTGTCAAAAATATGAGGAGCTTTAAACGGTCTGAAAAACAGAAGGAACATGAAGCGGTGTTGAAAAACATGAAGAGCCTGTAAACGTGTGAAAAATATGAAGAGCTTCAAAAGGTGTGAAAAATATGAAGAGCTTCAAAAGGTGTCAAAAATGAGATAGGCATGAAACGGTCTGAAAAATAGGAGGAGCATGAAGCTGTGTTGAGAAACATGAAGAGCCTGAAAAGGTGTGAACAATATGAAGAGCTTCAAAACGTGTCAAAAATATGAGGAGCATGAAACGGTCTAAAAAATAGGAGGAGCATGAAACTGTCTGAAAAATAGGAGGAGCATGAAGCGGTGTTGAAAAACATGAAGAGCCTGAAAAGGAGTGAAAAATATGAAGAGCTTCAAAAGGTTTCAAAAATATAAGTAGCATGAAACGCCCTGAAAAATAGGAGGAGCATGAAGCAGTGCCCACAAACATGAAGAGCCTGAAAAGGTGTGAAAATATGAAGAGCTGCAAAAGGTGTCAAATATATGAGGAGCAGGAAAAGGTCTCAAAAAAAGGAGGAGCATGAAACGGTCTGAAAAATAGGAGGAGCATGAAATGGTGTTGAAAAACATGAGGAGCCTGAAAAGGTGTGAAAAATATGAAGAGCTTCAAAAGTGTGAAAAATACGAGGAGCATGAAACGTTCTGAAAAATAGGAGGAGCATGAAGCTGTGTTCAAAAATATGAAGAGCCTGAAAAGGTGTGAAAAATATGAAGAGCTTCAAAAGGTGTCAAAAATATGAGGGGCATGAAACGGTCTGAAAAATAGGAGGAGCATGAAGCGGTGTTGAAAAACATGAAGTGCCTGAAAAGGTGTGAAAAATATGAAGAGCTTATAAAATTGTCAAAAATAAGGGGAGCATGAAATGGTCTGAAAAATGGGAGGAGCATGAAGTGGTGTTCAAAAATGTGAAGAGCCTTAAAAGTTGTGAAAAAAATGAAGAATTCCAAAAGTGTCAAAATATGAGAAGCATGAAATGGTGTGAAAAATAGGAGCAGCATGAAACGGTCTGAAATATAGGAGGAGCATGAAATGGTGTTGAAAAACATGAAGAGCCTGAAAAGGTGTGAAAAATAGGAGGAGCTTCAAACGGTGTCAAAAATATGAGGAGCATGAAACGGTCTGATAAATAGGAGAAGGATGAAGCAGTGCCCAAAAATATGAAGAGCCTGAAAACGTGTGAAAAATATGAAGAGCTTCAAAAGGTGTCAAAAATATGACGAGCATGAAACGGTCTGAAAAATAGGAGGAGCATGAAGCGGTGTTGAAAAATATGAAGAGCCTGAAAACGTGTGAAAAATATGAAGAGCTTCTAAAGGCATGAAAAATATGAAGAGCTTCAAAAGGTGTCAAAAATATGACGAGCATGAAACGGTCTGAAATATAGGAGGAGCAAGAAGCGGTGTTGAAAAACATGAAGAGCCTGAAAATGTGTGAAAAATGTGAAGAGCTTCTAAAGGTGTGAAAATATGAAGAGCTTCAAAAGGTGTCAAAAATATGACGAGAATGAAAAGGTCTGAAAAATAAGAGGAGTATGAAGTGGTGTTGAAAAACATGAAGAGCCTGAAAAGTTGGGAAAATATGAAGAGCTTCAAAAGGTGTCAAAAACATGAGGAGCATTTAATGGTCTGATAAATAGGAGGATCATGAAGCGGTGTTGAAAATCATGAAGTGCCTGAAAAGGTGTGAGAAATATGAAGAGCTTCAAAAGGTGTAAAAATTATTAGGTGCAAGAAACGGTTTGAAAAATAGGAGGAGGATGAAGCGGTGTTTAAAAATATGAAGAGCCTGAAAAGGTGTGAAAAAAATGAAGAGCTTCAAAAGGTGTCAAAAATATGAGGAGCATGAAACGGTCTGAAAAATAGGAGGAGCATGAAACGGTCTGATAAATAGGAGGAGCATGAAGCGGTGTTGAAAAACATGAAGAGCCTGAAAACGTGTGAAAAATATGAAGAGCTTTAAAAGGTGTGAAAAATATGAAGAGGTTCAAAAGGTGTCCAAAATGAGATGAGCATGAAACGGTCTGAAATATAGGAAGAGCATGAAGTGGTGCTGAAATCATGAAGAGTCTGAAAAGGTGTGAAATATATGAAGAGCTTCAAAAGGTGTCAAAAATATGAGGAGCATGAAACAGTTTGAAATATAGGAGGAGCATGATGCGGTGTTGTAAAACATGAAGAGCCTGAAAAGGTGTGAAATATATGAAGAGCTTCAAAGGCGTCAAAAATATGAGGAGAATGAAACGGTCTGAAAAATAGTAGGAGCATGAAGTGGTGTTGAAAACACGAAGAGCCTCTAAAGGTGTGAAATATATGAAGAGCTTCAACAGCTGTCAAAAATTTGAGGAGCATGAAACGGTCTGAAAAATAGGAGGAGCATGAAGCGGTGTTGAAAAACATGAAGAGCCTGGAAAGGTGTGAAATATATGAAGAGCTTCAAAACGTGTGAAAAATATGAGGAGCATGAAACAGTCTGAAAAATAGGAGGAGCATGAAGAAGTGTTGAAAAACATGAAGAGCCTGAAAAAGTGTGAAAAATATGAAGAGCTTCAAAAGGTGTGAATTACATGAGGAGGATGAAACGGTCTGAAAAATAGGAGGACCATGAAGCGGTGTTGAAAAACTTGAAGAGCCTGAAAAGTTGTGAAAAATATGAAGAGCTTCAAAACGTGTGAAAATGATGAGGAGCATGAAACAGTCTGAAAAATGGAAGAATCATGAAGCGGTGTTGAAAAACATGAAGAGCCTGAAAATGTGTGAAAAATATGAAGAGCTTCAAAAGGTATGAAATACATGAGGAGCTTGAAACGGTCTGAAAAACAGGAGGAGCATGAAGCGGTGTTGAAAAACATGAAGAGCCTGAAAAGGTGTGAAATAAATGAAGAGCTTCAAAAGGTGTGAAAAATATCAAGAGCTTCAAAAGGTGTCAAAAAAGAGATGACCATGAAACGGTCTGAAAAATAGGAGGAGCATGAAGCGGTGTTGAAAAACATGAAGCGCCTGAAAAGGTGTGAAATATATGAAGAGCTTCAAATGCTGTCAAAAATATGAGGAGCATGAAACGGTCTGAAAAATAGGAGGACCATGAAGCGGTGTTGAAAAACTTGAAGAGCCGGAAAAGTTGTGAAAATATGAAGAGTTTCAAAACGTGTGAAAATGATGAGGAGCATGAAACAGTCTGAAAAATGGGAGAATCATGAAGCGGTGTTGAAAAACATGAAGAGCCTGAAAATGTGTGAAAAATATGAAGAGCTTCAAAAGGTATGAAATACATGAGGAGCTTGAAACGGTCTGAAAAACAGGAGGAGCATGAAGCGGTGTTGAAAAACATGAAGAGCCTGAAAAGGTGTGATATATATGAGGAGCTTCAAAAGGTGTGGAAAATATGAAGAGCTTCAAAATGTGTGAAATACATGAGCAGCATGAAACGGTCTGAAAAATAGGAGCAGCATGAAGCGGTGTTGAAAATCATGAAGAGCCTGAAAGGTGTGAAAAATATGAAGAGCTTCAAAAGGTGTCAAACATATGAGGAGTATGAAACGGTCTGGAAAATAGCAGGAGCAAGAAGCGGTGTTGAAAAACATGAAGAGCCTGAAAACGAGTGAAAAATATGAAGAGCTTCAAAAATATGAAAAATATGAAGAGCTTCAAAAGGTGTGAAAAATATGAAGAGCTTCAAAAGATATCAAAAATGTGATGAGCATGAAATGGTCTGAAAAATAGGAGAAGCAAGAAGCGGTGTTGAAAATCATGAAGAGCCTGAAAAGGTGTGAAAAATATGAAGAGCTTCAAAAGGTGTCAAAAATATGACGAGAATGAAATGGTCTGAAAAACAGGAGGAGCATGAAGTGGTGTTGAAAAACATGAAGAGCCTGAAAAGGTGTGAAAAATATGAAGAGCTTCAAAAGGTGTGAAATACGTGAGGAGCATGATACGGTCTGAAAAATAGGAGGACCATGAAGCGGTTTTCAAATACATGAAGAGAATGAAAAGGTGTGAAAAATATGAAGAGCTTCCAAAGGTGTCAAAAATGAGATGTGCATGAAACGGTCTGAAAAATAGGAGGATCATGAAGTGGTGTTCAAAAACATCAAGAGCATGAAATGGTGTGAAAAATATGAAGAGCTTCAAAAGGTGTCAAAAATATGAGGAGCATGAAACGGTCTGAAAAATAGGAGGAGCATGAAACGGTGATCAAAATCATGATGAGCTTGAAAAGGTGTGAAAAATATGAAGAGTTTCAAAAGGTGTGAAATACATGAGGAGCATGAAACGGTCTGAAAAATAGGAGAAGCATGAAGTGGTGAGGAAAAACATGAAGGGCCTGAAAAGGTGTGAAAAATATGAAGAGCTTCAAAAGGTGTCAAAAATGACATGAGCATGAAACGGTCTGAAAAATAGGAGGAGCATGAAGGGGTGTTGAAAAAAAAGAAGAGCCTCAAAAGGTGTGAAATATATGAAGAGCTTCAAAAGGTGTCAAAAATATGAGGAGAATGAAACGGTCTGAAAAATAGGAGGAGCATGAAGCGATTTTGAAAAATATGAAGAGCCTGAAAAGGTGTGAGAAATATGAAGAGCTTCAAAAGGTGTCAAAAGTATGAGGAGCACGATACGGTCTGAAAAATATGAGGAGCATGAAGCGGTGTCAGAAACATGAAGAGCCTGAAAAGGTGTGAAAAATATGAAAAGCATCAAAAGGTGTCAAAAAAGAGATGATCATGAAACGTTCTGAAAAATATTAGGAGCATGAAGCGGTTTTGAAAAACATGAAGAGCCTGAAAAGTTGTGAGAAATATGAAGAGCTTCAAAAGGTGTCAAAAATAAGAGGAGTATGAAACGGTATGCAAAAATGAGGAGCAAGAAGTGTTGTTCAAAAACATGAAGAGCCTGAAAAGGTGTGAAAAATAGGAAGAGCTTCAAAAGGTGTGAAGTACATGAGGAGCATGTAACTGTCTGAAAAATAGGAGGACCATGAAGCGGTGTTGAAAAACATGAAGAGCCTGAGAACGTGTGAAAAATATGCAGAGCTTCAAAATGTGTGAAAACATGAGGAGCTTCAAAAGGTGTCAAAAATGACATGAGCATGAAAAGATCTGAAAAACAGGAGGAGAATGAAGTGCTGTTGAAAAACATGAAGAGCCTGAAATGGTGTGAAATATATGAAGAGCTTCAAAATGTGTGAAATACATGAATAGCATGAAACGGTCTGAAAAATAGGAGAAGCATAAAGTGATGTGGAAAAAGATGAAGAGCCTGAAAAGCTGTGAGAAATATGAAGAGCTTCAAAAGGTGTCAAAAATATGAGGAGCATGAAACCGTCTGAAAAATAGGTGGAGCATGAAACCGTGTTCAAAAACATGAAGAGACTGAAAAGGTGTGAAAAATATGAAGAGCTTCAAAAGGTGTGAAGCACATGAGGAGCATGAAACTGTCTGAAAAGTAGAAGGAACATGAAGCGGTGTTGAAAAACATGAAGAGCCTGAGAACGTGTGAAAAATATGAAGAGCTTCAAAATGTGTGAAAACATGAGGAGCTTCAAAAGGTGTCAAAAATGAGATGAGCATGAAAAGGTCTGAAAAATAGGAGGAGAATGAAGTGCTGTTGAAAAACATGAAGAGCCTGAAATGGTGTGAAATATAGGAAGAGCTTCAAAAGGTGTGAAATATATGGGAGCTTCAAAAAGTGTCAAACCTATGAAAAGCCTGAAACGGTCTGAAAAATAGGAGGAGCATGAAGCGGTGTTCAAAAACATGAAGAGCCTGAAAAGGTGTGAAATATATGAAGAGCTTCAAAAGCTCTCAATAATATGAGGAGCATGAAATCGTACGTAAAATAGGAGGAGTATGAAACGTTGTTGAAAAACATGAAGAGTCTGAAAAGTTGTGAAAATATGAAGAGCTTCAAAAGGTGTGAAATACATGAGGAGCATGAAACGGTCTGAAAAAAAGGAGGATAATGAAGCGATGTTGAAAAACATGAAGAGCCTGAAAAAGTGTGAAAAATATGAAGAGCTTCAAAAGGTGTGAAATATATGAGGAGCATGAAACGGTCTGAAAAATAGGAGGAGCATGAAACGGTGTTCAATAACATGAAGAGCCTGAAAAGGTGTGAAAAAGATGAAGAGCTTCAAAGGTTTGAAAAATATGAACAGCTTCAAAAGGTGTGAAATACATGAGGAGCATGAACCGGTCTGAAATATAGGAGGAGCCTGAAGCGGTGTTCAAAAATATGAAGAGCCTGAAAAGTTGTGTAAAATATGAAGAGCTTAAAACGGTGTGAAAAATAGGAGGAGCATGAAACGGTGTTCAAAAACATGAAGAGCCTGAAAAGGTGTGAAAAATATGAAGAGATTCAAAAGGTGTGAAATACATGAGGTGCATGAACGGTCTGAACAATAGGAGGAGCATGAAGCGGTGTTGAAAAACATGAAGAGCCTGAAAAGGTGTGAAAAATTTGAGGTGCGTCAAAAGGTGTGAATATTAGGAGGAGCATGAAGCGGTGTTCAAAAACATGAAAAGCCTGAAAATGTTTGTAAAATATGAAGAGCTTCAAAACGTGTCAAAAATATGAGGAGCATGAAACGATCTGAAAAATAGGAGGATCAAGAAGCGGTGTTGAAAATCATGAAGATCTGAAAACTTGTGAAAAATATGAAGAGCTTCAAAAGGTGTGAAAAATATGATGAGCTTCAAAAGGTGTCAAAAATGAGATGAGCATGAAACGGTCTGAAAAATAGGTGGAGCATGAAGTGGTGTTGAAAAACATGAAAAGCCTCAAAAGTTGTTAAATACTTGAGGAGCATGAATCGGTCTGAAAAATAGGAGGAGCATGAAGCGGTGTTGAAAAACATGAAGAGCCTGAAAAGGTGTGAAATATATGAAGAGATTCAAAAGCTGTCAAAAATATGAGGAGCACGTAACGGTTTGGAAAATAGGAAGAGCATGAAGTGGTGTTGAAAAACATGAAGAGCCTGAAAAGATGTGAAAAATATGAAGAGCTTCAAAAGGTGTCCACAATATGAGGAGCATGAAACTGTCTGAGAAATAGGAGGAGCATGAAGTGGTGCTGAAAAACATGAAGAGCCTAAAAGGTGTGAAAAATATGAAAACCTTCAAAAGATGTCATAAATATGAGGAGCATGAAACGGTCTGTAAAATAGGAGGAGCATGAAACCGTGTCAAAAACATGAAGAGCCTGAAAAGGTGTGAAAAATGAAGAGCTTCAAAGGTGTGAAATACATGAGAAGCATGAAACGGTCTGAAAAATATGAGGAGCATGAAGCGGTGTTTAAAAACATGAAGAGCCTGAAAAGGTGTGAAAAATATGAAGAGCTTCAAAAGGTGTCAAAACTATGAAGAGTATGAAACGGTCTGAAAAATAGGAGCAGCATGAAACGGTGTTCAAAAACATGAAGAGCCTGAAAAGGTGTGAAAAACATGAAGAGCTTCAAAAGGTGTCAAAAATTAGATTAGCATGAAACGGTCTGAAAAATAGGAGGAGCATGAAGTGGTGTTGAAAAACATGAAGAGCCTGAAAAAGTGTAAAATATATGAAGAGCTTCAAAAGTTGTGAAAAATATTAGAAACTTCAAAAGAGGTCAAAAATATGAGGAGCATTAAACGGTCTGAAAAATAGGAGGAGCATGAAACGGTTTTGAAAAACACGAAGGGCCTGAAAAGGTTTGAAAAATATGAAGAGCTTCAAAAGGTGTGAAATACATAGGGGCAAGAAACGGTCTGAAAAATAGAAGGAGCATGAAGCTGTGTTGAAAAACATGAAGAGCCTGAAAAGATGTGAAAAATATGAAGAGCTTCAAAAGTTGTCAAAATTATGAGGAGAATGAAACGGTCTGAAAAATAGGTGGAGCATGAAGCAGTGTTTAAAAACATGAAGAGCCTGAAAAGGTGTGAAAAATAGGAAGAGCTTCAAAAGGTGGGAAATACATGAGGAGGATGAAACCGTCTGAAAAATAGGAGGAGCATGAAACGGTCTGAAAAATAGGAGGAGCATGAAACGGTGTTCGAAAACATGAAGAGCATAAAAATTTGTGAAAAATATGAAGACCTTCAAAACGTGTCAATAATGAGATGAGCATGAAACGGTCTGAGAAATAGGAGGAGCATGAAGCGGTGTTGAAAAATATGAAGAGACTGAAAATGTGTGAAAAATATGAAGAGTTTCAAAAGGTGTCAAAAATATGAGGAGCATGAAAGAGTCAGAAAAATAGGATGAAAATGAAACTGTTTTGCAAAAGATGAGGCGCATGAAAATGTTTGAAAAATATGAAGAGCTTTAAAAGGTGCCAAAAATATGAGAAGCATGAAACGGTCTGAAAAATAGGAGGAACATGAAGCGGTGTTGAAAAACATGAAGAGCCTGAAAAGGTGTGAAATATATGAAGAGCTTCAAAAGGTTTCAAAAATATGAAAACCATGAAACCACTGAAAAATAGGAGGAGCATGAAGTGGTGTTGAAAATCATGAAGAGCCTGAAGCGGTGTTCAAAAACATGCAGAGACTGAAAAGGTGTGAAAAATATGAAGAGCTTCAAAAGGTGTGAAAAATATGAGGAGCATGCAACTGTCTGAAAAATAGGAGGAGCCTAAATCGGTGTTCAAAAATATGAAGAGCCTGAAAAGATGTGAAATATATGAAGAGCTTCAAAAGTTGTCAAAAATATGAGGAGCATGAAATGGTCTGAAAAATAGGAGGAGCATGAAGAAATGTTGAAAAACATGAAGAGCCTGAAAAGATGTGAAAAATATGAAGAGCTTGAAAACGTGTGAAATACATGAGGAGCATGAAAATGTCTGAAATTTAGGAGGAGCATGAAGCGGTGTTGAAAAACATGAAAAGCCTGAAAACATGTGAAAAATATGAAGAGCTTCAAAAATGTGAAAAATATGAAGAGCTTCAAAAGGTGTGAAAAATATGAAGAGCTTCAAAAGGTGTCAAAATATGAGGAGCATGAAACGTTCTGAAAAATAGGAGGATCATGAAACGGTGTTCAAAAACATGAAGAACCTGAAAAGGTGTGAAAAATATGAAGAGCCTCAAAAAATGTCAAAAATATAAGGAGTATTAAATGGTCTCAAAAATAGGAGGAGCATGAAACAGTGTTGAAAAACATGAAGGGCCTGAAAAGGTGTGAAAAATATGAAGAGCTTCAAAACGTGTCAAAAATATGAGGAGCATGAAACGGTCTGAAAAACAGGAGGAGCATGAAACGGTGTTGAAAAACATGAAGAGCCTGAAAACGTGTGAAAAGTATGAAGAGCTCAAAGGTGTGAAATATATGAAGAGCTTCAAAAGGTGTCAAAAATATGAGGAGCATGAAACAGTCGGAAAAATAGGATGAAAATGAAACTGTTTTGCAAAAGATGAGGCGCATGAAAATGTTTGAAAAATATGAAGAGCTTCAAAAGGTGCCAAAAATATGAGAAGCATGAAACGGAATGAAAAATAGGAGGAACATGAAGCGGTGTTGAAAAACATGAAGAGCCTGAAAAGGTGTGAAAAATATGAAGAGCTTCTAAAGGTGTCAAAAATATGAGGAGATTGAAACGGTCTGAAATATAGGAGGAGCATGAAGTGGTGTAGAAAAACATCAAGAGCCTGAAAAGTGTGAAAAATATGAAGATCTTCAAAAGGTGTCAAAAATATGATGAGCAAGAAACAGTCTGAGAAACAGGAAAATCATGAAGCTGTGTTGAAAAACATGAAGAGTCAGAAAATGTGTGGAAAATATGAAGAGCTTCAAAAGGTGTGAAATACATGAGGAGCATGATACGTTCTGAAAAATAGGAGAAGCATGAAGTTGTGTTGAAAAACACAAAGAGCCTGAAAAGGTGTGAAAAATATGAAGAGCTTCAAAAGGTGTGAAAAATATGAGGAGCATGAAATGGTCTGAAAAATAGGAGGAGCCTGAAGCGGTGTTCAAAAACATGAAGAGCCTGAAAAGGTGTGAAAAATATGAAGAGCTTCAAAAGGTGTCAAAAATATGAGGAGCAGGAAACGGTCTGAAAAAGAGGAGAAGCATGAAGTGGTGTTGAAAAACATGAAGAGCCTGAAAACGTGTGAAAAATATGAAGAACTTCAAAAGGTGTGAAAAATGTGAAGAGCTTCAAAAGTTGTGAAAAATATGAAGAGCTTCAAAAGGTGTCAAAAATATGAGGAGCATGAAACGGTCTGAAAAACAGGAGGAGCATGAAACCGTGTTTAAAAAAAAGAAGAGCCTGAAAAGGTGTGAAAAATATGAAGAGCTTCAAAAGTTGTGAAAAATATGAAGAGCTTCAAAAGGTGTCAAAAATGAGATGAGCATGAAACGATCTGAGAAATAGGAGGAGCATGAAGCGGTGTTGAAAAACATGAAGAGCCTGAAAAGGTGTGAAAAATATGAAGAGGTTCAAAAGGTGTCAAAAATATGAGGAGCATGAAACGTTCTGAAAAATAGGAGGAGCCTGAAGCGGTGTTCAAAAACATGAAGAGCCTGAAAAGGTGTGAAAAATATGAAGAGCTTCAAAATGTTTCAAAAATATGAGGATCATGAAACGGTCTGAAAAATAGGAGGAGCATGAAGCGGTGTGCAAAAACATGAAGAACCTGAAAAGGTGTGAAAAATATGAAGAGCTTCAAAATGTTTCAAAAATATGAGGAGCATGAATCGGTTTGAAAAATAGAAGGAGCATGAAGCGCTGTTCAAAAACATGAAGAGCCTGAAAAGTTGTGAAAAATATGAAGAGCTTCAAATCGTGTCAAAATATGAGGAGCATGAAACGGTCTGAAAAATAGGAGGACCATGAAGCGGTGTTGAAAAACTAGAAGAGCTTGAAAACCTGTGAAAAATATGAAGAGCTTCAAAAGGTGTGAAAAATATGAAGAGGTTCAAGACGTGTCAAAAATATGAAGAGCTTCAAAAGGTGTCAAATATGAAATGAGCATGAAACGGTCTGAACAATAGGAGGAGAATGAAGCAGTGTTGAAAAACATGAAGAGCATGAAAAGGTGTGAAAAATATGAAGAGCTTCAAAATGTGTCAAAAATATGAGGAGCATGAAACGGTTTGAAAAATAGGAGGAGCATGAAGTGGTGTTCAAAAACATGAAGAACCTGAAAAGGTGTGAAAAATATGAAGAGCTTGAAAAGGTGTCAAAAATATGAGGAGCATTAAACAGTCTGAAAAATAGGAGGAGCATGAAACGGTGTTCAAAAACATGAAGAGACTGAAAAGGTGTGAAAAATAGGAAGAGATTCACAAGGTGTGAAATATATGTGGAGCATGAAACGGTCTGAAAAATAGTAGGAGCATGATGCTGTGTTCAAAAACATGAGAGCCTGAAAAGGTGTGAAAAATATGAAGAGCTTCAAAAGGTGTGAAATACATGAGGTGCATGAAACGGTCTGAAAATTAGGAGGAGCCTGAAGCGGTGTTCAAAAACGTGAAGAGCCTGAAAATTTGTGAAAAATATGAAAAGCCTCAAAACGTGTCAAAAATATGAGGATCATGAAACGGTCTGATAAATAGGAGGAGAATGAAGCGGAGTTGAAAAACATGAAGAGCCTGAAAACGTGTGAAAAATATGAAGTGCTTCAAAATGTTTCAAAAATATGAGGAGCATGAACCGGTCTGAAAAATAGGAGGAGCATGAAGCGGTGTTCAAAAACATGAAGAGCCTGAAAAGGTGTGAAAAATATCAAGAGCTTCAAAATGTTTCAAAAATATGAGGAGCATGAAACAGTCTGAAAAATAGGAGGAGCATGAAGCGGTGTACAAAAATATGAAGAGCCTGAAAAGGTGTGAAAAATATGAAGAATTTCAAAAGGTGTCAAAAATATGAGGAGCATGGAACAGATTGAAAAATCGGAAGAGCATGAAGCAGTGTTGAAAAACATAAAGAGCCTGAAAAGGTGTAAAAAATATGAAGAGCTTCACAGGGTGTGAAATACATGAGGAGCATTAAAAGATCTCAAAAATAGGAGGAGCATGAAGCATTGTTCAAAAAAATTAAGAGCCTGAAAATTTGTGAAAAATATGAGGAGCTTCAAAAGGTGTGAAAAATAGGAGGAGCATGAAGCTGTGTTCAAAAACATGAAGAGCCTGAAAAGGTGTGAAAAATATGAAAAGCTTCAAAAGGTGTCAAATATACGTTTAGCATGAAACGGTCTGAAAAATAGGAAGAAGATGAAACGGTGTTGAAAAAAATGAAGAGCCTGAAAACGTGTGAAAAATATGAAGAGCTTCAAAAGGTGTGAAAAATATGAAGAGCTTCAAAAGGTGTCATAAATGAGATGAGCATGAAATGGTCTGAAAAATAGGAGCAGCATGAAGCGGTGTTGAAAAACATGAAGAGCCTGAAAAGGAGTGAAAATTATGAAGAGAATCAAAAGGTGTCAAAAATATGCGGAGCATGAAACGGTCTGAAAAATAGGAGGAGCATGAAGCGGTGTTTAAAAACATGAAGAGCCTGAAAATTTGTGAAAAATATGAAGAGCTTCAAAAGGTGTCAAAAATATGAGGAGCATGAAACGGTCTGAAAAATAGGAGGAGCATGAAGGGGTGTTGAAAAACATGAAGAGCCTGAAAATTTGTGAAAAATATGAAGAGCTTCAAAAGGTGTCAAAAATATGAGGAGCATGAAACGGTCTGAAAAATAGGAGGGGCATGAAGGGGTGTTGAAAAACATGAAGAGCCTGAAAAGTTGTGAAAAATATGAAGAGCTTCAAAAGGTGTCAAAAATATGAGGAGCATGAAACGGTCTGAAATATAGGAGTAGCATGAAATGGTGATGAAAAACATGAAGAGCCTGAAAAGGTGTGAAAAATATCAAGAGCTTCAAAAGGTGTCAAAATTATAAGGGGCATGAAACGGTCTGAAAAATAGGAGGAGCATGAACCAGTCTGTAAAATAGGAGGAGCATGAAACTGTGTGGAAAAACATTTAGATCTTCAAAATGTGTCAAAAATATGAGGAGCATGTAACGGTCTGAAAAATATGAGGAGCATGAAACGGTCTGAAAAATAAGAGGAGCATGAAACGATGTTGAGAACATGAAGAGCCTGAAAAGGTGTGAATAATATGAAAAGCTTCAAAAGTTGTCAAAAATATGAGGAGCATGAAACGGTCTCAAAAAAAAGAGGAGCATGAAATGGTCTGAAAATATAAGGAGCATGAAATTGTGTTGAAAAACATGCAGGGCCTAAAAGGTGTGAAAAATATGAAGAGCTCCAAACCTGTGAAATATATGAGGAGCATGAAACGGTCTGAAAAATAGGAGGAGCATGAAGTGGTGTTTAAAAACATGAAGAGCCTGAAAAGGTGTGAAATACATGAAGAGCTTCAAAAGCTGTCAAAAATAGGAGGAGCATGAAACGGTCTGAAAAATATGAAGGAGCATGTAACGGTGTTGAAAAACATGAAGAGCTTCAAAAGGTGTCAAAAAATGAGAAGCATGAAACGGTCTGAAAAATAGGAGGAGCATGAAACGATGTTGAAAAACATTAAGAGCTTCAAAAGGTGTCAAAAATATGAGGAGCATGAAAAGGTCTGAAAAATAGGAGGAGCATGAAACGGTCTGCAAAATAGGAAGAGCATGAAAAGGTGTGAAAAATATGAAGAGCTTCAAAAGGCATCAAAAATATGAGGAGCATGAAACGGTCTGAAAAATAGGAGGAGCAGCAAACGGTGTGGAAAAACATAAAGTGCATGAAAAGGTGTGAAAAATACGAGGAGCATGAATATATGTGAAAAATAAAAGGAGCATGAAAAGCTGTGAAAAGCACGAGGAGCATGAATAGCTGTGAAAAACATGAAAAGCATGAAACAGTGTGAAAAATACAGGAGCATGAAAAGGTACAAAAAATACGAGGAGCATGCAAAGGTGTGAAAAATTTGAGGAGCATGAAACGGTCTGAAAAATATGAAGAGCATGAAATGGTGTGAAAAACATGAGCAGCATGAAAAGTTGTGGAAAACACGAAGTGCATGTAAATGTGTGAAAAATTCGAATACCATGAAAAGGTTTGCAAAATACGAAGAGCATGTAAAGGTGTGAAATATACGAGGAGCATTAAAGGTGTGAAAAATACGAGGAGCATGAAAAGGTGTGAAAAATAGTAGGAGCATGAAAAGGTCTGAAAAATATGAGGACCATGAAAAGTTGTGAAAAATACGTAGAGCATTAAAAGGTGTGAGAAAAACAAGAAGGATGAAAAGCTCTGTAAAATACGAGGAGCATGAAAAGGTGTGAAAAATGCAAGGAGCATATAAAGGTCTGAAAAATATGAGGAGCATGAAACGGTCTAAAAAATGTGAGGAGCGTGAAACGGTCTGAAAATATAAAGAGCATGAAACGGTGTGAAAAACATGAAGACCTTAAAAACGTGTCAGAAATATGAGGACCATGAAAAGATGTGAAAAATATAAGGAGCATGAAATGGTATGAAAAATAGGAGGAGCATGAAAATGTTTCAAAAATATGAAGAGCATGAAAAGTTGTTAAATATAAGAGAAGCATGAAAAGGTGTGAAAAATACGAGGAGCACAAAAAGGTCTGAAAGTACGAGGACCATGAAAAGATCTGAAAAATACGAGGAGCATGAAAAGGTCTATAAAATATGAGGAGAATGTAAAGGTCAGAAAAATACGAGGAGCATGAAAAGGTGTGAAAAATACGAGGAGCATGAAAAGGTGTGAAATATATGAGGAGCATGAAAAATTGTAAAAAACACGAAGAGCATGAAAATGTGTGAAAAACACGAAGAGCATGAAAATGTATAAAAATTCGAAGAGCATGAAAAGGTTTGAAAAACACGAAGAGCATGAAAAGGTGGGAACAATACAAGGAGCATGAAAAGGTCTGAAAAATACGAGGAGCATGAAAAGATGTGAAAAATCCGAGGAGCATGAAAAGGTCTGAAATATACGAGGACCATGAAAATTTCTAAAAAATACAACTGGCATGACAAGGTGGGAAAAATACGAAGAGCATGAAAAGGTGTCAAAAATACGAGGAGCATGAAAAGGTCTGAAAAATATGAGGAGCATGAAAAGGTCTGAAAAATACGAGGAGCATGAAAAGGTCTGAAAAATACGAGAAGCATGAAAAGTTCTGAAAAACACGAGGAGCATGAGAAGGTCTAAAAAATACTTGGAGCATGAAAAGGTGTGAACAATATGAAGAGCACGAAAAAGTGTGAAAAATTCAAAGAGCTTGAAAAGGTGTGAAAACACGAAGAACATGAAAAGGTCTCAAAAATATGAGGAGCCTGAAAAGGTGTGAAAAATATAGGGAGCATGAAAAGGTGTTAAAAACATAAGGAGCATGAATAGGTGTGAAAAACACGAAGAGCATGAAAATGTGTGAAAAATACGAGGAGCATGAAAAGGTCTGAAAAATACGAGGAGAATGAAAAGCTGTGAAAAATACGAGGAGCATGAAAAGGTCTGAAAAATACGAGAAGCATGAAAAGTTCTGAAAAACACGAGGAGCATGAAAAGGTCTAAAAAATACTTGGAGCATGAAAAGATGTGAACAATATGAAGAGAACGAAAAAGTGTGAAAAATACAAAGAGCTTGAAAAGGTGTGAAAACACGAACAGGATGAAAGGTCTCAAAAATATGAGGAGCCTGAAAAGGTGTGAATAATCCGAGAAGAACGAAAAGGTCTGAAATATACGAGGACCATGTAAAGGTCTGAAAAATACGAGAGGCATGAAAAGATCTGAAAAAAACGAGGAGCATGAAAAGGTCTGAAAAATACGAGGAGCATGAAAAGGTCTGGAAAACAGGAGGAGTATAAAAAGGTGTGAAAAATATGAAGAGCATGAAAAGTTCTCAAAAATATGAGGAGCCTGAAAAGGTGTGAAAAACATAAGAAGCATGAAAAGGTGTGAAAAATACGAGGAGCATGAAAAGGTGTGAAAAATATAAGGAGCATGAAAAGGTGTGAAAAATAGGAGGAGCATGAAAAGGTGTGAAAAATATAAGGAGCATAAAAAGGTCTGGAAAACACGAGGAGCATGAAAAGTTGTGAAAAATACAAAGAGCATGAAAAGGTTTGAAAAATACAAAGTGCATGAAAAGGTGTGAAAAATATGAGGAGCATGAAACGGTGTGAAAAATGCGAAAGCATGAAATGCTGTGAAAAATACAAAGAGCATGAAAAGGTCTGAAAAATACGAGGAGCATGAAAAGGTGTCAAAAATACGAGGAGCAGGAAAAGGTCTGAAAAATATGAGGAGCATGAAAAGGTCTGGAAAACAGGAGGAGCATAAAAAGGTGTGAAAAATACGAAGAGCATGAAAAGGTCTCAAAAATATAAGGAGCCTGAAAAGGTGTGAAAAATATAAGGAGCATGAAAAGGTGTGAAAAATATAAGGAGCATGAAAAGGTGTGAAAAATACGAGGAGCATGAAAAGATGTGAAAAAAAAGAGGAGCATGAAAAGCTGTGAAAAACACGAGGAGCATGAATAGGTGTGAAAAACATGAAGAGCAGGAAACAGTGTGAAAAATACAGGAGCATGAAAAAGTTTGAAAAATACGAGGAGCATGGAAAGGTGTGAAAAATTTGAGGAGCATGAAACAGTCTGAAAAATATGAAGAGCATGAAATAGTGTGAAAAACATGAGCAGCATGAAAAGTTGTGGAAAACACGAAGTGCATGTAAATGTGTGAAAAATTTGAAGAGCATGAAAAGGTTTGCAAAATACGAAGAGCATGTAAAGGTGTGAAATATACAAGGAGCATTAAAGGTGTGAAAAATACAAGGAGCATGAAAAGGTGTGAAAAATAGTAGGAGCATGAAAAGGTCTGAAAAATACGAGGACCATGAAAAGTTGTGAAAAATACGTAGAGCATTAAAAGGTGTGAGAAAAACAAGGAGCATGAAAAGCTCTGTGAAATACGAGGAGCATGAAAAGGTGTGAAAAATACGATGAGAAAGAAAATCTGCTAAAAACACAAGGAGCATGAAAAGGTGGGAAAACTAGTAGGAGCATGAAAAGGTCTGAAAAATACGAGGAACATGAAACGGTGTGAAAAATATGAAGACCTTTAAAAGGTGTCAAAAATATGAGGAGCATGAAAAGATGTGAAAAATATGAGGAGCATGAAATGGTATGAAAAATATGAGGAGAATGAAATATGTAAAAAATATGAAGAGCATGAAAAGTTGTGAAAAATATGAAGAGCATGAAATGGTTTGAAAAGTATGAAGAGCTTGAAAAGGTGTGAAAAATACAAAGAGCATGACTGGTGTGAAATATACGAAGACAATGAAAAGGTGTGAAAAATTATGAAAAGCATGAAAAGTTGTGAAAAATACAAAGAGCATGAAAAGGTTTGAAAAATACAAAGTGCATGAAAACATGTGAAAAATACGAGGAGCATGAAACGGTGTGAAATATGTGAAAGCATGAAATGCTGTGAAAAATACGAAGAGCATGAAAAGGTCTGAAAAATACAAGGAGCATTAATAGGTGTGAAAAATACGAGGAGCATGAAAAGGTGTGAACAATACTAGGAGCATGAAAATGTCTGAAAAAAACGAGGAGCATGAAAAGGTTTGAAAAATACGAGGAGCATGAAAAGGTGTGAAAAATATGAGGAGTAAGAAACGGTGTGATAAATACGAGGAGCATGAAAATGTGTGAAAAATACGAGGAGCACGAAAAGGTGTGAAAAATACGAGGAGCACGAAAAGTTGTGAACAATAGTAGGAGCATGAAAAGGTTTGTAAAATACGAGTAGCATGAAAAGATGTGAAAAATCCGAGAAGCACGAAAAGGTCTGAAATATATGACGACCATGAAAAGTTCTAAAAAATACGAGTAGCATGACAAGGTGTGAAAAATACGAGAAGCATGAAAAGGTCTGAAAAATACGAGGAGCATGAAAGGGTGTGAAAAATATGAAGAGCATGAAAAGGTTTGAAAAATACAAAGTGCATGAAAAGGTGTGAAAAATATGAGGAGCATGAAACGGTGTGAAAAATGCGAAAGCATGAAATGCTGTGAAAAATACAAAGAGCATGAAAAGGTCTGAAAAATACGAGGAGCATGAAAAGGTGTCAAAAATACGAGGAGCAGGAAAAGGTCTGAAAAATATGAGGAGCATGAAAAGGTCTGGAAAACAGGAGGAGCATAAAAAGGTGTGAAAAATACGAAGAGCATGAAAAGGTCTCAAAAATATAAGGAGCCTGAAAAGGTGTGAAAAATATAAGGAGCATGAAAAGGTGTGAAAAATATAAGGAGCATGAAAAGGTGTGAAAAATACGAGGAGCATGAAAAGATGTGAAAAAAAAGAGGAGCATGAAAAGCTGTGAAAAACACGAGGAGCATGAATAGGTGTGAAAAACATGAAGAGCAGGAAACAGTGTGAAAAATACAGGAGCATGAAAAAGTTTGAAAAATACGAGGAGCATGGAAAGGTGTGAAAAATTTGAGGAGCATGAAACAGTCTGAAAAATATGAAGAGCATGAAATAGTGTGAAAAACATGAGCAGCATGAAAAGTTGTGGAAAACACGAAGTGCATGTAAATGTGTGAAAAATTTGAAGAGCATGAAAAGGTTTGCAAAATACGAAGAGCATGTAAAGGTGTGAAATATACAAGGAGCATTAAAGGTGTGAAAAATACAAGGAGCATGAAAAGGTGTGAAAAATAGTAGGAGCATGAAAAGGTCTGAAAAATACGAGGACCATGAAAAGTTGTGAAAAATACGTAGAGCATTAAAAGGTGTGAGAAAAACAAGGAGCATGAAAAGCTCTGTGAAATACGAGGAGCATGAAAAGGTGTGAAAAATACGATGAGAAAGAAAATCTGCTAAAAACACAAGGAGCATGAAAAGGTGGGAAAACTAGTAGGAGCATGAAAAGGTCTGAAAAATACGAGGAACATGAAACGGTGTGAAAAATATGAAGACCTTTAAAAGGTGTCAAAAATATGAGGAGCATGAAAAGATGTGAAAAATATGAGGAGCATGAAATGGTATGAAAAATATGAGGAGAATGAAATATGTAAAAAATATGAAGAGCATGAAAAGTTGTGAAAAATATGAAGAGCATGAAATGGTTTGAAAAGTATGAAGAGCTTGAAAAGGTGTGAAAAATACAAAGAGCATGACTGGTGTGAAATATACGAAGACAATGAAAAGGTGTGAAAAATTATGAAAAGCATGAAAAGTTGTGAAAAATACAAAGAGCATGAAAAGGTTTGAAAAATACAAAGTGCATGAAAACATGTGAAAAATACGAGGAGCATGAAACGGTGTGAAATATGTGAAAGCATGAAATGCTGTGAAAAATACGAAGAGCATGAAAAGGTCTGAAAAATACAAGGAGCATTAATAGGTGTGAAAAATACGAGGAGCATGAAAAGGTGTGAACAATACTAGGAGCATGAAAATGTCTGAAAAAAACGAGGAGCATGAAAAGGTTTGAAAAATACGAGGAGCATGAAAAGGTGTGAAAAATATGAGGAGTAAGAAACGGTGTGATAAATACGAGGAGCATGAAAATGTGTGAAAAATACGAGGAGCACGAAAAGGTGTGAAAAATACGAGGAGCACGAAAAGTTGTGAACAATAGTAGGAGCATGAAAAGGTTTGTAAAATACGAGTAGCATGAAAAGATGTGAAAAATCCGAGAAGCACGAAAAGGTCTGAAATATATGACGACCATGAAAAGTTCTAAAAAATACGAGTAGCATGACAAGGTGTGAAAAATACGAGAAGCATGAAAAGGTCTGAAAAATACGAGGAGCATGAAAGGGTGTGAAAAATATGAAGAGCATGAAAAGGTGTGAAAAATACAAGGAGCATGAAAAGGTGTGAAAAATACGATGAGAAAGAAAATGTGCGAAAAATACGAAGAGCATGAAAAGGTGTGAACAATAGTAGGAGCATGAAAAGGGCTGAAAAATACGAGGAGCATGAAAAGGTGTGAAAAATACGAGGAGCATGAAAATGTGTGAAAATAACAGGAGCATGAAAAGGTCTGAAAAAAATACGAGGAGCATGAAAAGGTGTGAAAAACACGAGGAGGATGAAAAGGTGTGAAAAATACGAGGAGCATATAAAGGTCTGAAAAATATGAGGAGCATGAAAAAGTCTAAAAAATTTGAGGAGCATGAAATGGTGTGAAAATATGAAGATCATGAAACGGTGTGAAAAATATGAAGACCTTTTAAACGTGTCAAAAATATGAGGAGCATGAAAAGATGTGAAAAATATGAGGAGCATTAAAATATGTCAATAATATGAAGAGCATGAAAAGTTGTGAAATATATGATGAGCATGAAAAGGTGTGAAAAATATGAGGAGTACGAAAAGGTCTGCAAATATGAGGAGCACGAAAAGGTCTGAAAAATATGAGGAGCATGAAAAGGTGTGAAAACTACGAAGAGCATGAAAAGGTGTGAAAAATACGAGGTGCATGAAAACGTGTGAAAAATACTAGGAGCATGAAAATGTCTGAAAAATACGAGAAGCATGAAAAGATCTTAAAAATATGAGAAGCATGAAAAGGTGTGAAAAATATGAGGAGCATGAAACGGTGTGAAAATATGAAGAGCATGAAACGGTGTTAAAAATATGAAGAGCATGAAACGGTGTGAAAAACACGAGCAGCAAGAAAAAATGTGGAAAACACGAATTGCATGAAAATGTGTGAAAAATTCGAAGAGCATGAAAAGGTTTGAAAAATACGAACAGCATGTAAAGGTGTGAAAAATAAGAGGAGCATTAAAGGTGTGAAAAATACGAGGAGCATGAAAAGGTGTGAAAAATACGATGAGAAAGAAAATGTGCTAAAAATACAAGGAGCATGAACAGGTGGGAAAAATAGTAGGAGCATGAAAAGGTCTGAAAAATACGAGGAGCATGAAAAGTTGTGAAAATACGAGGAGCATGAAAAGGTGTGAAAAAAACAGGAGCATGAAAAGGTCTGTAAAATACGACGAGCATGAAAAGGTGTGAAAAATACGATGAGAAAGAAAATGTGCGAAAAATACGAGGAGCATGAAAAGGTGTGAAAAATAATAGGAGCATGAAAAGGTGTGAAAAATACGAGGAGCATATAAAGGTCTGAAAAATATGAGGAGCATGAAAAGGTCTGGAAAACACGAGGAGCATGAAAAGTTGTGAAAAATACAAAGAGCATGAAAAGGTTTGAAAAATACAAAGTGCATGAAAAGGTGTGAAAAATATGAGGAGCATGAAACGGTGTGAAAAATGCGAAAGCATGAAATGCTGTGAAAAATACAAAGAGCATGAAAAGGTCTGAAAAATACGAGGAGCATGAAAAGGTGTCAAAAATACGAGGAGCAGGAAAAGGTCTGAAAAATACGAGGAGCATGAAAAGGTCTGGAAAACAGGAGGAGCATAAAAAGGTGTGAAAAATACGAAGAGCATGAAAAGGTCTCAAAAATATAAGGAGCCTGAAAAGGTGTGAAAAATATAAGGAGCATGAAAAGGTGTGAAAAATATAAGGAGCATGAAAAGGTGTGAAAAATACGAGGAGCATGAAAAGATGTGAAAAAAAAGAGGAGCATGAAAAGCTGTGAAAAACACGAGGAGCATGAATAGGTGTGAAAAACATGAAGAGCAGGAAACAGTGTGAAAAATACAGGAGCATGAAAAAGTTTGAAAAATACGAGGAGCATGGAAAGGTGTGAAAAATTTGAGGAGCATGAAACGGTCTGAAAAATATGAAGAGCATGAAATGGTGTGAAAAACACGAGCAGCATGAAAAGTTGTGGAAAACACGAAGTGCATGTAAATGTGTGAAAAATTTGAAGAGCATGAAAAGGTTTGCAAAATAGGAAGAGCATGTAAAGGTGTGAAATATACGAGGAGCATTAAAGGTGTGAAAAATACGAGGAGCATGAAAAGGTGTGAAAAATAGTAGGAGCATGAAAAGGTCTGAAAAATACGAGGAGCATGAAAATTTGTGAAAAATACGTAGAGCATTAAAAGGTGTGAGAAAAACAAGGAGCATGAAAAGCTCTGTAAAATACGAGGAGCATGAAAAGGTGTGAAAAATACGAGGATCATATAAATGTCTGAAAAATATGAGGAGCATGAAACGGTCTAAATAATGTGAGGAGCATGAAACGGTGTGAAAATATAAAGAGCATGAAATGGTGTGAAAAACATGAAGACCTTTAAAACATGTCAGAAATATGAGGACCATGAAAAGATGTGAAAAATATGAGGAGCATGAAACGGTATGAAAAATAGGAGGAGCATGAAAATGTGTCAAAAATATGAAGAGCATGAAAAGTTGTGAAACATATGAGGAGCATGAAAAGGTGTGAAAAATACATGGAGCATGAAAAGGTGTGAAAAATACGAGGAGCATGAAAAGGTGTGAAATATATGAGGAGCATGAAAAAGTGTAAAAAACACGAATAGCATGAAAATGTGTGAAAAACACGAACAGCATGAAAATGTATAAAAATTCGAAGAGCATGAAAAGGTTTGAAAAACACAAAGAGCATGAAAAGGTGGGAACAATACGAGGAGCATGAAAAGGTCTGTAAAATACGAGGAGCATGAAAAGATGTGAAAAATCCGAGGAGCACGAAAAGGTCTGAAATACACGAGGACCATGAAAAGTTCTAAAATACGAGTAGCATGACAAGGTGTGAAAAATACGAGAAGCATGAAAAGGTCTGAAAAATATGAGGAGCATGAAAAGGTGTGAAATATACGAAGAGCATGAAGAGGTGTGAAAAATACAAGGAGCATGAAAAGGTGTGAAAAATACGATGAGAAAGAAAATGTGCGAAAAATACGAAGAGCATGAAAAGGTGGGAACAATAGTAGGAGCCTGAAAAGGTCTGAAAAATACGAGGAGCATGAAAAGTTGTGAAAATACGAGGAGCATGAAAAGGTGTGAAAAAAAACAGGAGCATGAAAAGGTCTGTAAAATACGACGAGCATGAAAAGGTGTGAAAAATACGATGAGAAAGAAACTGTGCGAAAAATACGAGGAGCATGAAAAGGTGTGAAAAATAATAGGAGCATGAAAAGGTGTGAAAAACACGAGGAGCATGAAAAGGTGTGAAAAATACGAGGAGCATATAAAGGTCTGAAAAATATGAGGAGCATGAAAAGGTCTAAAAAATTTGAGGAGCATGAAACGGTGTGAAAATATGAAGATCATGAAACGGTGTGAAAAATATGAAGACCTTTTAAACGTGTCAAAAATACGAGGAGCATGAAAAGATGTGAAAAATATGAGGAGCATTAAAATATGTCAATAATATGAAGAGCATGAAAAGTTGTGAAATATATGAGGAGCATGAAAAGGTGTGAAAAATACGAGTACGAAAAGGTCTGCAAATACGAGAAGCACGAAGAGGTCTGAAAAATATGAGGAGCATGAAAAGGTGTGAAAACTACGAGGAGCATGAAAAGGTGTGAAAAATACGAGGTGCATGAAAACGTGTGAAAAATACTAGGAGCATGAAAATGTCTGAAAAATACGAGAAGCATGAAATGATCTGAAAAAGATGAGAATATGAAAAGGTGTGAAAAATATGAGGAGCATGAAAAGGTGTGAAAATATGAAGAGCATGAAACGGTGTTAAAAATATGAAGAGCAAGAAACGGTGTGAAAAACATGAAGACCTTAAAAACGTGTCAGAAATATGAGGACCATGAAAAGATGTGAAAAATATAAGGAGCATGAAATGGTATGAAAAATAGGAGGAGCATGAAAATGTTTCAAAAATATGAAGAGCATGAAAAGTTGTTAAATATATGAGAAGCATGAAAAGGTGTGAAAAATACGAGGAGCACAAAAAGGTCTGAAAGTACGAGGACCATGAAAAGATCTGAAAAATACGAGGAGCATGAAAAGGTCTATAAAATATGAGGAGAATGTAAAGGTCAGAAAAATACGAGGAGCATGAAAAGGTGTGAAAAATACGAGGAGCATGAAAAGGTGTGAAATATATGAGGAGCATGAAAAATTGTAAAAAACACGAAGAGCATGAAAATGTGTGAAAAACACGAAGAGCATGAAAATGTATAAAAATTCGAAGAGCATGAAAAGGTTTGAAAAACACGAAGAGCATGAAAAGGTGGGAACAATACAAGGAGCATGAAAAGGTCTGAAAAATACGAGGAGCATGAAAAGATGTGAAAAATCCGAGGAGCATGAAAAGGTCTGAAATATACGAGGACCATGAAAATTTCTAAAAAATACGACTGGCATGACAAGGTGGGAAAAATACGAAGAGCATGAAAAGGTGTCAAAAATACGAGGAGCATGAAAAGGTCTGAAAAATATGAGGAGCATGAAAAGGTCTGAAAAATACAAGGAGCATGAAAAGGTCTGAAAAATACGAGAAGCATGAAAAGTTCTGAAAAACACGAGGAGCATGAGAAGGTCTAAAAAATACTTGGAGCATGAAAAGGTGTGAACAATATGAAGAGCACGAAAAAGTGTGAAAAATTCAAAGAGCTTGAAAAGGTGTGAAAACACGAAGAACATGAAAAGGTCTCAAAAATATGAGGAGCCTGAAAAGGTGTGAAAAATATAGGGAGCATGAAAAGGTGTTAAAAACATAAGGAGCATGAATAGGTGTGAAAAACACGAAGAGCATGAAAATGTGTGAAAAATACGAGGAGCATGAAAAGGTCTGAAAAATACGAGGAGAATGAAAAGCTGTGAAAAATACGAGGAGCATGAAAAGGTCTGAAAAATACGAGAAGCATGAAAAGTTCTGAAAAACACGAGGAGCATGAAAAGGTCTAAAAAATACTTGGAGCATGAAAAGATGTGAACAATATGAAGAGAACGAAAAAGTGTGAAAAATACAAAGAGCTTGAAAAGGTGTGAAAACACGAACAGGATGAAAGGTCTCAAAAATATGAGGAGCCTGAAAAGGTGTGAATAATCCGAGAAGAACGAAAAGGTCTGAAATATACGAGGACCATGTAAAGGTCTGAAAAATACGAGAGGCATGAAAAGATCTGAAAAAAACGAGGAGCATGAAAAGGTCTGAAAAATACGAGGAGCATGAAAAGGTCTGGAAAACAGGAGGAGTATAAAAAGGTGTGAAAAATATGAAGAGCATGAAAAGTTCTCAAAAATATGAGGAGCCTGAAAAGGTGTGAAAAATATAAGAAGCATGAAAAGGTGTGAAAAATACGAGGAGCATGAAAAGGTGTGAAAAATATAAGGAGCATGAAAAGGTGTGAAAAATAGGAGGAGCATGAAAAGGTGTGAAAAATATAAGGAGCATAAAAAGGTCTGGAAAACACGAGGAGCATGAAAAGTTGTGAAAAATACAAAGAGCATGAAAAGGTTTGAAAAATACAAAGTGCATGAAAAGGTGTGAAAAATATGAGGAGCATGAAACGGTGTGAAAAATGCGAAAGCATGAAATGCTGTGAAAAATACAAAGAGCATGAAAAGGTCTGAAAAATACGAGGAGCATGAAAAGGTGTCAAAAATACGAGGAGCAGGAAAAGGTCTGAAAAATATGAGGAGCATGAAAAGGTCTGGAAAACAGGAGGAGCATAAAAAGGTGTGAAAAATACGAAGAGCATGAAAAGGTCTCAAAAATATAAGGAGCCTGAAAAGGTGTGAAAAATATAAGGAGCATGAAAAGGTGTGAAAAATATAAGGAGCATGAAAAGGTGTGAAAAATACGAGGAGCATGAAAAGATGTGAAAAAAAAGAGGAGCATGAAAAGCTGTGAAAAACACGAGGAGCATGAATAGGTGTGAAAAACATGAAGAGCAGGAAACAGTGTGAAAAATACAGGAGCATGAAAAAGTTTGAAAAATACGAGGAGCATGGAAAGGTGTGAAAAATTTGAGGAGCATGAAACAGTCTGAAAAATATGAAGAGCATGAAATAGTGTGAAAAACATGAGCAGCATGAAAAGTTGTGGAAAACACGAAGTGCATGTAAATGTGTGAAAAATTTGAAGAGCATGAAAAGGTTTGCAAAATACGAAGAGCATGTAAAGGTGTGAAATATACGAGGAGCATTAAAGGTGTGAAAAATACAAGGAGCATGAAAAGGTGTGAAAAATAGTAGGAGCATGAAAAGGTCTGAAAAATACGAGGACCATGAAAAGTTGTGAAAAATACGTAGAGCATTAAAAGGTGTGAGAAAAACAAGGAGCATGAAAAGCTCTGTGAAATACGAGGAGCATGAAAAGGTGTGAAAAATACGATGAGAAAGAAAATCTGCTAAAAACACAAGGAGCATGAAAAGGTGGGAAAACTAGTAGGAGCATGAAAAGGTCTGAAAAATACGAGGAACATGAAACGGTGTGAAAAATATGAAGACCTTTAAAAGGTGTCAAAAATATGAGGAGCATGAAAAGATGTGAAAAATATGAGGAGCATGAAATGGTATGAAAAATATGAGGAGAATGAAATATGTAAAAAATATGAAGAGCATGAAAAGTTGTGAAAAATATGAAGAGCATGAAATGGTTTGAAAAGTATGAAGAGCTTGAAAAGGTGTGAAAAATACAAAGAGCATGACTGGTGTGAAATATACGAAGACAATGAAAAGGTGTGAAAAATTATGAAAAGCATGAAAAGTTGTGAAAAATACAAAGAGCATGAAAAGGTTTGAAAAATACAAAGTGCATGAAAACATGTGAAAAATACGAGGAGCATGAAACGGTGTGAAATATGTGAAAGCATGAAATGCTGTGAAAAATACGAAGAGCATGAAAAGGTCTGAAAAATACAAGGAGCATTAATAGGTGTGAAAAATACGAGGAGCATGAAAAGGTGTGAACAATACTAGGAGCATGAAAATGTCTGAAAAAAACGAGGAGCATGAAAAGGTTTGAAAAATACGAGGAGCATGAAAAGGTGTGAAAAATATGAGGAGTAAGAAACGGTGTGATAAATACGAGGAGCATGAAAATGTGTGAAAAATACGAGGAGCACGAAAAGGTGTGAAAAATACGAGGAGCACGAAAAGTTGTGAACAATAGTAGGAGCATGAAAAGGTTTAAAAAATACGAGTAGCATGAAAAGATGTGAAAAATCCGAGAAGCACGAAAAGGTCTGAAATATATGACGACCATGAAAAGTTCTAAAAAATACGAGTAGCATGACAAGGTGTGAAAAATACGAGAAGCATGAAAAGGTCTGAAAAATACGAGGAGCATGAAAGGGTGTGAAAAATATGAAGAGCATGAAAAGGTGTGAAAAATACAAGGAGCATGAAAAGGTGTGAAAAATACGATGAGAAAGAAAATGTGCGAAAAATACGAAGAGCATGAAAAGGTGTGAACAATAGTAGGAGCATGAAAAGGGCTGAAAAATACGAGGAGCATGAAAAGGTGTGAAAAATACGAGGAGCATGAAAATGTGTGAAAATAACAGGAGCATGAAAAGGTCTGAAAAAAATACGAGGAGCATGAAAAGGTGTGAAAAACACGAGGAGGATGAAAAGGTGTGAAAAATACGAGGAGCATATAAAGGTCTGAAAAATATGAGGAGCATGAAAAAGTCTAAAAAATTTGAGGAGCATGAAATGGTGTGAAAATATGAAGATCATGAAACGGTGTGAAAAATATGAAGACCTTTTAAACGTGTCAAAAATATGAGGAGCATGAAAAGATGTGAAAAATATGAGGAGCATTAAAATATGTCAATAATATGAAGAGCATGAAAAGTTGTGAAATATATGATGAGCATGAAAAGGTGTGAAAAATATGAGGAGTACGAAAAGGTCTGCAAATATGAGGAGCACGAGAAGGTCTGAAAAATATGAGGAGCATGAAAAGGTGTGAAAACTACGAAGAGCATGAAAAGGTGTGAAAAATACGAGGTGCATGAAAACGTGTGAAAAATACTAGGAGCATGAAAATGTCTGAAAAATACGAGAAGCATGAAAAGATCTTAAAAATATGAGAAGCATGAAAAGGTGTGAAAAATATGAGGAGCATGAAACGGTGTGAAAATATGAAGAGCATGAAACGGTGTTAAAAATATGAAGAGCATGAAACGGTGTGAAAAACACGAGCAGCAAGAAAAAATGTGGAAAACACGAATTGCATGAAAATGTGTGAAAAATTCGAAGAGCATGAAAAGGTTTGAAAAATACGAACAGCATGTAAAGGTGTGAAAAATAAGAGGAGCATTAAAGGTGTGAAAAATACGAGGAGCATGAAAAGGTGTGAAAAATACGATGAGAAAGAAAATGTGCTAAAAATACAAGGAGCATGAACAGGTGGGAAAAATAGTAGGAGCATGAAAAGGTCTGAAAAATACGAGGAGCATGAAAAGTTGTGAAAATACGAGGAGCATGAAAAGGTGTGAAAAAAACAGGAGCATGAAAAGGTCTGTAAAATACGACGAGCATGAAAAGGTGTGAAAAATACGATGAGAAAGAAAATGTGCGAAAAATACGAGGAGCATGAAAAGGTGTGAAAAATAATAGGAGCATGAAAAGGTGTGAAAAATACGAGGAGCATATAAAGGTCTGAAAAATATGAGGAGCATGAAAAGGTCTGGAAAACACGAGGAGCATGAAAAGTTGTGAAAAATACAAAGAGCATGAAAAGGTTTGAAAAATACAAAGTGCATGAAAAGGTGTGAAAAATATGAGGAGCATGAAACGGTGTGAAAAATGCGAAAGCATGAAATGCTGTGAAAAATACAAAGAGCATGAAAAGGTCTGAAAAATACGAGGAGCATGAAAAGGTGTCAAAAATACGAGGAGCAGGAAAAGGTCTGAAAAATACGAGGAGCATGAAAAGGTCTGGAAAACAGGAGGAGCATAAAAAGGTGTGAAAAATACGAAGAGCATGAAAAGGTCTCAAAAATATAAGGAGCCTGAAAAGGTGTGAAAAATATAAGGAGCATGAAAAGGTGTGAAAAATATAAGGAGCATGAAAAGGTGTGAAAAATACGAGGAGCATGAAAAGATGTGAAAAAAAAGAGGAGCATGAAAAGCTGTGAAAAACACGAGGAGCATGAATAGGTGTGAAAAACATGAAGAGCAGGAAACAGTGTGAAAAATACAGGAGCATGAAAAAGTTTGAAAAATACGAGGAGCATGGAAAGGTGTGAAAAATTTGAGGAGCATGAAACGGTCTGAAAAATATGAAGAGCATGAAATGGTGTGAAAAACACGAGCAGCATGAAAAGTTGTGGAAAACACGAAGTGCATGTAAATGTGTGAAAAATTTGAAGAGCATGAAAAGGTTTGCAAAATAGGAAGAGCATGTAAAGGTGTGAAATATACGAGGAGCATTAAAGGTGTGAAAAATACGAGGAGCATGAAAAGGTGTGAAAAATAGTAGGAGCATGAAAAGGTCTGAAAAATACGAGGACCATGAAAATTTGTGAAAAATACGTAGAGCATTAAAAGGTGTGAGAAAAACAAGGAGCATGAAAAGCTCTGTAAAATACGAGGAGCATGAAAAGGTGTGAAAAATACGAGGAGCATATAAATGTCTGAAAAATATGAGGAGCATGAAACGGTCTAAATAATGTGAGGAGCATGAAACGGTGTGAAAATATAAAGAGCATGAAATGGTGTGAAAAACATGAAGACCTTTAAAACATGTCAGAAATATGAGGACCATGAAAAGATGTGAAAAATATGAGGAGCATGAAACGGTATGAAAAATAGGAGGAGCATGAAAATGTGTCAAAAATATGAAGAGCATGAAAAGTTGTGAAACATATGAGGAGCATGAAAAGGTGTGAAAAATACATGGAGCATGAAAAGGTGTGAAAAATACGAGGAGCATGAAAAGGTGTGAAATATATGAGGAGCATGAAAAAGTGTAAAAAACACGAATAGCATGAAAATGTGTGAAAAACACGAACAGCATGAAAATGTATAAAAATTCGAAGAGCATGAAAAGGTTTGAAAAACACAAAGAGCATGAAAAGGTGGGAACAATACGAGGAGCATGAAAAGGTCTGTAAAATACGAGGAGCATGAAAAGATGTGAAAAATCCGAGGAGCACGAAAAGGTCTGAAATACACGAGGACCATGAAAAGTTCTAAAAAATACGAGTAGCATGACAAGGTGTGAAAAATACGAGAAGCATGAAAAGGTCTGAAAAATATGAGGAGCATGAAAAGGTGTGAAATATACGAAGAGCATGAAGAGGTGTGAAAAATACAAGGAGCATGAAAAGGTGTGAAAAATACGATGAGAAAGAAAATGTGCGAAAAATACGAAGAGCATGAAAAGGTGGGAACAATAGTAGGAGCCTGAAAAGGTCTGAAAAATACGAGGAGCATGAAAAGTTGTGAAAATACGAGGAGCATGAAAAGGTGTGAAAAAAAACAGGAGCATGAAAAGGTCTGTAAAATACGACGAGCATGAAAAGGTGTGAAAAATACGATGAGAAAGAAACTGTGCGAAAAATACGAGGAGCATGAAAAGGTGTGAAAAATAATAGGAGCATGAAAAGGTGTGAAAAACACGAGGAGCATGAAAAGGTGTGAAAAATACGAGGAGCATATAAAGGTCTGAAAAATATGAGGAGCATGAAAAGGTCTAAAAAATTTGAGGAGCATGAAACGGTGTGAAAATATGAAGATCATGAAACGGTGTGAAAAATATGAAGACCTTTTAAACGTGTCAAAAATACGAGGAGCATGAAAAGATGTGAAAAATATGAGGAGCATTAAAATATGTCAATAATATGAAGAGCATGAAAAGTTGTGAAATATATGAGGAGCATGAAAAGGTGTGAAAAATACGAGTACGAAAAGGTCTGCAAATACGAGAAGCACGAAGAGGTCTGAAAAATATGAGGAGCATGAAAAGGTGTGAAAACTACGAGGAGCATGAAAAGGTGTGAAAAATACGAGGTGCATGAAAACGTGTGAAAAATACTAGGAGCATGAAAATGTCTGAAAAATACGAGAAGCATGAAATGATCTGAAAAAGATGAGAATATGAAAAGGTGTGAAAAATATGAGGAGCATGAAAAGGTGTGAAAATATGAAGAGCATGAAACGGTGTTAAAAATATGAAGAGCAAGAAACGGTGTGAAAAACACGAGCAGCATGAAAAAATGTGGAAAACATGAAGTGCATGAAAATGTGTGAAAAATTCGAAGAGCATGTAAAGGTGTGAAAAATACGAGGAGCATTAAAGGTGTGAAAAATACGAGGAGCATGAAAAGGTGTGAAAAATATGATGAGAAAGAAAATCTGCTAAAAATACAGGAGCATGAAAAGGTGGGAAAACTAGTAGCAGCATGAAAAGGTCTGAAAAATACGAGGAACATGAGACGGTGTGAAAATATAAAGAGCATGAAACGGTGTGAAAAATATGAAGACCTTTAAAAGGTGTCAAAAATATGAGGAGCATGAAAAGATGTGAAAAATAAGAGGAGCATGAAATGGTATGAAAAATATGAGGAGAATGAAATATGTAAAAAATATGAAGAGCATGAAAAATTGTGAAAAATATGAAGAGCGTGAAATGGTTTGAAAAGTATGAAGAGCTTGAAAAGGTGTGAAAAATACAAAGAGCATGACTGGTGTGAAATATACGAAGACAATGAAAAGGTGTGAAAAATTATGAAAAGCATGAAAAGTTGTGAAAAATACAAAGAGCATGAAAAGGTTTGAAAAATACAAACTGCATGAAAACATGTGAAAAATACGAGGAGCATGAAACGGTGTGAAATATGTGAAAGCATGAAATGCTGTGAAAAATACGAAGAGCATGAAAAGGTCTGAAAAATACAAGGAGCATTAATAGGTGTGAAAAATATGAGGAGCATGAAAAGGTGTGAACAATACTAGGAGCATGAAAATGTCTGAAAAAAACGAGGAGCATGAAAGGTATGAAAAATACGAGGAGCATGAAAAGGTGTGAAAAAAACAGGAGCATGAAAAGGTCTGAAAAAAATACGAGGAGCATGAAAAGGTGTGAAAAATACGATGAGAAAGAAAATGTGCGAAAAATACGAAGAGCATGAAAAGGTGTGAAAAATACGAGGAGCATGAAAATGTGTGAAAAAAACAGGAGCATGAAAAGGTCTGAAAAAAATACGAGGAGCATGAAAAGGTGTGAAAAACACGAGGAGCATGAAAAGGTGTGAAAAATACGAGGAGCATATAAAGGTCTGAAAAATATGAGAAGCATGAAAAAGTCTATAAAATTTGATGAGCATGAAATGGTGTGAAAATATGAAGATCATGAAACGGTGTGAAAAATATGAAGACCTTTTAAACGTGTCAAAAATATGAGGAGCATGAAAAGATGTGAAAAATATGAGGAGCATTAAAATATGTCAATAATATGAAGAGCATGAAAAGTTGTGAAATATATGATGAGCATGAAAAGGTGTGAAAAATATGAGGAGTACGAAAAGGTCTGCAAATATGAGGAGCACGAAAAGGTCTGAAAAATATGAGGAGCATGAAAAGGTGTGAAAACTACGAAGAGCATGAAAAGGTGTGAAAAATACTAGGAGCATGAAAATGTCTGAAAAATACGAGAAGCATGAAATGATCTGAAAAATATGAGAAGCATGAAAAGGTGTGAAAAATATGAGGAGCATGAAACGGTGTGAAAATATGAAGAGCATGAAACGGTGTTAAAAATATGAAGAGCATGAAACGGTGTGAAAAACACGAGCAGCAAGAAAAAATGTGGAAAACACGAAGTGCATGAAAATGTGTGAAAAATTCGAAGAGCATGAAAAGGTTTGAAAAATACGAACAGCATGTAAAGGTGTGAAAAATACGAGGAGCATTAAAGGTGTGAAAAATATGAGGAGCATGAAAAGGTGTGAAAAATACGATGAGAAAGAAAATCTGCTAAAAATACAAGGAGCATGAAAAGGTGGGAAAGCTAGTAGCAGCATGAAAAGGTCTGAAAAACACGAGGAACATGAAACGGTGTGAAAATATAAAGAGCATGAAACGGTGTGAAAAATATGAAGACTTCAAAAGGTGTCAAAAATATGAGGAGCATGAAAAGATGTGAAAAATATGAGGAGCATGAAATGGTATGAAAAATATGAGAAGCATGAAATATGTAAAAAATATGAAGAGCATGAAAAGTTGTGAAAAATATGAAGAGCATGAAATGGTTTTAAAAGTATGAAGAGCTTGAAAAGGTGTGAAAAATACAAAGAGCATGACTGGTGTGAAATATACGAAGACAATGAAAAGGTGTGAAAAATTATGAAAAGCATGAAAAGTTGTGAAAAATACAAAGAGCATGAAAAGGTTTGAAAAATACAAAGTGCATGAAAACATGTGAAAAATACGAGGAGCATGAAACGGTGTGAAATATGTGAAAGCATGAAATGCTGTGAAAAATACGAAGAGCACGAAAAGGTCTGAAAAATACAAGGAGCATGAATAGGTGTGAAAAATACGAGGAATATGAAAAGGTGTGAACAATACTAGGAGCATGAAAATGTCTGAAAAAAACGAGGAGCATGAAAAGGTATGAAAAATACGAGGAGCATGAAAAGGTGTGAAAAAAACAGGAGCATGAAAAGGTCTGAAAAAAATACGAGGAGCATGAAAAGTTGTGAAAAATACGATGAGAAAGAAAATGTGTGAAAAATATGAAGAGCATGAAAAAGTGTGAAAAATACGAGGAGCATGAAAATGTCTGAAAAAAACAGGAGCATGAAAAGGTCTGAAAAATACGAGGAGAATGAAAAGCTGTGAAAAATACGAGGAGCATGAAAAGGTCTGAAAAATACGAGAAGCATGAAAAGTTCTGAAAAACACGAGGAGCATGAAAAGGTCTAAAAAATACTTGGAGCATGAAAAGATGTGAACAATATGAAGAGCACGAAAAAGTGTGAAAAATACAAAGAGCTTGAAAAGGTGTGAAAACACGAACAGGATGAAAAGGTCTCAAAAATATGAGGAGCCTGAAAAGGTGTGAATAATCCGAGAAGAACAAAAAGGTCTGAAATATACGAGGACCATGTAAAGGTCTGAAAAATACGAGAGGCATGAAAAGATCTGAAAAATACTAGGAGTATGAAAAGGTCTGAAAAATACGAGGAGCATGACAAGGTCTGAAAAAAACGAGGAGCATGAAAAGGTCTGAAAAATACGAGGAGCATGAAAAGGTCTGGAAAACAGGAGGAGTATAAAAAGGTGTGAAAAATATGAAGAGCATGAAAAGTTCTCAAAAATATGAGGAGCCTGAAAAGGTGTGAAAAATACGAGGAGCCTGAAAAGGTGTGAAAAATATAAGAAGCATGAAAAGGTGTGAAAAATACGAGGAGTATGAAAAGGTGTGAAAAATATAAGGAGCATGTAGAGGTGTGAAAAATAGGAGGAGCATGAAAAGGTGTGAAAAATATAAGGAGCATAAAAAGGTCTGGAAAACACGAGGAGCATGAAAAGTTGTGAAAAATACAAAGAGCATGAAAAGGTTTGAAAAATACAAAGTGCATGAAAAGGTGTGAAAAATATGAGGAGCATGAAACGGTGTGAAAAATGCGAAAGCATGAAATGCTGTGAAAAATACAAAGAGCATGAAAAGGTCTGAAAAATACGAGGAGCATGAAAAGGTGTCAAAAATACGAGGAGCAGGAAAAGGTCTGAAAAATACGAGGAGCATGAAAAGGTCTGGAAAACAGGAGGAGCATAAAAAGGTGTGAAAAATACGAAGAGCATGAAAAGGTCTCAAAAATATAAGGAGCCTGAAAAGGTGTGAAAAATATAAGGAGCATGAAAAGGTGTGAAAAATATAAGGAGCATGAAAAGGTGTGAAAAATACGAGGAGCATGAAAAGATGTGAAAAAAAAGAGGAGCATGAAAAGCTGTGAAAAACACGAGGAGCATGAATAGGTGTGAAAAACATGAAGAGCAGGAAACAGCGTGAAAAATACAGGAGCATGAAAAAGTTTGAAAAATACGAGGAGCATGGAAAGGTGTGAAAAATTTGAGGAGCATGAAACGGTCTGAAAAATATGAAGAGCATGAAATGGTGTGAAAAACACGAGCAGCATGAAAAGTTGTGGAAAACACGAAGTGCATGTAAATGTGTGAAAAATTTGAAGAGCATGAAAAGGTTTGCAAAATACGTAGAGCATGTAAAGGTGTGAAATATACGAGGAGCATTAAAGGTGTGAAAAATACGAGGAGCATGAAAAGGTGTGAAAAATAGTAGGAGCATGAAAAGGTCTGAAAAATACGAGGACCATGAAAAGTTGTGAAAAATACGTAGAGCATTAAAAGGTGTGAGAAAAACAAGGAGCATGAAAAGCTCTGTAAAATACGAGGAGCATGAAAAGGTGTGAAAAATACGAGGAGCATATAAATGTCTGAAAAATATGAGGAGCATGAAACGGTCTAAATAATGTGAGGAGCATGAAACGGTGTGAAAATATAAAGAGCATGAAATGGTGTGAAAAACATGAAGACCTTTAAAACATGTCAGAAATATGAGGACCATGAAAAGATGTGAAAAATATGAGGAGCATGAAACGGTATGAAAAATAGGAGGAGCATGAAAATGTGTCAAAAATATGAAGAGCATGAAAAGTTGTGAAATATATGAGGAGCATGAAAAGGTGTGAAAAATACATGGAGCATGAAAAGGTGTGAAAAATACGAGGAACACGAAAAGGTTTGAAAGTACGAGGACCATGAAAAGGTCTGAAAAATGCGTGGAGCATGAAAAGGTCTATAAAATATGAGGAGCATATAAAGGTCAGAAAAATACGAGGAGCATGAAAAGGTGTGAAAAATACGAGGAGCATGAAAAGGTGTGAAATATATGAGGAGCATGAAAAAGTGTAAAAAACACGAATAGCATGAAAATGTGTGAAAAACACGAAGAGCATGAAAATGTATAAAAATTCGTAGAGCATGAAAAGGTTTGAAAAACACAAAGAGCATGAAAAGGTGGGAACAATACGAGGAGCATGAAAAGGTCTGTAAAATACGAGGAGCATGAAAAGATGTGAAAAATCCGAGGAGCATGAAAAGTTGTGAAAAATCCGAGGAGCACGAAAAGGTCTGAAATATACGAGGACCATGAAAAGTTCTAAAAAATACGAGTAGCATGACAAGGTGTGAAAAATATGAGAAGCATGAAAAGGTCTGAAAAATATGAGGAGCATGAAAAGGTGTGAAAAATACGAAGAGCATGAAGAGGTGTGAAAAATACAAGGAGCATGAAAAGGTGTGAAAAATACGAAGAGCATGAAAAGGTCTGAAAAATATGAGGAGCATGAAAAGGTGTGAAAAATACGATGAGAAAGAAAATGTGCGAAAAATACGACGAGCATGAAAAGGTGTGAAAAATACGATGAGAAAGAAAATGTGCGAAAAATACGAGGAGCATGAAAAGGTGTGAAAAATAATAGGAGCATGAAAAGGTGTGAAAAACACGAGGAGCATGAAAAGGTGTGAAAAATACGAGGAGCATATAAAGGTCTGAAAAATATGAGGAGCATGAAAAGGTCTAAAAAATTTGAGGAGCATGAAACGGTGTGAAAAATATGAAGACCTTTTAAACGTGTCAAAAATATGAGGAGCATGAAAAGATGTGAAAAATATGAGGAGCATTAAAATATGTCAATAATATGAAGAGCATGAAAAGTTGTGAAATATATGAGGAGCATGAAAAGGTGTGAAAAATACGAGTACGAAAAGGTCTGCAAATACGAGAAGCACGAAGAGGTCTGAAAAATATGAGGAGCATGAAAAGGTGTGAAAACTACGAAGAGCATGAAAAGGTGTGAAAAATACGAGGTGCATGAAAACGTGTGAAAAATACTAGGAGCATGAAAATGTCTGAAAAATACGAGAAGCATGAAATGATCTGAAAAATATGAGAATATGAAAAGTTGTGAAAAATATGAGGAGCATGAAAAGGTGTGAAAATATGAAGAGCATGAAACGATGTTAAAAATATGAAGAGCAAGAAACGGTGTGAAAAACACGAGCAGCATGAAAAAATGTGGAAAATATGAAGTGCATGAAAATGTGTGAAAAATTCGAAGAGCATGTAAAGGTGTGAAAAATACGAGGAGCATTAAAGGTGTGAAAAATACGAGGAGCATGAAAAGGTGTGAAAAATACGATGAGAAAGAAAATGTGCTAAAAATACAAGGAGCATGAAAAGGTGGGAAAAATAGTAGGAGCATGAAAAGGTCTGAAAAATACGAGGAACATGAAACGGTGTGAAAATATAAAGAGCATGAAACGGTGTGAAAAATTGAAGACTTCAAAAGGTGTCAAAAATATGAGGAGCATGAAAAGATGTGAAAAATATGAGGAGCATGAAATGGTATGAAAAATATGAGAAGCATGAAATATGTAAAAAATATGAAGAGCATGAAAAGTTGTGAAAAATATGAAGAGCATGAAATGGTTTTAAAAGTATGAAGAGCATGAAAAGGTGTGAAAAATACAAAGAGCATGACTGGTTTGAAATATACGAAGACAATGAAAAGGTGTGAAAAATTAAGAAAAGCATGAAAAGTTGTGAAAAATACAAAGAGCATGAAAAGGTTTGAAAAATATAAAGTACATGACAAGGTGTGAAAAATACGAGGAGCATGAAACAGTGTTAAAAATGCGAAAGCATGAAATGCTGTGAAAAATATGAAGAGCACGAAAAGGTCTGAAAAATACAAGGAGCATGAATAGGTGTGAAAAATACGAGGAATATGAAAAGGTGTTGAAAAAAACGAGGAGCATGAAAAGGTGTGAACAATACTAGGAGCATGAAAATGTCTGAAAAATATGAGGAGCATGAAAAGTTTTGAAAAATACGAGGAACATGAAAAGGTGTGAAAAATATGAGGAGTATGAAACGGTGTGATAAATATGAGGAACATGAAAAGGTTTCAAAAATATGAGGAGCATGAAAAGGTGTGAAAAATACGAAGAGCATGAAAAGGTCTGAAAAATACAAGGAGCATGAATGGGTGTGAAAAATACGAGGAGCATGAAAAGGTTTGAAAAATATGAGGAGCATGAAACGGTGTGAAAATATGAAGAGCATGAAACGGTGTTAAAAATATGAAGAGCATGAAATGGTGTGAAAAACACGAGCAGCATGAAAAAATGTGGAAAACACGAAGTGCATGAAAATGTGTGAAAAATTCGAAGAGCATGAAAAGGATTGAAAATACGAAGAGCATATAAAGGTGTGAAAAATACGAGGAGCATTAAAGGTGTCACAAATACGAGGAGCATGAAAAGGTGTGAAAAATACGATGAGAAAGAAAATGTGCGAAAAATACGAGGAGCATGAAAAGGTAGGAAAAATAGTAGGAGCATGAAAAGGTCTGAAAAATACGAGGAGCATGAAACCGTGTGAAAATATCAAGAGCATGAAACGGTAGAAAAATATGATGACCTTTAAAAGGTGTCAAAAATATGAGGAGCATGAAAAGATGTGAAAAATATGAGTAGCATGAAATGGTATGAAAAATATGAGGAGCATGAAATATGTAAAAAATATGAAGAGCATAAATAGTTGTGAAATATATGAGGAGCATGAAAAGTTGTGAAACATACGAGGAGCACGAAAAGGCCTGAAAATAGGAGGAGCCCGAAAAGGTCTGAAAAATACAAGGAGCGTGAAAAGGTCTGAAAAATACCAGGAGCATGAAAAGTTCTGAAAAATATGAGGAGCATGAAAAGGTGTCAAAAATACGAGGAACATGAAAAGGTCTGAAAAATACGAGGAGCATGAAAAGCTCTCCAAAACACGAGGAGCATGAAAAGATGTTAAAAACACAAGGAGCATGAATAGGTGTGAAAAACACGAAGAGCATGAAAATGTGTGAAAAATACGAGGAGCATGTAAAGGTCTGAAAAATACGAGGAGCATGAAAAGGTCTGAAAAATACGAGGAGCATGAAAAGGTCTGAAAAATACGAGGAGAATGAAAAGTTCTGAAAAACACGAGGAGCATGAAAAGGTCTAAAAATTACTTGGAGCATGAAAAGGTGTGAACAATATGAAGAGCACGAAAAGGTGTGAAAAATACAAAGGGCTTGAAATGGTGTGAAAACACGAAGAACGTGAAACGGTGGGCAAAATACGAGGAGCATGAAAAGGTCTGAAAAATATGAAGAGCATGAAACGGTGTGAAAATATGAAGAGCATGAAACGGTGTGAAAATTATGAAGAGCATGGAAAGGTGTGATAAATAGGAGGAGCATGAAACGGTCTGAAAAATAGGAAGAGCATGAAATGGTGTGAAAAACACGAGCAGCATGAAAAGTTGTGGATAAAACGAAGTGCATGCAAATGTGTGAAAAATTCGAAGAGCATGAAAAGGTGTGAAAAATGCGAGGAGCACAAAAAGGTCTGAAATATACGAGGACCATGAAAAGGTGTGAAAAATACTAAGAGCACGAAAAGGTTTGAAAAATATGAGGACCATGAAAGAGTGTAAAAAACACGAAGAGCATGAAAATGTGTGAAAAACACGAAGAGCATGAAAATGTGTGAAAAACACGAAGAGCATGAAATTGTATGAAAAATTCAAAAAGCATGAAAAGGGTTGAAAAATACGAAGAGCATGAAAAGGTGTGAAAAATACGAGGAGCATGAAAAGGTGTGAAAAACACGAGGAGCATGAATAGGTGTGAAAAACACGAAGATCATGAACATGTGTGAAAAAAACGAGGAGCATGAAAAGGTGTGAAAAATCCGAGGAGCTTGAAAAGGTCTGGAAAACATGAGGAGCATGGAAAGGTTTGAAAAATATGAAGAGCATGAAACGGGGTGAAAATATGAGGATCATAAAATGGTCTGAAAATATGAGGAGCATAGAACGGAGTGAAAACTATGAAGAGCATGAAAAGGTGTGAAAATTATGAAGAGCATGAAACTGTGTGAAAAATATGAAAAGCATGAAAAATATGAAGAGCATGAAACTGTGTGAAAAATATGAAAAGCATGAAACTGTGAAAAATATGAAAAGCATGAAAACGTGTGAAAAATATGAAGAGCATGAAAAGGTGTGAAAAATATGAAGAGCATGAAACTGTGTGAAAAATATGAAGAGCATGAAACGGTGTGAAAAATACGAAAAGCATGAAAACGTGTGAAAAATATGAAGAGCATGAAAAGGTGGGAAAAATCTGAAGCATGAAACGGTGTGAAAAATATGAAGAGCATGAAAAGGTGTGAAAAATTACGAAAAGCATGAAAAGGTGTGAAATATATGAAGAGCATGAAAAGGTGTGAAAAATTACCAAGAGCATGAAAATGTCTGAAAAATACAAAGAGCATGAAAATGTGTGAAAAGTACAAAGAGCATGAAACGGTGTGAAAATATGAGGAACATGAAAAGGTCTGAAAATATGAAGAGCATAGAACGGAGTGAAAAATATGAAGAGCAAGAAAAGGTGTGAAAATTATGAAGAGCATGAAACTGTATGAAAAATATGAAAAGCATGAAAAAGTGTGAAAAATATGAAGAGCATGAAAAGGTGTGAAAATATGAAGAGCATGAAACTGTGTGAAAAATATGAAGAACATGAAACGGTGTGAAAAAAAACGAAGAGCATGAAAAGGTGTGAAATATACAAAGATCATGAAAAGGTGTGAAAAATACGAAGAGCATGAAATGGTTTGAAAAATATGAAGAGCATGAAACGGGGTGAAAATATGAAGAGCATGAAACGGTGTGAAAATTATGAAGAGCATGGAAAGGTGTGATAAATAGGAGGAGCATGAAACGGTCTGAAAAATAGGAAGAGCATGAAATGGTGTGAAAAACACGAGCAGCATGAAAAGTTGTGGATAAAACGAAGTGCATGCAAATGTGTGAAAAATTCGAAGAGCATGAAAAGGTGTGAAAAATGCGAGGAGCACAAAAAGGTCTGAAATATACGAGGACCATGAAAAGGTGTGAAAAATACTAAGAGCACGAAAAGGTTTGAAAAATATGAGGACCATGAAAGAGTGTAAAAAACACGAAGAGCATGAAAATGTGTGAAAAACACGAAGAGCATGAAATTGTATGAAAAATTCAAAAAGCATGAAAAGGGTTGAAAAATACGAAGAGCATGAAAAGGTGTGAAAAATACGAGGAGCATGAAAAGGTGTGAAAAACACGAGGAGCATGAATAGGTGTGAAAAACACGAAGATCATGAACATGTGTGAAAAAAACGAGGAGCATGAAAAGGTGTGAAAAATCCGAGGAGCTTGAAAAGGTCTGGAAAACATGAGGAGCATGGAAAGGTTTGAAAAATATGAAGAGCATGAAACGGGGTGAAAATATGAGGATCATAAAATGGTCTGAAAATATGAGGAGCATAGAACGGAGTGAAAACTATGAAGAGCATGAAAAGGTGTGAAAATTATGAAGAGCATGAAACTGTGTGAAAAATATGAAAAGCATGAAAAATATGAAGAGCATGAAACTGTGTGAAAAATATGAAAAGCATGAAACTGTGAAAAATATGAAAAGCATGAAAACGTGTGAAAAATATGAAGAGCATGAAAAGGTGTGAAAAATATGAAGAGCATGAAACTGTGTGAAAAATATGAAGAGCATGAAACGGTGTGAAAAATACGAAAAGCATGAAAACGTGTGAAAAATATGAAGAGCATGAAAAGGTGGGAAAAATCTGAAGCATGAAACGGTGTGAAAAATATGAAGAGCATGAAAAGGTGTGAAAAATTACGAAAAGCATGAAAAGGTGTGAAATATATGAAGAGCATGAAAAGGTGTGAAAAATTACCAAGAGCATGAAAATGTCTGAAAAATACAAAGAGCATGAAAATGTGTGAAAAGTACAAAGAGCATGAAACGGTGTGAAAATATGAGGAGCATGAAAAGGTCTGAAAATATGAAGAGCATAGAACGGAGTGAAAAATATGAAGAGCAAGAAAAGGTGTGAAAATTATGAAGAGCATGAAACTGTATGAAAAATATGAAAAGCATGAAAAAGTGTGAAAAATATGAAGAGCATGAAAAGGTGTGAAAATATGAAGAGCATGAAACTGTGTGAAAAATATGAAGAACATGAAACGGTGTGAAAAAAAACGAAGAGCATGAAAAGGTGTGAAATATACAAAGATCATGAAAAGGTGTGAAAAATACGAAGAGCATGAAATGGTTTGAAAAATATGAAGAGCATGAAACGGGGTGAAAATATGAGGATCAAAAAATGGTCTGAAAATATGAGGAGCATAGAACGGAGTGAAAACTATGAAGAGCATGAAAAGGTGTGAAAATTATGAAGAGCATGAAACTGTGTGAAAAATATGAAAAGCATGAAAAAGTGTGAAAAATATGAAGAGCATGAAACTGTGTGAAAAATATGAAAAGCATGAAACTGTGTGAAAAATATGAAAAGCATGAAAACGTGTGAAAAATATGAAGAGCATGAAAAGGTGTGAAAAATAGGAGGAGCATGAAACGGTGTAAAAATATGAAGAGCATGAAACGTGTGAAAAATATGAGGAGCATGAAACGGGGTAAAAATGAAGACCATGAAAAGGTGTGAAAATATGAAGAGCATGAAAAGGTGTGAAAAATATGAAGAACATGAAACGGTGTGAAAAAAACGAAGAGCATGAAAAGGTGTGAAATATACAAAGATCATGAAAAGGTGTGAAAAATACGAAGAGCATGAAATGGTTTGAAAAATATGAAGAGCATGAAACGGGGTGAAAATTATGAAGAGCATGAAACTGTGTGAAAAATATGAAAAGCATGAAAAAGTGTGAAAAATATGAAGAGCATGAAAAGGTGTGAATAATGTGAAGAGCATGAAACTGTGTGAAAATTAAGAGGAACATGAAAAGATGTGAAATATACGAAGAGCATTTACAGGTGTGAAAAATTACGAAAAGCATGAAAAGGTGTGAAAAATTACCAAGAGCATGAAAATGTCTGAAAAATACAAAGAACATGAAAATGTGTGAAAAATAGGAGGAGCATGAAACGGTGTAAAAATATGAAGAGCATGAAACGTGTGAAAAATATGAGGAGCATGAGACGGTGTAAAAATGAAGACCATGAAAAGGTGTGAAAAATATGAAGAGCATGAAACGGTGTGAAAAATATGAAGAGCATGAAAAGATGTGAAAAATATGAAGAGCATGAAACGGTTTGAAAAGTATGAAGAGCTTGAAAAAGTGTGAAAAATACGAAGAGCATGACTGGTGTGAAATATATGAAGACCATGAAAAGGTGTGCAAAATTATGAAAAGAATGAAAAGTTGTGAAAAATACAAAGAGCATGAAAAGGTTTGAAAAATACGAAGTGCATGAAAAGGTGTGAAAAATATGCAGAGCATGAAACGGTGTGAAAAATGCGAAAGCAGGAAATGTTTTGAAAAATACGAAGAGCATGAAAAGGTCTGAAAAATACAAGGAGCATGAAAAGGTGTGAAAAATACAAGGAGCATGAAAAGGTGTGAAAAATACGAGGAGCATGACAACGTCTAAAATATACGAGGAGCATGAAAGGTGTGAAAAATACGAGGAGCATGAAAAGGTCTGAAAAATATGAGGAGCATGAAAAGTTCTGAAAAACACGAGGAGCATGAACAGGTGTGAATATGAGGAGCATGATAAGGTGTGAAACATACGAAGTGCATAAAAAGGTGTGAAATATACAAAGAGCATGAAAAGGTGTGAAAAATACGAAAAGCATGAAATGGTGTGAAAAATATGAAGACATGAAACGGTGTGAAAATATGAGGAGCATGAAACGGTGTGAAAAATATGAGGAGCATGAAAAGGTCTGAAAAATATGAAGAGCAATAAAAGATGTGAAAAATATGATGAGCATGAAAAGGTGTGAATAATATGAGAAGCATGATAAGGTGTGAAACATACGAAGTGCATGAAAAGTTGTAAAATATATAAAGAGCATGAAAAGGTGTGAAAAATACGAAGAGCATGATATGGTGTGAAAAAGATGAAGAGCATGAAACGGCGTAAAAATATGAGGAGCATGAAACGATGTGAAAATATGAGGAGCATAGAACGGAGTGAAAAATATGAAGAGAATGAAAAGGTGTGAAAAATATGAAGAGCATGAAACTGTGTGAAAAATATGAAAAGCATGAAAACGTGTGAAAAATATGAAGAGCATGAAAAGGTGTGAAAAATATGAAGAGCATGAAACGGTGTGAAAAATATGAAGAGCATGAAAAGGTGTGAAAAATACGAAGAGCATGAAAAGGTGTGAAATATATGAAGAGCATGAAAAGGTGTGAAAAATTACCAAGAGCATGAAAATGTCTGAAAAATACAAAGAGCATGAAAATGTGTGAAAAATACGAAGAGCATGAAAATGTGTGGAAATGTCAGGAGCATGAAAAGGTGTGAAAAATAGTAGGAGCATGAAAAGGTCTGAAAAATACGAGGAGCATGAAAAGGTGTGAAAAATACGAGGAGCATGAAAAGGTCTGAAAAATACGAGGAGCATGAAAATGTCTGAAAAATACGAGGAGCATGAAAAGGTGTGAAAAATACGAGTAGCATAAAAAGGTGGGAAAAATAGTAGGAGCGTGAAAAGGTCTGAAAATATGGGGAGCATGAAAAGGTCTGAAAAATACGAGTAGCATGAAAAGGTGTGAAAAATACAAAGAGCATGAAAAGGTGTGAAAAATACAAGGATCATGAAAAGCTCTGTAAAATACTAGAAGCATGAAAAGGTGTGAAAAATACGAGGAGCATATAAAGGTCTGAAAAATATGAGGAGCATGAAAAGGTCTAATAAACGTGAGGAGCATGAAACGGTGTGAAAATATGAAGACGTTTAAAACGTGTCAAAAACATGAGGACCATTAAAAGATGTGAAAAATATGAGGAGCATGAAATGCTATGAAAAAAATGAGGAGCATGAAAATATGTAAAAAATATGAAGAGCATGAAAAGTTGTGAAATATGAGGAGCATGAAAAGGTGTGAAAAATACGAGGAGCATGAAAAGGTGTGAAAAATACGAGGAGCATGAAAAGGTCTGAAAAATACGAGGACCATGAAAGGTATGAAAAATACGGGGAGCATGAAAAGGTCTGAAAAATACGAGGAGCATGAAAAGGTCTGGAAAATACGAGGAGCATGAAAATATCTGAAAAATATGAGGAGCATGAAACAGAATGGAAACATGAAGAGCATGAAACGGTGTGAAAAATATGAAGAGCAAGAAAAGGTGTGAAAAACATGGAGAGCATGAAAAGGTGAGAAAAATATCAAGAGCGTGAAAAGTCCTGAAAAATATGAAGAGCATTAAAAGGAGTGAAAAACACGAAGAGCATGAAAAGGTGTGAAAAACACGAAGAGCATGAAAAGGTGTGAAAAATATGAGAAGCATGAAACGGTCTGAAAAATACGAGGACCATGAAAGGTATGAAAAATACAGGGAGCATGAAAAGGTCTGAAAAATACGAGGAGCATGAAAAGGTATGAAAAATATGAGGAGCATTAAAAGATGTGAAAAATATGAAGAGCAAGAAAAGGTGTGAACAATATGAGGAGCATGAAAAGGTCTGAAAAACACGAGGAGCATGAAAAGGTGTGAAAAATACAAAGAGCATGACTGGTGTGAAATATACGAAGACAATGAAAAGGTGTGAAAAATTATGAAAAGCATGAAAAGTTGTGAAAAATACAAAGAGCATGAAAAGGTTGGAAAAATACAAAGTGCATGAAAACATGTGAAAAATACGAGGAGCATGAAACGGTGTGAAATATGTGAAAGCATGAAATGCTGTGAAAAATACGAAGAGCATGAAAAGGTCTGAAAAATACAAGGAGCATTAATAGGTGTGAAAAATACGAGGAGCATGAAAAGGTGTGAACAATACTAGGAGCATGAAAATGTCTGAAAAAAACGAGGAGCATGAAAAGGTTTGAAAAATACGAGGAGCATGAAAAGGTGTGAAAAATATGAGGAGTAAGAAACGGTGTGATAAATACGAGGAGCATGAAAATGTGTGAAAAATACGAGGAGCACGAAAAGGTGTGAAAAATACGAGGAGCACGAAAAGTTGTGAACAATAGTAGGAGCATGAAAAGGTCTGAAAAATACGAGTAGCATGAAAAGATGTGAAAAATCCGAGAAGCACGACAAGGTCTGAAATTTATGACGACCATGAAAAGTTCTAAAAAATACGAGTAGCATGATAAGGTGTGAAAAATACGAGAAGCATGAAAAGGTCTGAAAAATACGAGGAGCATGAAAGGGTGTGAAAAATATGAAGAGCATGAAAAGGTGTGAAAAATACAAGGAGCATGAAAAGGTGTGAAAAATACGATGAGAAAGAAAATGTGCGAAAAATACGAAGAGCATGAAAAGGTGTGAACAATAGTAGGAGCATGAAAAGGGCTGAAAAATACGAGGAGCATGAAAAGGTGTGAAAAATACGAGGAGCATGAAAAGGTGTGAAAAACACGAGGAGGATGAAAAGGTGTGAAAAATACGAGGAGCATATAAAGATCTGAAAAATATGAGGAGCATGAAAAAGTCTAAAAAATTTGAGGAGCATGAAATGGTGTGAAAATATGAAGATCATGAAACGGTGTGAAAAATATGAAGACCTTTTAAACGTGTCAAAAATATGAGGAGCATGAAAAGATGTGAAAAATATGAGGAGCATTAAAATATGTCAATAATATGAAGAGCATGAAAAGTTGTGAAATATATGATGAGCATGAAAAGGTGTGAAAAATATGAGGAGTACGAAAAGGTCTGCAAATATGAGGAGCACGAAAAGGTCTGAAAAATATGAGGAGCATGAAAAGGTGTGAAAACTACGAAGAGCATGAAAAGGTGTGAAAAATACGAGGTGCATGAAAAGGTGTGAAAAATACGAGGAGCATATAAAGGTCTGAAAAATATGAGGAGCATGAAAAGGTCTAAAAAATTTGAGGAGCATGAAACGGTGTGAAAATATGAAGATCATGAAACGGTGTGAAAAATATGAAGACCTTTTAAACGTGTCAAAAATACGAGGAGCATGAAAAGATGTGAAAAATATGAGGAGCATTAAAATATGTCAATAATATGAAGAGCATGAAAAGTTGTGAAATATATGAGGAGCATGAAAAGGTGTGAAAAATACGAGTACGAAAAGGTCTGCAAATACGAGAAGCACGAAGAGGTCTGAAAAATATGAGGAGCATGAAAAGGTGTGAAAACTACGAGGAGCATGAAAAGGTGTGAAAAATACGAGGTGCATGAAAACGTGTGAAAAATACTAGGAGCATGAAAATGTCTGAAAAATACGAGAAGCATGAAATGATCTGAAAAAGATGAGAATATGAAAAGGTGTGAAAAATATGAGGAGCATGAAAAGGTGTGAAAATATGAAGAGCATGAAACGGTGTTAAAAATATGAAGAGCAAGAAACGGTGTGAAAAACACGAGCAGCATGAAAAAATGTGGAAAACATGAAGTGCATGAAAATGTGTGAAAAATTCGAAGAGCATGTAAAGGTGTGAAAAATACGAGGAGCATTAAAGGTGTGAAAAACACGAGGAGCATGAAAAGGTGTGAAAAATACGATGAGAAAGAAAATCTGCTAAAAATACAAGGAGCATGAAAAGGTGGGAAAACTAGTAGCAGCATGAAAAGGTCTGAAAAATACGAGGAACATGAGACCGTGTGAAAATATAAAGAGCATGAAACGGTGTGAAAAATATGAAGACCTTTAAAAGGTGTCAAAAATATGAGGAGCATGAAAAGATGTGAAAAATAAGAGGAGCATGAAATGGTATGAAAAATATGAGGAGAATGAAATATGTAAAAAATATGAAGAGCATGAAAAATTGTGAAAAATATGAAGAGCGTGAAATGGTTTGAAAAGTATGAAGAGCTTGAAAAGGTGTGAAAAATACAAAGAGCATGACTGGTGTGAAATATACGAAGACAATGAAAAGGTGTGAAAAATTATGAAAAGCATGAAAAGTTGTGAAAAATACAAAGAGCATGAAAAGGTTTGAAAAATACAAACTGCATGAAAACATGTGAAAAATACGAGGAGCATGAAACGGTGTGAAATATGTGAAAGCATGAAATGCTGTGAAAAATACGAAGAGCATGAAAAGGTCTGAAAAATACAAGGAGCATTAATAGGTGTGAAAAATATGAGGAGCATGAAAAGGTGTGAACAATACTAGGAGCATGAAAATGTCTGAAAAAAACGAGGAGCATGAAAGGTATGAAAAATACGAGGAGCATGAAAAGGTGTGAAAAAAACAGGAGCATGAAAAGGTCTGAAAAAAATACGAGGAGCATGAAAAGGTGTGAAAAATACGATGAGAAAGAAAATGTGCGAAAAATACGAAGAGCATGAAAAGGTGTGAAAAATACGAGGAGCATGAAAATGTGTGAAAAAAACAGGAGCATGAAAAGGTCTGAAAAAAATACGAGGAGCATGAAAAGGTGTGAAAAACACGAGGAGCATGAAAAGGTGTGAAAAATACGAGGAGCATATAAAGGTCTGAAAAATATGAGAAGCATGAAAAAGTCTATAAAATTTGATGAGCATGAAATGGTGTGAAAATATGAAGATCATGAAACGGTGTGAAAAATATGAAGACCTTTTAAACGTGTCAAAAATATGAGGAGCATGAAAAGATGTGAAAAATATGAGGAGCATTAAAATATGTCAATAATATGAAGAGCATGAAAAGTTGTGAAATATATGATGAGCATGAAAAGGTGTGAAAAATATGAGGAGTACGAAAAGGTCTGCAAATATGAGGAGCACGAGAAGGTCTGAAAAATATGAGGAGCATGAAAAGGTGTGAAAACTACGAAGAGCATGAAAAGGTGTGAAAAATACGAGGTGCATGAAAACGTGTGAAAAATACTAGGAGCATGAAAATGTCTGAAAAATACGAGAAGCATGAAAAGATCTTAAAAATATGAGAAGCATGAAAAGGTGTGAAAAATATGAGGAGCATGAAACGGTGTGAAAATATGAAGAGCATGAAACGGTGTTAAAAATATGAAGAGCATGAAACGGTGTGAAAAACACGAGCAGCAAGAAAAAATGTGGAAAACACGAATTGCATGAAAATGTGTGAAAAATTCGAAGAGCATGAAAAGGTTTGAAAAATACGAACAGCATGTAAAGGTGTGAAAAATAAGAGGAGCATTAAAGGTGTGAAAAATACGAGGAGCATGAAAAGGTGTGAAAAATACGATGAGAAAGAAAATGTGCTAAAAATACAAGGAGCATGAACAGGTGGGAAAAATAGTAGGAGCATGAAAAGGTCTGAAAAATACGAGGAGCATGAAAAGTTGTGAAAATACGAGGAGCATGAAAAGGTGTGAAAAAAACAGGAGCATGAAAAGGTCTGTAAAATACGACGAGCATGAAAAGGTGTGAAAAATACGATGAGAAAGAAAATGTGCGAAAAATACGAGGAGCATGAAAAGGTGTGAAAAATAATAGGAGCATGAAAAGGTGTGAAAAATACGAGGAGCATATAAAGGTCTGAAAAATATGAGGAGCATGAAAAGGTCTGGAAAACACGAGGAGCATGAAAAGTTGTGAAAAATACAAAGAGCATGAAAAGGTTTGAAAAATACAAAGTGCATGAAAAGGTGTGAAAAATATGAGGAGCATGAAACGGTGTGAAAAATGCGAAAGCATGAAATGCTGTGAAAAATACAAAGAGCATGAAAAGGTCTGAAAAATACGAGGAGCATGAAAAGGTGTCAAAAATACGAGGAGCAGGAAAAGGTCTGAAAAATACGAGGAGCATGAAAAGGTCTGGAAAACAGGAGGAGCATAAAAAGGTGTGAAAAATACGAAGAGCATGAAAAGGTCTCAAAAATATAAGGAGCCTGAAAAGGTGTGAAAAATATAAGGAGCATGAAAAGGTGTGAAAAATATAAGGAGCATGAAAAGGTGTGAAAAATACGAGGAGCATGAAAAGATGTGAAAAAAAAGAGGAGCATGAAAAGCTGTGAAAAACACGAGGAGCATGAATAGGTGTGAAAAACATGAAGAGCAGGAAACAGTGTGAAAAATACAGGAGCATGAAAAAGTTTGAAAAATACGAGGAGCATGGAAAGGTGTGAAAAATTTGAGGAGCATGAAACGGTCTGAAAAATATGAAGAGCATGAAATGGTGTGAAAAACACGAGCAGCATGAAAAGTTGTGGAAAACACGAAGTGCATGTAAATGTGTGAAAAATTTGAAGAGCATGAAAAGGTTTGCAAAATAGGAAGAGCATGTAAAGGTGTGAAATATACGAGGAGCATTAAAGGTGTGAAAAATACGAGGAGCATGAAAAGGTGTGAAAAATAGTAGGAGCATGAAAAGGTCTGAAAAATACGAGGACCATGAAAATTTGTGAAAAATACGTAGAGCATTAAAAGGTGTGAGAAAAACAAGGAGCATGAAAAGCTCTGTAAAATACGAGGAGCATGAAAAGGTGTGAAAAATACGAGGAGCATATAAATGTCTGAAAAATATGAGGAGCATGAAACGGTCTAAATAATGTGAGGAGCATGAAACGGTGTGAAAATATAAAGAGCATGAAATGGTGTGAAAAACATGAAGACCTTTAAAACATGTCAGAAATATGAGGACCATGAAAAGATGTGAAAAATATGAGGAGCATGAAACGGTATGAAAAATAGGAGGAGCATGAAAATGTGTCAAAAATATGAAGAGCATGAAAAGTTGTGAAACATATGAGGAGCATGAAAAGGTGTGAAAAATACATGGAGCATGAAAAGGTGTGAAAAATACGAGGAGCATGAAAAGGTGTGAAATATATGAGGAGCATGAAAAAGTGTAAAAAACACGAATAGCATGAAAATGTGTGAAAAACACGAACAGCATGAAAATGTATAAAAATTCGAAGAGCATGAAAAGGTTTGAAAAACACAAAGAGCATGAAAAGGTGGGAACAATACGAGGAGCATGAAAAGGTCTGTAAAATACGAGGAGCATGAAAAGATGTGAAAAATCCGAGGAGCACGAAAAGGTCTGAAATACACGAGGACCATGAAAAGTTCTAAAAAATACGAGTAGCATGACAAGGTGTGAAAAATACGAGAAGCATGAAAAGGTCTGAAAAATATGAGGAGCATGAAAAGGTGTGAAATATACGAAGAGCATGAAGAGGTGTGAAAAATACAAGGAGCATGAAAAGGTGTGAAAAATACGATGAGAAAGAAAATGTGCGAAAAATACGAAGAGCATGAAAAGGTGGGAACAATAGTAGGAGCCTGAAAAGGTCTGAAAAATACGAGGAGCATGAAAAGTTGTGAAAATACGAGGAGCATGAAAAGGTGTGAAAAAAAACAGGAGCATGAAAAGGTCTGTAAAATACGACGAGCATGAAAAGGTGTGAAAAATACGATGAGAAAGAAACTGTGCGAAAAATACGAGGAGCATGAAAAGGTGTGAAAAATAATAGGAGCATGAAAAGGTGTGAAAAACACGAGGAGCATGAAAAGGTGTGAAAAATACGAGGAGCATATAAAGGTCTGAAAAATATGAGGAGCATGAAAAGGTCTAAAAAATTTGAGGAGCATGAAACGGTGTGAAAATATGAAGATCATGAAACGGTGTGAAAAATATGAAGACCTTTTAAACGTGTCAAAAATACGAGGAGCATGAAAAGATGTGAAAAATATGAGGAGCATTAAAATATGTCAATAATATGAAGAGCATGAAAAGTTGTGAAATATATGAGGAGCATGAAAAGGTGTGAAAAATACGAGTACGAAAAGGTCTGCAAATACGAGAAGCACGAAGAGGTCTGAAAAATATGAGGAGCATGAAAAGGTGTGAAAACTACGAGGAGCATGAAAAGGTGTGAAAAATACGAGGTGCATGAAAACGTGTGAAAAATACTAGGAGCATGAAAATGTCTGAAAAATACGAGAAGCATGAAATGATCTGAAAAAGATGAGAATATGAAAAGGTGTGAAAAATATGAGGAGCATGAAAAGGTGTGAAAATATGAAGAGCATGAAACGGTGTTAAAAATATGAAGAGCAAGAAACGGTGTGAAAAACACGAGCAGCATGAAAAAATGTGGAAAACATGAAGTGCATGAAAATGTGTGAAAAATTCGAAGAGCATGTAAAGGTGTGAAAAATACGAGGAGCATTAAAGGTGTGAAAAATACGAGGAGCATGAAAAGGTGTGAAAAATATGATGAGAAAGAAAATCTGCTAAAAATACAGGAGCATGAAAAGGTGGGAAAACTAGTAGCAGCATGAAAAGGTCTGAAAAATACGAGGAACATGAGACGGTGTGAAAATATAAAGAGCATGAAACGGTGTGAAAAATATGAAGACCTTTAAAAGGTGTCAAAAATATGAGGAGCATGAAAAGATGTGAAAAATAAGAGGAGCATGAAATGGTATGAAAAATATGAGGAGAATGAAATATGTAAAAAATATGAAGAGCATGAAAAATTGTGAAAAATATGAAGAGCGTGAAATGGTTTGAAAAGTATGAAGAGCTTGAAAAGGTGTGAAAAATACAAAGAGCATGACTGGTGTGAAATATACGAAGACAATGAAAAGGTGTGAAAAATTATGAAAAGCATGAAAAGTTGTGAAAAATACAAAGAGCATGAAAAGGTTTGAAAAATACAAACTGCATGAAAACATGTGAAAAATACGAGGAGCATGAAACGGTGTGAAATATGTGAAAGCATGAAATGCTGTGAAAAATACGAAGAGCATGAAAAGGTCTGAAAAATACAAGGAGCATTAATAGGTGTGAAAAATATGAGGAGCATGAAAAGGTGTGAACAATACTAGGAGCATGAAAATGTCTGAAAAAAACGAGGAGCATGAAAGGTATGAAAAATACGAGGAGCATGAAAAGGTGTGAAAAAAACAGGAGCATGAAAAGGTCTGAAAAAAATACGAGGAGCATGAAAAGGTGTGAAAAATACGATGAGAAAGAAAATGTGCGAAAAATACGAAGAGCATGAAAAGGTGTGAAAAATACGAGGAGCATGAAAATGTGTGAAAAAAACAGGAGCATGAAAAGGTCTGAAAAAAATACGAGGAGCATGAAAAGGTGTGAAAAACACGAGGAGCATGAAAAGGTGTGAAAAATACGAGGAGCATATAAAGGTCTGAAAAATATGAGAAGCATGAAAAAGTCTATAAAATTTGATGAGCATGAAATGGTGTGAAAATATGAAGATCATGAAACGGTGTGAAAAATATGAAGACCTTTTAAACGTGTCAAAAATATGAGGAGCATGAAAAGATGTGAAAAATATGAGGAGCATTAAAATATGTCAATAATATGAAGAGCATGAAAAGTTGTGAAATATATGATGAGCATGAAAAGGTGTGAAAAATATGAGGAGTACGAAAAGGTCTGCAAATATGAGGAGCACGAAAAGGTCTGAAAAATATGAGGAGCATGAAAAGGTGTGAAAACTACGAAGAGCATGAAAAGGTGTGAAAAATACTAGGAGCATGAAAATGTCTGAAAAATACGAGAAGCATGAAATGATCTGAAAAATATGAGAAGCATGAAAAGGTGTGAAAAATATGAGGAGCATGAAACGGTGTGAAAATATGAAGAGCATGAAACGGTGTTAAAAATATGAAGAGCATGAAACGGTGTGAAAAACACGAGCAGCAAGAAAAAATGTGGAAAACACGAAGTGCATGAAAATGTGTGAAAAATTCGAAGAGCATGAAAAGGTTTGAAAAATACGAACAGCATGTAAAGGTGTGAAAAATACGAGGAGCATTAAAGGTGTGAAAAATATGAGGAGCATGAAAAGGTGTGAAAAATACGATGAGAAAGAAAATCTGCTAAAAATACAAGGAGCATGAAAAGGTGGGAAAGCTAGTAGCAGCATGAAAAGGTCTGAAAAACACGAGGAACATGAAACGGTGTGAAAATATAAAGAGCATGAAACGGTGTGAAAAATATGAAGACTTCAAAAGGTGTCAAAAATATGAGGAGCATGAAAAGATGTGAAAAATATGAGGAGCATGAAATGGTATGAAAAATATGAGAAGCATGAAATATGTAAAAAATATGAAGAGCATGAAAAGTTGTGAAAAATATGAAGAGCATGAAATGGTTTTAAAAGTATGAAGAGCTTGAAAAGGTGTGAAAAATACAAAGAGCATGACTGGTGTGAAATATACGAAGACAATGAAAAGGTGTGAAAAATTATGAAAAGCATGAAAAGTTGTGAAAAATACAAAGAGCATGAAAAGGTTTGAAAAATACAAAGTGCATGACAAGGTGTGAAAAATACGAGGAGCATGAAACGGTGTTAAAAATGCGAGAGCATGAAATGCTGTGAAAAATATGAAGAGCACGAAAAGGTCTGAAAAATACAAGGAGCATGAATAGGTGTGAAAAATACGAGGAATATGAAAAGGTGTGAACAATACTAGGAGCATGAAAATGTCTGAAAAAAACGAGGAGCATGAAAAGGTATGAAAAATACGAGGAGCATGAAAAGGTGTGAAAAAAACAGGAGCATGAAAAGGTCTGAAAAAAATACGAGGAGCATGAAAAGGTGTGAAAAATACGATGAGAAAGAAAATGTGTGAAAAATATGAAGAGCATGAAAAAGTGTGAAAAATACGAGGAGCATGAAAATGTCTGAAAAAAACAGGAGCATGAAAAGGTCTGAAAAATACGAGGAGAATGAAAAGCTGTGAAAAATACGAGGAGCATGAAAAGGTCTGAAAAATACGAGAAGCATGAAAAGTTCTGAAAAACACGAGGAGCATGAAAAGGTCTAAAAAATACTTGGAGCATGAAAAGATGTGAACAATATGAAGAGCACGAAAAAGTGTGAAAAATACAAAGAGCTTGAAAAGGTGTGAAAACACGAACAGGATGAAAAGGTCTCAAAAATATGAGGAGCCTGAAAAGGTGTGAATAATCCGAGAAGAACAAAAAGGTCTGAAATATACGAGGACCATGTAAAGGTCTGAAAAATACGAGAGGCATGAAAAGATCTGAAAAATACTAGGAGTATGAAAAGGTCTGAAAAATACGAGGAGCATGACAAGGTCTGAAAAAAACGAGGAGCATGAAAAGGTCTGAAAAATACGAGGAGCATGAAAAGGTCTGGAAAACAGGAGGAGTATAAAAAGGTGTGAAAAATATGAAGAGCATGAAAAGTTCTCAAAAATATGAGGAGCCTGAAAAGGTGTGAAAAATACGAGGAGCCTGAAAAGGTGTGAAAAATATAAGAAGCATGAAAAGGTGTGAAAAATACGAGGAGTATGAAAAGGTGTGAAAAATATAAGGAGCATGTAGAGGTGTGAAAAATAGGAGGAGCATGAAAAGGTGTGAAAAATATAAGGAGCATAAAAAGGTCTGGAAAACACGAGGAGCATGAAAAGTTGTGAAAAATACAAAGAGCATGAAAAGGTTTGAAAAATACAAAGTGCATGAAAAGGTGTGAAAAATATGAGGAGCATGAAACGGTGTGAAAAATGCGAAAGCATGAAATGCTGTGAAAAATACAAAGAGCATGAAAAGGTCTGAAAAATACGAGGAGCATGAAAAGGTGTCAAAAATACGAGGAGCAGGAAAAGGTCTGAAAAATACGAGGAGCATGAAAAGGTCTGGAAAACAGGAGGAGCATAAAAAGGTGTGAAAAATATGAAGAGCATGAAAAGGTCTCAAAAATATAAGGAGCCTGAAAAGGTGTGAAAAATATAAGGAGCATGAAAAGGTGTGAAAAATATAAGGAGCATGAAAAGGTGTGAAAAATACGAGGAGCATGAAAAGATGTGAAAAAAAAGAGGAGCATGAAAAGCTGTGAAAAACACGAGGAGCATGAATAGGTGTGAAAAACATGAAGAGCAGGAAACAGCGTGAAAAATACAGGAGCATGAAAAAGTTTGAAAAATACGAGGAGCATGGAAAGGTGTGAAAAATTTGAGGAGCATGAAACGGTCTGAAAAATATGAAGAGCATGAAATGGTGTGAAAAACACGAGCAGCATGAAAAGTTGTGGAAAACACGAAGTGCATGTAAATGTGTGAAAAATTTGAAGAGCATGAAAAGGTTTGCAAAATACGTAGAGCATGTAAAGGTGTGAAATATACGAGGAGCATTAAAGGTGTGAAAAATACGAGGAGCATGAAAAGGTGTGAAAAATAGTAGGAGCATGAAAAGGTCTGAAAAATACGAGGACCATGAAAAGTTGTGAAAAATACGTAGAGCATTAAAAGGTGTGAGAAAAACAAGGAGCATGAAAAGCTCTGTAAAATACGAGGAGCATGAAAAGGTGTGAAAAATACGAGGAGCATATAAATGTCTGAAAAATATGAGGAGCATGAAACGGTCTAAATAATGTGAGGAGCATGAAACGGTGTGAAAATATAAAGAGCATGAAATGGTGTGAAAAACATGAAGACCTTTAAAACATGTCAGAAATATGAGGACCATGAAAAGATGTGAAAAATATGAGGAGCATGAAACGGTATGAAAAATAGGAGGAGCATGAAAATGTGTCAAAAATATGAAGAGCATGAAAAGTTGTGAAATATATGAGGAGCATGAAAAGGTGTGAAAAATACATGGAGCATGAAAAGGTGTGAAAAATACGAGGAACACGAAAAGGTTTGAAAGTACGAGGACCATGAAAAGGTCTGAAAAATGCGTGGAGCATGAAAAGGTCTATAAAATATGAGGAGCATATAAAGGTCAGAAAAATACGAGGAGCATGAAAAGGTGTGAAAAATACGAGGAGCATGAAAAGGTGTGAAATATATGAGGAGCATGAAAAAGTGTAAAAAACACGAATAGCATGAAAATGTGTGAAAAACACGAAGAGCATGAAAATGTATAAAAATTCGTAGAGCATGAAAAGGTTTGAAAAACACAAAGAGCATGAAAAGGTGGGAACAATACGAGGAGCATGAAAAGGTCTGTAAAATACGAGGAGCATGAAAAGATGTGAAAAATCCGAGGAGCATGAAAAGTTGTGAAAAATCCGAGGAGCACGAAAAGGTCTGAAATATACGAGGACCATGAAAAGTTCTAAAAAATACGAGTAGCATGACAAGGTGTGAAAAATATGAGAAGCATGAAAAGGTCTGAAAAATATGAGGAGCATGAAAAGGTGTGAAAAATACGAAGAGCATGAAGAGGTGTGAAAAATACAAGGAGCATGAAAAGGTGTGAAAAATACGAAGAGCATGAAAAGGTCTGAAAAATATGAGGAGCATGAAAAGGTGTGAAAAATACGATGAGAAAGAAAATGTGCGAAAAATACGACGAGCATGAAAAGGTGTGAAAAATACGATGAGAAAGAAAATGTGCGAAAAATACGAGGAGCATGAAAAGGTGTGAAAAATAATAGGAGCATGAAAAGGTGTGAAAAACACGAGGAGCATGAAAAGGTGTGAAAAATACGAGGAGCATATAAAGGTCTGAAAAATATGAGGAGCATGAAAAGGTCTAAAAAATTTGAGGAGCATGAAACGGTGTGAAAAATATGAAGACCTTTTAAACGTGTCAAAAATATGAGGAGCATGAAAAGATGTGAAAAATATGAGGAGCATTAAAATATGTCAATAATATGAAGAGCATGAAAAGTTGTGAAATATATGAGGAGCATGAAAAGGTGTGAAAAATACGAGTACGAAAAGGTCTGCAAATACGAGAAGCACGAAGAGGTCTGAAAAATATGAGGAGCATGAAAAGGTGTGAAAACTACGAAGAGCATGAAAAGGTGTGAAAAATACGAGGTGCATGAAAACGTGTGAAAAATACTAGGAGCATGAAAATGTCTGAAAAATACGAGAAGCATGAAATGATCTGAAAAATATGAGAATATGAAAAGTTGTGAAAAATATGAGGAGCATGAAAAGGTGTGAAAATATGAAGAGCATGAAACGATGTTAAAAATATGAAGAGCAAGAAACGGTGTGAAAAACACGAGCAGCATGAAAAAATGTGGAAAATATGAAGTGCATGAAAATGTGTGAAAAATTCGAAGAGCATGTAAAGGTGTGAAAAATACGAGGAGCATTAAAGGTGTGAAAAATACGAGGAGCATGAAAAGGTGTGAAAAATACGATGAGAAAGAAAATGTGCTAAAAATACAAGGAGCATGAAAAGGTGGGAAAAATAGTAGGAGCATGAAAAGGTCTGAAAAATACGAGGAACATGAAACGGTGTGAAAATATAAAGAGCATGAAACGGTGTGAAAAATTGAAGACTTCAAAAGGTGTCAAAAATATGAGGAGCATGAAAAGATGTGAAAAATATGAGGAGCATGAAATGGTATGAAAAATATGAGAAGCATGAAATATGTAAAAAATATGAAGAGCATGAAAAGTTGTGAAAAATATGAAGAGCATGAAATGGTTTTAAAAGTATGAAGAGCATGAAAAGGTGTGAAAAATACAAAGAGCATGACTGGTTTGAAATATACGAAGACAATGAAAAGGTGTGAAAAATTAAGAAAAGCATGAAAAGTTGTGAAAAATACAAAGAGCATGAAAAGGTTTGAAAAATATAAAGTACATGACAAGGTGTGAAAAATACGAGGAGCATGAAACAGTGTTAAAAATGCGAAAGCATGAAATGCTGTGAAAAATATGAAGAGCACGAAAAGGTCTGAAAAATACAAGGAGCATGAATAGGTGTGAAAAATACGAGGAATATGAAAAGGTGTTGAAAAAAACGAGGAGCATGAAAAGGTGTGAACAATACTAGGAGCATGAAAATGTCTGAAAAATATGAGGAGCATGAAAAGTTTTGAAAAATACGAGGAACATGAAAAGGTGTGAAAAATATGAGGAGTATGAAACGGTGTGATAAATATGAGGAACATGAAAAGGTTTCAAAAATATGAGGAGCATGAAAAGGTGTGAAAAATACGAAGAGCATGAAAAGGTCTGAAAAATACAAGGAGCATGAATGGGTGTGAAAAATACGAGGAGCATGAAAAGGTTTGAAAAATATGAGGAGCATGAAACGGTGTGAAAATATGAAGAGCATGAAACGGTGTTAAAAATATGAAGAGCATGAAATGGTGTGAAAAACACGAGCAGCATGAAAAAATGTGGAAAACACGAAGTGCATGAAAATGTGTGAAAAATTCGAAGAGCATGAAAAGGATTGAAAATACGAAGAGCATATAAAGGTGTGAAAAATACGAGGAGCATTAAAGGTGTCACAAATACGAGGAGCATGAAAAGGTGTGAAAAATACGATGAGAAAGAAAATGTGCGAAAAATACGAGGAGCATGAAAAGGTAGGAAAAATAGTAGGAGCATGAAAAGGTCTGAAAAATACGAGGAGCATGAAACCGTGTGAAAATATCAAGAGCATGAAACGGTAGAAAAATATGATGACCTTTAAAAGGTGTCAAAAATATGAGGAGCATGAAAAGATGTGAAAAATATGAGTAGCATGAAATGGTATGAAAAATATGAGGAGCATGAAATATGTAAAAAATATGAAGAGCATAAATAGTTGTGAAATATATGAGGAGCATGAAAAGTTGTGAAACATACGAGGAGCACGAAAAGGCCTGAAAATAGGAGGAGCCCGAAAAGGTCTGAAAAATACAAGGAGCGTGAAAAGGTCTGAAAAATACCAGGAGCATGAAAAGTTCTGAAAAATATGAGGAGCATGAAAAGGTGTCAAAAATACGAGGAACATGAAAAGGTCTGAAAAATACGAGGAGCATGAAAAGCTCTCCAAAACACGAGGAGCATGAAAAGATGTTAAAAACACAAGGAGCATGAATAGGTGTGAAAAACACGAAGAGCATGAAAATGTGTGAAAAATACGAGGAGCATGTAAAGGTCTGAAAAATACGAGGAGCATGAAAAGGTCTGAAAAATACGAGGAGCATGAAAAGGTCTGAAAAATACGAGGAGAATGAAAAGTTCTGAAAAACACGAGGAGCATGAAAAGGTCTAAAAATTACTTGGAGCATGAAAAGGTGTGAACAATATGAAGAGCACGAAAAGGTGTGAAAAATACAAAGGGCTTGAAATGGTGTGAAAACACGAAGAACGTGAAACGGTGGGCAAAATACGAGGAGCATGAAAAGGTCTGAAAAATATGAAGAGCATGAAACGGTGTGAAAATATGAAGAGCATGAAACGGTGTGAAAATTATGAAGAGCATGGAAAGGTGTGATAAATAGGAGGAGCATGAAACGGTCTGAAAAATAGGAAGAGCATGAAATGGTGTGAAAAACACGAGCAGCATGAAAAGTTGTGGATAAAACGAAGTGCATGCAAATGTGTGAAAAATTCGAAGAGCATGAAAAGGTGTGAAAAATGCGAGGAGCACAAAAAGGTCTGAAATATACGAGGACCATGAAAAGGTGTGAAAAATACTAAGAGCACGAAAAGGTTTGAAAAATATGAGGACCATGAAAGAGTGTAAAAAACACGAAGAGCATGAAAATGTGTGAAAAACACGAAGAGCATGAAAATGTGTGAAAAACACGAAGAGCATGAAATTGTATGAAAAATTCAAAAAGCATGAAAAGGGTTGAAAAATACGAAGAGCATGAAAAGGTGTGAAAAATACGAGGAGCATGAAAAGGTGTGAAAAACACGAGGAGCATGAATAGGTGTGAAAAACACGAAGATCATGAACATGTGTGAAAAAAACGAGGAGCATGAAAAGGTGTGAAAAATCCGAGGAGCTTGAAAAGGTCTGGAAAACATGAGGAGCATGGAAAGGTTTGAAAAATATGAAGAGCATGAAACGGGGTGAAAATATGAGGATCATAAAATGGTCTGAAAATATGAGGAGCATAGAACGGAGTGAAAACTATGAAGAGCATGAAAAGGTGTGAAAATTATGAAGAGCATGAAACTGTGTGAAAAATATGAAAAGCATGAAAAATATGAAGAGCATGAAACTGTGTGAAAAATATGAAAAGCATGAAACTGTGAAAAATATGAAAAGCATGAAAACGTGTGAAAAATATGAAGAGCATGAAAAGGTGTGAAAAATATGAAGAGCATGAAACTGTGTGAAAAATATGAAGAGCATGAAACGGTGTGAAAAATACGAAAAGCATGAAAACGTGTGAAAAATATGAAGAGCATGAAAAGGTGGGAAAAATCTGAAGCATGAAACGGTGTGAAAAATATGAAGAGCATGAAAAGGTGTGAAAAATTACGAAAAGCATGAAAAGGTGTGAAATATATGAAGAGCATGAAAAGGTGTGAAAAATTACCAAGAGCATGAAAATGTCTGAAAAATACAAAGAGCATGAAAATGTGTGAAAAGTACAAAGAGCATGAAACGGTGTGAAAATATGAGGAGCATGAAAAGGTCTGAAAATATGAAGAGCATAGAACGGAGTGAAAAATATGAAGAGCAAGAAAAGGTGTGAAAATTATGAAGAGCATGAAACTGTATGAAAAATATGAAAAGCATGAAAAAGTGTGAAAAATATGAAGAGCATGAAAAGGTGTGAAAATATGAAGAGCATGAAACTGTGTGAAAAATATGAAGAACATGAAACGGTGTGAAAAAAAACGAAGAGCATGAAAAGGTGTGAAATATACAAAGATCATGAAAAGGTGTGAAAAATACGAAGAGCATGAAATGGTTTGAAAAATATGAAGAGCATGAAACGGGGTGAAAATATGAAGAGCATGAAACGGTGTGAAAATTATGAAGAGCATGGAAAGGTGTGATAAATAGGAGGAGCATGAAACGGTCTGAAAAATAGGAAGAGCATGAAATGGTGTGAAAAACACGAGCAGCATGAAAAGTTGTGGATAAAACGAAGTGCATGCAAATGTGTGAGAAATTCGAAGAGCATGAAAAGGTGTGAAAAATGCGAGGAGCACAAAAAGGTCTGAAATATACGAGGACCATGAAAAGGTGTGAAAAATACTAAGAGCACGAAAAGGTTTGAAAAATATGAGGACCATGAAAGAGTGTAAAAAACACGAAGAGCATGAAAATGTGTGAAAAACACGAAGAGCATGAAATTGTATGAAAAATTCAAAAAGCATGAAAAGGGTTGAAAAATACGAAGAGCATGAAAAGGTGTGAAAAATACGAGGAGCATGAAAAGGTGTGAAAAACACGAGGAGCATGAATAGGTGTGAAAAACACGAAGATCATGAACATGTGTGAAAAAAACGAGGAGCATGAAAAGGTGTGAAAAATCCGAGGAGCTTGAAAAGGTCTGGAAAACATGAGGAGCATGGAAAGGTTTGAAAAATATGAAGAGCATGAAACGGGGTGAAAATATGAGGATCATAAAATGGTCTGAAAATATGAGGAGCATAGAACGGAGTGAAAACTATGAAGAGCATGAAAAGGTGTGAAAATAATGAAGAGCATGAAACTGTGTGAAAAATATGAAAAGCATGAAAAATATGAAGAGCATGAAACTGTGTGAAAAATATGAAAAGCATGAAACTGTGAAAAATATGAAAAGCATGAAAACGTGTGAAAAATATGAAGAGCATGAAAAGGTGTGAAAAATATGAAGAGCATGAAACTGTGTGAAAAATATGAAGAGCATGAAACGGTGTGAAAAATACGAAAAGCATGAAAACGTGTGAAAAATATGAAGAGCATGAAAAGGTGGGAAAAATCTGAAGCATGAAACGGTGTGAAAAATATGAAGAGCATGAAAAGGTGTGAAAAATTACGAAAAGCATGAAAAGGTGTGAAATATATGAAGAGCATGAAAAGGTGTGAAAAATTACCAAGAGCATGAAAATGTCTGAAAAATACAAAGAGCATGAAAATGTGTGAAAAGTACAAAGAGCATGAAACGGTGTGAAAATATGAGGAGCATGAAAAGGTCTGAAAATATGAAGAGCATAGAACGGAGTGAAAAATATGAAGAGCAAGAAAAGGTGTGAAAATTATGAAGAGCATGAAACTGTATGAAAAATATGAAAAGCATGAAAAAGTGTGAAAAATATGAAGAGCATGAAAAGGTGTGAAAATATGAAGAGCATGAAACTGTGTGAAAAATATGAAGAACATGAAACGGTGTGAAAAAAAACGAAGAGCATGAAAAGGTGTGAAATATACAAAGATCATGAAAAGGTGTGAAAAATATGAAGAGCATGAAATGGTTTGAAAAATATGAAGAGCATGAAACGGGGTGAAAATATGAGGATCAAAAAATGGTCTGAAAATATGAGGAGCATAGAACGGAGTGAAAACTATGAAGAGCATGAAAAGGTGTGAAAATTATGAAGAGCATGAAACTGTGTGAAAAATATGAAAAGCATGAAAAAGTGTGAAAAATATGAAGAGCATGAAACTGTGTGAAAAATATGAAAAGCATGAAACTGTGTGAGAAATATGAAAAGCATGAAAACGTGTGAAAAATATGAAGAGCATGAAAAGGTGTGAAAAATAGGAGGAGCATGAAACGGTGTAAAAATATGAAGAGCATGAAACGTGTGAAAAATATGAGGAGCATGAAACGGGGTAAAAATGAAGACCATGAAAAGGTGTGAAAATATGAAGAGCATGAAAAGGTGTGAAAAATATGAAGAACATGAAACGGTGTGAAAAAAACGAAGAGCATGAAAAGGTGTGAAATATACAAAGATCATGAAAAGGTGTGAAAAATACGAAGAGCATGAAATGGTTTGAAAAATATGAAGAGCATGAAACGGGGTGAAAATTATGAAGAGCATGAAACTGTGTGAAAAATATGAAAAGCATGAAAAAGTGTGAAAAATATGAAGAGCATGAAAAGGTGTGAATAATGTGAAGAGCATGAAACTGTGTGAAAATTAAGAGGAACATGAAAAGATGTGAAATATACGAAGAGCATTTACAGGTGTGAAAAATTACGAAAAGCATGAAAAGGTGTGAAAAATTACCAAGAGCATGAAAATGTCTGAAAAATACAAAGAACATGAAAATGTGTGAAAAATAGGAGGAGCATGAAACGGTGTAAAAATATGAAGAGCATGAAACGTGTGAAAAATATGAGGAGCATGAGACGGTGTAAAAATGAAGACCATGAAAAGGTGTGAAAAATATGAAGAGCATGAAACGGTGTGAAAAATATGAAGAGCATGAAAAGATGTGAAAAATATGAAGAGCATGAAACGGTTTGAAAAGTATGAAGAGCTTGAAAAAGTGTGAAAAATACGAAGAGCATGACTGGTGTGAAATATATGAAGACCATGAAAAGGTGTGCAAAATTATGAAAAGAATGAAAAGTTGTGAAAAATACAAAGAGCATGAAAAGGTTTGAAAAATACGAAGTGCATGAAAAGGTGTGAAAAATATGCAGAGCATGAAACGGTGTGAAAAATGCGAAAGCAGGAAATGTTTTGAAAAATACGAAGAGCATGAAAAGGTCTGAAAAATACAAGGAGCATGAAAAGGTGTGAAAAATACAAGGAGCATGAAAAGGTGTGAAAAATACGAGGAGCATGACAACGTCTAAAATATACGAGGAGCATGAAAGGTGTGAAAAATACGAGGAGCATGAAAAGGTCTGAAAAATATGAGGAGCATGAAAAGTTCTGAAAAACACGAGGAGCATGAACAGGTGTGAATATGAGGAGCATGATAAGGTGTGAAACATACGAAGTGCATAAAAAGGTGTGAAATATACAAAGAGCATGAAAAGGTGTGAAAAATACGAAAAGCATGAAATGGTGTGAAAAATATGAAGACATGAAACGGTGTGAAAATATGAGGAGCATGAAACGGTGTGAAAAATATGAGGAGCATGAAAAGGTCTGAAAAATATGAAGAGCAATAAAAGATGTGAAAAATATGATGAGCATGAAAAGGTGTGAATAATATGAGAAGCATGATAAGGTGTGAAACATACGAAGTGCATGAAAAGTTGTAAAATATATAAAGAGCATGAAAAGGTGTGAAAAATACGAAGAGCATGATATGGTGTGAAAAAGATGAAGAGCATGAAACGGCGTAAAAATATGAGGAGCATGAAACGATGTGAAAATATGAGGAGCATAGAACGGAGTGAAAAATATGAAGAGAATGAAAAGGTGTGAAAAATATGAAGAGCATGAAACTGTGTGAAAAATATGAAAAGCATGAAAACGTGTGAAAAATATGAAGAGCATGAAAAGGTGTGAAAAATATGAAGAGCATGAAACGGTGTGAAAAATATGAAGAGCATGAAAAGGTGTGAAAAATACGAAGAGCATGAAAAGGTGTGAAATATATGAAGAGCATGAAAAGGTGTGAAAAATTACCAAGAGCATGAAAATGTCTGAAAAATACAAAGAGCATGAAAATGTGTGAAAAATACGAAGAGCATGAAAATGTGTGGAAATGTCAGGAGCATGAAAAGGTGTGAAAAATAGTAGGAGCATGAAAAGGTCTGAAAAATACGAGGAGCATGAAAAGGTGTGAAAAATACGAGGAGCATGAAAAGGTCTGAAAAATACGAGGAGCATGAAAATGTCTGAAAAATACGAGGAGCATGAAAAGGTGTGAAAAATACGAGTAGCATAAAAAGGTGGGAAAAATAGTAGGAGCGTGAAAAGGTCTGAAAATATGGGGAGCATGAAAAGGTCTGAAAAATACGAGTAGCATGAAAAGGTGTGAAAAATACAAAGAGCATGAAAAGGTGTGAAAAATACAAGGATCATGAAAAGCTCTGTAAAATACTAGAAGCATGAAAAGGTGTGAAAAATACGAGGAGCATATAAAGGTCTGAAAAATATGAGGAGCATGAAAAGGTCTAATAAACGTGAGGAGCATGAAACGGTGTGAAAATATGAAGACGTTTAAAACGTGTCAAAAACATGAGGACCATTAAAAGATGTGAAAAATATGAGGAGCATGAAATGCTATGAAAAAAATGAGGAGCATGAAAATATGTAAAAAATATGAAGAGCATGAAAAGTTGTGAAATATGAGGAGCATGAAAAGGTGTGAAAAATACGAGGAGCATGAAAAGGTGTGAAAAATACGAGGAGCATGAAAAGGTCTGAAAAATACGAGGACCATGAAAGGTATGAAAAATACGGGGAGCATGAAAAGGTCTGAAAAATACGAGGAGCATGAAAAGGTCTGGAAAATACGAGGAGCATGAAAATATCTGAAAAATATGAGGAGCATGAAACAGAATGGAAACATGAAGAGCATGAAACGGTGTGAAAAATATGAAGAGCAAGAAAAGGTGTGAAAAACATGGAGAGCATGAAAAGGTGAGAAAAATATCAAGAGCGTGAAAAGTCCTGAAAAATATGAAGAGCATTAAAAGGAGTGAAAAACACGAAGAGCATGAAAAGGTGTGAAAAACACGAAGAGCATGAAAAGGTGTGAAAAATATGAGAAGCATGAAACGGTCTGAAAAATACGAGGACCATGAAAGGTATGAAAAATACAGGGAGCATGAAAAGGTCTGAAAAATACGAGGAGCATGAAAAGGTATGAAAAATATGAGGAGCATTAAAAGATGTGAAAAATATGAAGAGCAAGAAAAGGTGTGAACAATATGAGGAGCATGAAAAGGTCTGAAAAACACGAGGAGCATGAAAAGGTGTGAAAAATACAAAGAGCATGACTGGTGTGAAATATACGAAGACAATGAAAAGGTGTGAAAAATTATGAAAAGCATGAAAAGTTGTGAAAAATACAAAGAGCATGAAAAGGTTGGAAAAATACAAAGTGCATGAAAACATGTGAAAAATACGAGGAGCATGAAACGGTGTGAAATATGTGAAAGCATGAAATGCTGTGAAAAATACGAAGAGCATGAAAAGGTCTGAAAAATACAAGGAGCATTAATAGGTGTGAAAAATACGAGGAGCATGAAAAGGTGTGAACAATACTAGGAGCATGAAAATGTCTGAAAAAAACGAGGAGCATGAAAAGGTTTGAAAAATACGAGGAGCATGAAAAGGTGTGAAAAATATGAGGAGTAAGAAACGGTGTGATAAATACGAGGAGCATGAAAATGTGTGAAAAATACGAGGAGCACGAAAAGGTGTGAAAAATACGAGGAGCACGAAAAGTTGTGAACAATAGTAGGAGCATGAAAAGGTCTGAAAAATACGAGTAGCATGAAAAGATGTGAAAAATCCGAGAAGCACGACAAGGTCTGAAATTTATGACGACCATGAAAAGTTCTAAAAAATACGAGTAGCATGATAAGGTGTGAAAAATACGAGAAGCATGAAAAGGTCTGAAAAATACGAGGAGCATGAAAGGGTGTGAAAAATATGAAGAGCATGAAAAGGTGTGAAAAATACAAGGAGCATGAAAAGGTGTGAAAAATACGATGAGAAAGAAAATGTGCGAAAAATACGAAGAGCATGAAAAGGTGTGAACAATAGTAGGAGCATGAAAAGGGCTGAAAAATACGAGGAGCATGAAAAGGTGTGAAAAATACGAGGAGCATGAAAAGGTGTGAAAAACACGAGGAGGATGAAAAGGTGTGAAAAATACGAGGAGCATATAAAGATCTGAAAAATATGAGGAGCATGAAAAAGTCTAAAAAATTTGAGGAGCATGAAATGGTGTGAAAATATGAAGATCATGAAACGGTGTGAAAAATATGAAGACCTTTTAAACGTGTCAAAAATATGAGGAGCATGAAAAGATGTGAAAAATATGAGGAGCATTAAAATATGTCAATAATATGAAGAGCATGAAAAGTTGTGAAATATATGATGAGCATGAAAAGGTGTGAAAAATATGAGGAGTACGAAAAGGTCTGCAAATATGAGGAGCACGAAAAGGTCTGAAAAATATGAGGAGCATGAAAAGGTGTGAAAACTACGAAGAGCATGAAAAGGTGTGAAAAATACGAGGTGCATGAAAAGGTGTGAAAAATACGAGGAGCATATAAAGGTCTGAAAAATATGAGGAGCATGAAAAGGTCTAAAAAATTTGAGGAGCATGAAACGGTGTGAAAATATGAAGATCATGAAACGGTGTGAAAAATATGAAGACCTTTTAAACGTGTCAAAAATACGAGGAGCATGAAAAGATGTGAAAAATATGAGGAGCATTAAAATATGTCAATAATATGAAGAGCATGAAAAGTTGTGAAATATATGAGGAGCATGAAAAGGTGTGAAAAATACGAGTACGAAAAGGTCTGCAAATACGAGAAGCACGAAGAGGTCTGAAAAATATGAGGAGCATGAAAAGGTGTGAAAACTACGAGGAGCATGAAAAGGTGTGAAAAATACGAGGTGCATGAAAACGTGTGAAAAATACTAGGAGCATGAAAATGTCTGAAAAATACGAGAAGCATGAAATGATCTGAAAAAGATGAGAATATGAAAAGGTGTGAAAAATATGAGGAGCATGAAAAGGTGTGAAAATATGAAGAGCATGAAACGGTGTTAAAAATATGAAGAGCAAGAAACGGTGTGAAAAACACGAGCAGCATGAAAAAATGTGGAAAACATGAAGTGCATGAAAATGTGTGAAAAATTCGAAGAGCATGTAAAGGTGTGAAAAATACGAGGAGCATTAAAGGTGTGAAAAACACGAGGAGCATGAAAAGGTGTGAAAAATACGATGAGAAAGAAAATCTGCTAAAAATACAAGGAGCATGAAAAGGTGGGAAAACTAGTAGCAGCATGAAAAGGTCTGAAAAATACGAGGAACATGAGACCGTGTGAAAATATAAAGAGCATGAAACGGTGTGAAAAATATGAAGACCTTTAAAAGGTGTCAAAAATATGAGGAGCATGAAAAGATGTGAAAAATAAGAGGAGCATGAAATGGTATGAAAAATATGAGGAGAATGAAATATGTAAAAAATATGAAGAGCATGAAAAATTGTGAAAAATATGAAGAGCGTGAAATGGTTTGAAAAGTATGAAGAGCTTGAAAAGGTGTGAAAAATACAAAGAGCATGACTGGTGTGAAATATACGAAGACAATGAAAAGGTGTGAAAAATTATGAAAAGCATGAAAAGTTGTGAAAAATACAAAGAGCATGAAAAGGTTTGAAAAATACAAACTGCATGAAAACATGTGAAAAATACGAGGAGCATGAAACGGTGTGAAATATGTGAAAGCATGAAATGCTGTGAAAAATACGAAGAGCATGAAAAGGTCTGAAAAATACAAGGAGCATTAATAGGTGTGAAAAATATGAGGAGCATGAAAAGGTGTGAACAATACTAGGAGCATGAAAATGTCTGAAAAAAACGAGGAGCATGAAAGGTATGAAAAATACGAGGAGCATGAAAAGGTGTGAAAAAAACAGGAGCATGAAAAGGTCTGAAAAAAATACGAGGAGCATGAAAAGGTGTGAAAAATACGATGAGAAAGAAAATGTGCGAAAATTACGAAGAGCATGAAAAGGTGTGAAAAATACGAGGAGCATGAAAATGTGTGAAAAAAACAGGAGCATGAAAAGGTCTGAAAAAAATACGAGGAGCATGAAAAGGTGTGAAAAACACGAGGAGCATGAAAAGGTGTGAAAAATACGAGGAGCATATAAAGGTCTGAAAAATATGAGAAGCATGAAAAAGTCTATAAAATTTGATGAGCATGAAATGGTGTGAAAATATGAAGATCATGAAACGGTGTGAAAAATATGAAGACCTTTTAAACGTGTCAAAAATATGAGGAGCATGAAAAGATGTGAAAAATATGAGGAGCATTAAAATATGTCAATAATATGAAGAGCATGAAAAGTTGTGAAATATATGATGAGCATGAAAAGGTGTGAAAAATATGAGGAGTACGAAAAGGTCTGCAAATATGAGGAGCACGAAAAGGTCTGAAAAATATGAGGAGCATGAAAAGGTGTGAAAACTACGAAGAGCATGAAAAGGTGTGAAAAATACTAGGAGCATGAAAATGTCTGAAAAATACGAGAAGCATGAAATGATCTGAAAAATATGAGAAGCATGAAAAGGTGTGAAAAATATGAGGAGCATGAAACGGTGTGAAAATATGAAGAGCATGAAACGGTGTTAAAAATATGAAGAGCATGAAACGGTGTGAAAAACACGAGCAGCAAGAAAAAATGTGGAAAACACGAAGTGCATGAAAATGTGTGAAAAATTCGAAGAGCATGAAAAGGTTTGAAAAATACGAGCAGCATGTAAAGGTGTGAAAAATACGAGGAGCATTAAAGGTGTGAAAAATACGAGGAGCATGAAAAGGTGTGAAAAATACGATGAGAAAGAAAATCTGCTAAAAATACAAGGAGCATGAAAAGGTGGGAAAGCTAGTAGCAGCATGAAAAGGTCTGAAAAACACGAGGAACATGAAACGGTGTGAAAATATAAAGAGCATGAAACGGTGTGAAAAATATGAAGACTTCAAAAGGTGTCAAAAATATGAGGAGCATGAAAAGATGTGAAAAATATGAGGAGCATGAAATGGTATGAAAAATATGAGAAGCATGAAATATGTAAAAAATATGAAGAGCATGAAAAGTTGTGAAAAATATGAAGAGCATGAAATGGTTTTAAAAGTATGAAGAGCTTGAAAAGGTGTGAAAAATACAAAGAGCATGACTGGTGTGAAATATACGAAGACAATGAAAAGGTGTGAAAAATTATGAAAAGCATGAAAAGTTGTGAAAAATACAAAGAGCATGAAAAGGTTTGAAAAATACAAAGTGCATGACAAGGTGTGAAAAATACGAGGAGCATGAAACGGTGTTAAAAATGCGAGAGCATGAAATGCTGTGAAAAATATGAAGAGCACGAAAAGGTCTGAAAAATACAAGGAGCATGAATAGGTGTGAAAAATACGAGGAATATGAAAAGGTGTGAACAATACTAGGAGCATGAAAATGTCTGAAAAAAACGAGGGGCATGAAAAGGTATGAAAAATACGAGGAGCATGAAAAGGTGTGAAAAAAACAGGAGCATGAAAAGGTCTGAAAAAAATACGAGGAGCATGAAAAGGTGTGAAAAATACGATGAGAAAGAATATGTGTGAAAAATATGAAGAGCATGAAAAAGTGTGAAAAATACGAGGAGCATGAAAATGTCTGAAAAAAACAGGAGCATGAAAAGGTCTGAAAAATACAAGGAGAATGAAAAGCTGTGAAAAATACGAGGAGCATGAAAAGGTCTGAAAAATACGAGAAGCATGAAAAGTTCTGAAAAACACGAGGAGCATGAAAAGGTCTAAAAAATACTTGGAGCATGAAAAGATGTGAACAATATGAAGAGCACGAAAAAGTGTGAAAAATACAAAGAGCTTGAAAAGGTGTGAAAACACGAACAGGATGAAAAGGTCTCAAAAATATGAGGAGCCTGAAAAGGTGTGAATAATCCGAGAAGAACAAAAAGGTCTGAAATATACGAGGACCATGTAAAGGTCTGAAAAATACGAGAGGCATGAAAAGATCTGAAAAATACTAGGAGTATGAAAAGGTCTGAAAAATACGAGGAGCATGACAAGGTCTGAAAAAAACGAGGAGCATGAAAAGGTCTGAAAAATACGAGGAGCATGAAAAGGTCTGGAAAACAGGAGGAGTATAAAAAGGTGTGAAAAATATGAAGAGCATGAAAAGTTCTCAAAAATATGAGGAGCCTGAAAAGGTGTGAAAAATACGAGGAGCCTGAAAAGGTGTGAAAAATATAAGAAGCATGAAATGGTGTGAAAAATACGAGTATGAAAAGGTGTGAAAAATATAAGGAGCATGAAGAGGTGTGAAAAATAGGAGGAGCATGAAAAGGTGTGAAAAATATAAGGAGCATAAAAAGGTCTGGAAAACACGAGGAGCATGAAAAGTTGTGAAAAATACAAAGAGCATGAAAAGGTTTGAAAAATACAAAGTGCATGAAAACGTGTGAAAAATATGAGGAGCATGAAACGGTGTGAAAAATGTGAAAGCATGAAATGCTGTGAAAAATACAAAGAGCATGAAAAGGTCTGAAAAATACGAGGAGCATGAAAAGGTGTCAAAAATACGAGGAGCAGGAAAAGGTCTGAAAAATACGAGGAGCATGAAAAGGTCTGGAAAACAGGAGGAGCATAAAAAGGTGTGAAAAATACGAAGAGCATGAAAAGGTCTCAAAAATATAAGGAGCCTGAAAAGGTGTGAAAAATATTAGGAGCATGAAAAGGTGTGAAAAATATAAGGAGCATGAAAAGGTGTGAAAAATACGAGGAGCATGAAAAGATGTGAAAAAAAAGAGGAGCATGAAAAGCTGTGAAAAACACGAGGAGCATGAATAGGTGTGAAAAACATGAAGAGCAGGAAACAGCGTGAAAAATACAGGAGCATGAAAAAGTTTGAAAAATACGAGGAGCATGGAAAGGTGTGAAAAATTTGAGGAGCATGAAACGGTCTGAAAAATATGAAGAGCATGAAATGGTGTGAAAAACACGAGCAGCATGAAAAGTTGTGGAAAACACGAAGTGCATGTAAATGTGTGAAAAATTTGAAGAGCATGAAAAGGTTTGCAAAATACGAAGAGCATGTAAAGGTGTGAAATATACGAGGAGCATTAAAGGTGTGAAAAATACGAAGAGCATGAAAAGGTGTGAAAAATAGTAGGAGCATGAAAAGGTCTGAAAAATACGAGGACCATGAAAAGTTGTGAAAAATACGTAGAGCATTAAAAGGTGTGAGAAAAACAAGGAGCATGAAAAGCTCTGTGAAATACGAGGAGCATGAAAAGGTGTGAAAAATACGAGGAGCATATAAATGTCTGAAAAATATGAGGAGCATGAAACGGTCTAAATAATGTGAGGAGCATGAAACGGTGTGAAAATATAAAGAGCATGAAATGGTGTGAAAAACATGAAGACCTTTAAAACATGTCAGAAATATGAGGACCATGAAAAGATGTGAAAAATATGAGGAGCATGAAACGGTATGAAAAATAGGAGGAGCATGAAAATGTGTCAAAAATATGAAGAGCATGAAAAGTTGTGAAATATATGAGGAGCATGAAAAGGTGTGAAAAATACATGGAGCATGAAAAGGTGTGAAAAATACGAGGAGCACGAAAAGGTTTGAAAGTACGAGGACCATGAAAAGGTCTGAAAAATGCGTGGAGCATGAAAAGGTCTATAAAATATGAGGAGCATATAAAGGTCAGAAAAATACGAGGAGCATGAAAAGGTGTGAAAAATACGAGGAGCATGAAAAGGTGTGAAATATATGAGGAGCATGAAAAAGTGTAAAAAACACGAATAGCATGAAAATGTGTGAAAAACACGAAGAGCATGAAAATGTATAAAAATTCAAAGAGCATGAAAAGGTTTGAAAAACACAAAGAGCATGAAAAGGTGGGAACAATACGAGGAGCATGAAAAGGTCTGTAAAATACGAGGAGCATGAAAAGATGTGAAAAATCCGAGGAGCATGAAAAGTTGTGAAAAATCCGAGGAGCACGAAAAGGTCTGAAATATACGAGGACCATGAAAAGTTCTAAAAAATACGAGTAGCATGACAAGGTGTGAAAAATATGAGAAGCATGAAAAGGTCTGAAAAATATGAGGAGCATGAAAAGGTGTGAAAAATACGAAGAGCATGAAGAGGTGTGAAAAATACAAGGAGCATGAAAAGATGTGAAAAATACGAAGAGCATGAAAAGGTCTGAAAAATATGAGGAGCATGAAAAGGTGTGAAAAATACGATGAGAAAGAAAATGTGCGAAAAATACGACGAGCATGAAAAGGTGTGAAAAATACGATGAGAAAGAAAATGTGCGAAAAATACGAGGAGCATGAAAAGGTGTGAAAAATAATAGGAGCATGAAAAGGTGTGAAAAACACGAGGAGCATGAAAAGGTGTGAAAAATACGAGGAGCATATAAAGGTCTGAAAAATATGAGGAGCATGAAAAGGTCTAAAAAATTTGAGGAGCATGAAACGGTGTGAAAATATGAAGATCATGAAACGGTGTGAAAAATATGAAGACCTTTTAAACGTGTCAAAAATATGAGGAGCATGAAAAGATGTGAAAAATATGAGGAGCATTAAAATATGTCAATAATATGAAGAGCATGAAAAGTTGTGAAATATATGAGGAGCATGAAAAGGTGTGAAAAATACGAGTAAGAAAAGGTCTGCAAATACGAGAAGCACGAAGAGGTCTGAAAAATATGAGGAGCATGAAAAGGTGTGAAAACTACGAAGAGCATGAAAAGGTGTGAAAAATACTAGGAGCATGAAAATGTCTGAAAAATACGAGAAGCATGAAATGATCTGAAAAATATGAGAATATGAAAAGTTGTGAAAAATATGAGGAGCATGAAAAGGTGTGAAAATATGAAGAGCATGAAACGGTGTTAAAAATATGAAGAGCAAGAAACGGTGTGAAAAACACGAGCAGCATGAAAAAATGTGGAAAACATGAAGTGCATGAAAATGTGAAAAATTCGAAGAGCATGTAAAGGTTTGAAAAATACGAAGAGCATGTAAAGTTGTGAAAAATACGAGGAGCATTAAAGGTGTGAAAAATACGAGGAGCATGAAAAGGTGTGAAAAATACGATGAGAAAGAAAATGTGCTAAAAATACAAGGAGCATGAAAAGGTGGGAAAAATAGTAGGAGCATGAAAAGGTCTGAAAAATAAGAGGAACATGAAACGGTGTGAAAAGATAAAGAGCATGAAACGGTGTGAAAAATTGAAGACTTCAAAAGGTGTCAAAAATATGAGGAGCATGAAAAGATGTGAAAAATATGAGGAGCATGAAATATGTAAAAAATATGAAGAGCATGAAAAGTTGTGAAAAATATGAAGAGCATGAAATGGTTTTAAAAGTATGAAGAGCTTGAAAAGGTGTGAAAAATACAAAGAGCATGACTGGTGTGAAATATACGAAGACAATGAAAAGGTGTGAAAAATTATGAAAAGCATGAAAAGTTGTGAAAAATACAAAGAACATGAAAAGGTTTGAAAAATACAAAGTGCATGACAAGGTGTGAAAAATACGAGGAGCATGAAACGGTGTTAAAAATGCGAGAGCATGAAATGCTGTGAAAAATATGAAGAGCACGAAAAGGTCTGAAAAATACAAGGAGCATGAATAGGTGTGAAAAATACGAGGAATATGAAAAGGTGTTGAAAAAAACGAGGAGCATGAAAAGGTGTGAACAATACTAGGAGCATGAAAATGTCTGAAAAATATGAGGAGCATGAAAAGTTTTGAAAAATACAAGGAACATGAAAAGGTGTGAAAAATATGAGGAGTATGAAACGGTGTGATAAATATGAGGAACATGAAAAGGTTTCAAAAATATGAGGAGCATGAAAAGGTGTGAAAAATACGAAGAGCATGAAAAGGTCTGAAAAATACAAGGAGCATGAATGGGTGTGAAAAATACGAGGAGCATGAAAAGGTTTGAAAAATATGAGGAGCATGAAACGGTGTGAAAATATGAAGAGCATGAAACGGTGTTAAAAATATGAAGAGCATGAAATGGTGTGAAAAACACGAGCAGCATGAAAAAATGTGGAAAACACGAAGTGCATGAAAATGTGTGAAAAATTCGAAGAGCATGAAAAGGATTGAAAATACGAAGAGCATATAAAGGTGTGAAAAATACGAGGAGCATTAAAGGTGTCACAAATACGAGGAGCATGAAAAGGTGTGAAAAATACGATGAGAAAGAAAATGTGCGAAAAATACGAGGAGCATGAAAAGGTAGGAAAAATAGTAGGAGCATGAAAAGGTCTGAAAAATACGAGGAGCATGAAACCGTGTGAAAATATCAAGAGCATGAAACGGTAGAAAAATATGATGACCTTTAAAAGGTGTCAAAAATATGAGGAGCATGAAAAGATGTGAAAAATATGAGTAGCATGAAATGGTATGAAAAATATGAGGAGCATGAAATATGTAAAAAATATGAAGAGCATAAATAGTTGTGAAATATATGAGGAGCATGAAAAGTTGTGAAACATACGAGGAGCACGAAAAGGCCTGAAAATAGGAGGAGCCCGAAAAGGTCTGAAAAATACAAGGAGCGTGAAAAGGTCTGAAAAATACCAGGAGCATGAAAAGTTCTGAAAAATATGAGGAGCATGAAAAGGTGTCAAAAATACGAGGAACATGAAAAGGTCTGAAAAATACGAGGAGCATGAAAAGCTCTCCAAAACACGAGGAGCATGAAAAGATGTTAAAAACACAAGGAGCATGAATAGGTGTGAAAAACACGAAGAGCATGAAAATGTGTGAAAAATACGAGGAGCATGTAAAGGTCTGAAAAATACGAGGAGCATGAAAAGGTCTGAAAAATAAGAGGAGCATGAAAAGGTCTGAAAAATACGAGGGGAATGAAAAGTTCTGAAAAACACGAGGAGCATGAAAAGGTCTAAAAATTACTTGGAGCATGAAAAGGTGTGAACAATATGAAGAGCACGAAAAGGTGTGAAAAATACAAAGGGCTTGAAATGGTGTGAAAACACGAAGAACGTGAAACGGTGGGCAAAATACGAGGAGCATGAAAAGGTCTGAAAAATATGAAGAGCATGAAACGGTGTGAAAATATGAAGAGCATGAAACGGTGTGAAAATTATGAAGAGCATGGAAAGGTGTGATAAATAGGAGGAGCATGAAACGGTCTGAAAAATAGGAAGAGCATGAAATGGTGTGAAAAACACGAGCAGCATGAAAAGTTGTGGATAAAACGAAGTGCATGCAAATGTGTGAAAAATTCGAAGAGCATGAAAAGGTGTGAAAAATGCGAGGAGCACAAAAAGGTCTGAAATATACGAGGACCATGAAAAGGTGTGAAAAATACTAAGAGCACGAAAAGGTTTGAAAAATATGAGGACCATGAAAGAGTGTAAAAAACACGAAGAGCATGAAAATGTGTGAAAAACACGAAGAGCATGAAAATGTGTGAAAAACACGAAGAGCATGAAATTGTATGAAAAATTCAAAAAGCATGAAAAGGGTTGAAAAATACGAAGAGCATGAAAAGGTGTGAAAAATACGAGGAGCATGAAAAGGTGTGAAAAACACGAGGAGCATGAATAGGTGTGAAAAACACGAAGATCATGAACATGTGTGAAAAAAACGAGGAGCATGAAAAGGTGTGAAAAATCCGAGGAGCTTGAAAAGGTCTGGAAAACATGAGGAGCATGGAAAGGTTTGAAAAATATGAAGAGCATGAAACGGGGTGAAAATATGAGGATCATAAAATGGTCTGAAAATATGAGGAGCATAGAACGGAGTGAAAACTATGAAGAGCATGAAAAGGTGTGAAAATTATGAAGAGCATGAAACTGTGTGAAAAATATGAAAAGCATGAAAAATATGAAGAGCATGAAACTGTGTGAAAAATATGAAAAGCATGAAACTGTGAAAAATATGAAAAGCATGAAAACGTGTGAAAAATATGAAGAGCATGAAAAGGTGTGAAAAATATGAAGAGCATGAAACTGTGTGAAAAATATGAAGAGCATGAAACGGTGTGAAAAATACGAAAAGCATGAAAACGTGTGAAAAATATGAAGAGCATGAAAAGGTGGGAAAAATCTGAAGCATGAAACGGTGTGAAAAATATGAAGAGCATGAAAAGGTGTGAAAAATTACGAAAAGCATGAAAAGGTGTGAAATATATGAAGAGCATGAAAAGGTGTGAAAAATTACCAAGAGCATGAAAATGTCTGAAAAATACAAAGAGCATGAAAATGTGTGAAAAGTACAAAGAGCATGAAACGGTGTGAAAATATGAGGAGCATGAAAAGGTCTGAAAATATGAAGAGCATAGAACGGAGTGAAAAATATGAAGAGCAAGAAAAGGTGTGAAAATTATGAAGAGCATGAAACTGTATGAAAAATATGAAAAGCATGAAAAAGTGTGAAAAATATGAAGAGCATGAAAAGGTGTGAAAATATGAAGAGCATGAAACTGTGTGAAAAATATGAAGAACATGAAACGGTGTGAAAAAAAACGAAGAGCATGAAAAGGTGTGAAATATACAAAGATCATGAAAAGGTGTGAAAAATACGAAGAGCATGAAATGGTTTGAAAAATATGAAGAGCATGAAACGGGGTGAAAATATGAAGAGCATGAAACGGTGTGAAAATTATGAAGAGCATGGAAAGGTGTGATAAATAGGAGGAGCATGAAACGGTCTGAAAAATAGGAAGAGCATGAAATGGTGTGAAAAACACGAGCAGCATGAAAAGTTGTGGATAAAACGAAGTGCATGCAAATGTGTGAAAAATTCGAAGAGCATGAAAAGGTGTGAAAAATGCGAGGAGCACAAAAAGGTCTGAAATATACGAGGACCATGAAAAGGTGTGAAAAATACTAAGAGCACGAAAAGGTTTGAAAAATATGAGGACCATGAAAGAGTGTAAAAAACACGAAGAGCATGAAAATGTGTGAAAAACACGAAGAGCATGAAATTGTATGAAAAATTCAAAAAGCATGAAAAGGGTTGAAAAATACGAAGAGCATGAAAAGGTGTGAAAAATACGAGGAGCATGAAAAGGTGTGAAAAACACGAGGAGCATGAATAGGTGTGAAAAACACGAAGATCATGAACATGTGTGAAAAAAACGAGGAGCATGAAAAGGTGTGAAAAATCCGAGGAGCTTGAAAAGGTCTGGAAAACATGAGGAGCATGGAAAGGTTTGAAAAATATGAAGAGCATGAAACGGGGTGAAAATATGAGGATCATAAAATGGTCTGAAAATATGAGGAGCATAGAACGGAGTGAAAACTATGAAGAGCATGAAAAGGTGTGAAAATAATGAAGAGCATGAAACTGTGTGAAAAATATGAAAAGCATGAAAAATATGAAGAGCATGAAACTGTGTGAAAAATATGAAAAGCATGAAACTGTGAAAAATATGAAAAGCATGAAAACGTGTGAAAAATATGAAGAGCATGAAAAGGTGTGAAAAATATGAAGAGCATGAAACTGTGTGAAAAATATGAAGAGCATGAAACGGTGTGAAAAATACGAAAAGCATGAAAACGTGTGAAAAATATGAAGAGCATGAAAAGGTGGGAAAAATCTGAAGCATGAAACGGTGTGAAAAATATGAAGAGCATGAAAAGGTGTGAAAAATTACGAAAAGCATGAAAAGGTGTGAAATATATGAAGAGCATGAAAAGGTGTGAAAAATTACCAAGAGCATGAAAATGTCTGAAAAATACAAAGAGCATGAAAATGTGTGAAAAGTACAAAGAGCATGAAACGGTGTGAAAATATGAGGAGCATGAAAAGGTCTGAAAATATGAAGAGCATAGAACGGAGTGAAAAATATGAAGAGCAAGAAAAGGTGTGAAAATTATGAAGAGCATGAAACTGTATGAAAAATATGAAAAGCATGAAAAAGTGTGAAAAATATGAAGAGCATGAAAAGGTGTGAAAATATGAAGAGCATGAAACTGTGTGAAAAATATGAAGAACATGAAACGGTGTGAAAAAAAACGAAGAGCATGAAAAGGTGTGAAATATACAAAGATCATGAAAAGGTGTGAAAAATACGAAGAGCATGAAATGGTTTGAAAAATATGAAGAGCATGAAACGGGGTGAAAATATGAAGAGCATGAAACGGTGTGAAAATTATGAAGAGCATGGAAAGGTGTGATAAATAGGAGGAGCATGAAACGGTCTGAAAAATAGGAAGAGCATGAAATGGTGTGAAAAACACGAGCAGCATGAAAAGTTGTGGATAAAACGAAGTGCATGCAAATGTGTGAAAAATTCGAAGAGCATGAAAAGGTGTGAAAAATGCGAGGAGCACAAAAAGGTCTGAAATATACGAGGACCATGAAAAGGTGTGAAAAATACTAAGAGCACGAAAAGGTTTGAAAAATATGAGGACCATGAAAGAGTGTAAAAAACACGAAGAGCATGAAAATGTGTGAAAAACACGAAGAGCATGAAATTGTATGAAAAATTCAAAAAGCATGAAAAGGGTTGAAAAATACGAAGAGCATGAAAAGGTGTGAAAAATACGAGGAGCATGAAAAGGTGTGAAAAACACGAGGAGCATGAATAGGTGTGAAAAACACGAAGATCATGAACATGTGTGAAAAAAACGAGGAGCATGAAAAGGTGTGAAAAATCCGAGGAGCTTGAAAAGGTCTGGAAAACATGAGGAGCATGGAAAGGTTTGAAAAATATGAAGAGCATGAAACGGGGTGAAAATATGAGGATCATAAAATGGTCTGAAAATATGAGGAGCATAGAACGGAGTGAAAACTATGAAGAGCATGAAAAGGTGTGAAAATAATGAAGAGCATGAAACTGTGTGAAAAATATGAAAAGCATGAAAAATATGAAGAGCATGAAACTGTGTGAAAAATATGAAAAGCATGAAACTGTGAAAAATATGAAAAGCATGAAAACGTGTGAAAAATATGAAGAGCATGAAAAGGTGTGAAAAATATGAAGAGCATGAAACTGTGTGAAAAATATGAAGAGCATGAAACGGTGTGAAAAATACGAAAAGCATGAAAACGTGTGAAAAATATGAAGAGCATGAAAAGGTGGGAAAAATCTGAAGCATGAAACGGTGTGAAAAATATGAAGAGCATGAAAAGGTGTAAAAAATTACGAAAAGCATGAAAAGGTGTGAAAAATTACCAAGAGCATGAAAATGTCTGAAAAATACAAACAGCATGAAAATGTGTGAAAAATACAAAGAGCATGAAACGGTGTGAAAAATATGAAGAGCATGAAAAGGTGTGAAAATATGAAGAGCATGAAACTGTGTGAAAAATATGAAGAACATGAAACGGTGTGAAAAAAAACGAAGAGCATGAAAAGGTGTGAAATATACAAAGATCATGAAAAGGTGTGAAAAATACGAAGAGCATGAAATGGTTTGAAAAATATGAAGAGCATGAAACGGGGTGAAAATATGAGGATCAAAAAATGGTCTGAAAATATGAGGAGCATAGAACGGAGTGAAAACTATGAAGAGCATGAAAAGGTGTGAAAATTATGAAGAGCATGAAACTGTGAAAAATATGAAAAGCATGAAAAAGTGTGAAAAATATGAAGAGCATGAAACTGTGTGAAAAATATGAAAAGCATGAAACTGTGTGAAAAATATGAAAAGCATGAAAACGTGTGAAAAATATGAAGAGCATGAAAAGGTGTGAAAAATAGGAGGAGCATGAAACGGTGTAAAAATATGAAGAGCATGAAACGTGTGAAAAATATGAGGAGCATGAAACGGGGTAAAAATGAAGACCATGAAAAGGTGTGAAAATATGAAGAGCATGAAAAGGTGTGAAAAATATGAAGAACATGAAACGGTGTGAAAAAAACGAAGAGCATGAAAAGGTGTGAAATATACAAAGATCATGAAAAGGTGTGAAAAATACGAAGAGCATGAAATGGTTTGAAAAATATGAAGAGCATGAAACGGGGTGAAAATTATGAAGAGCATGAAACTGTGTGAAAAATATGAAAAGCATGAAAAAGTGTGAAAAATATGAAGAGCATGAAAAGGTGTGAATAATGTGAAGAGCATGAAACTGTGTGAAAATTAAGAGGAACATGAAAAGATGTGAAATATACGAAGAGCATTTACAGGTGTGAAAAATTACGAAAAGCATGAAAAGGTGTGAAAAATTACCAAGAGCATGAAAATGTCTGAAAAATACAAAGAACATGAAAATGTGTGAAAAATAGGAGGAGCATGAAACGGTGTAAAAATATGAAGAGCATGAAACGTGTGAAAAATATGAGGAGCATGAGATGGTGTAAAAATGAAGACCATGAAAAGGTGTGAAAAATATGAAGAGCATGAAACGGTGTGAAAAATATGAAGAGCATGAAAAGATGTGAAAAATATGAAGAGCATGAAACGGTTTGAAAAGTATGAAGAGCTTGAAAAAGTGTGAAAAATACGAAGAGCATGACTGGTGTGAAATATATGAAGACCATGAAAAGGTGTGCAAAATTATGAAAAGAATGAAAAGTTGTGAAAAATACAAAGAGCATGAAAAGGTTTGAAAAATACGAAGTGCATGAAAAGGTGTGAAAAATATGCAGAGCATGAAACGGTGTGAAAAATGCGAAAGCAGGAAATGTTTTGAAAAATACGAAGAGCATGAAAAGGTCTGAAAAATACAAGGAGCATGAAAAGGTGTGAAAAATACAAGGAGCATGAAAAGGTGTGAAAAATACGAGGAGCATGAAAACGTCTAAAAAATACGAGGAGCATGAAAGGTGTGAAAAATACGAGGAGCATGAAAAGGTCTGAAAAATATGAGGAGCATGAAAAGTTCTGAAAAACACGAGGAGCATGAACAGGTGTGAATATGAGGAGCATGATAAGGTGTGAAACATACGAAGTGCATAAAAAGGTGTGAAATATACAAAGAGCATGAAAAGGTGTGAAAAATACGAAAAGCATGAAATGGTGTGAAAAATATGAAGACATGAAACGGTGTGAAAATATGAGGAGCATGAAACGGTGTGAAAAATATGAGGAGCATGAAAAGGTCTGAAAAATATGAAGAGCAATAAAAGATGTGAAAAATATGATGAGCATGAAAAGGTGTGAATAATATGAGAAGCATGATAAGGTGTGAAACATACGAAGTGCATGAAAAGTTGTAAAATATATAAAGAGCATGAAAAGGTGTGAAAAATACGAAGAGCATGATATGGTGTGAAAAAGATGAAGAGCATGAAACGGCGTAAAAATATGAGGAGCATGAAACGATGTGAAAATATGAGGAGCATAGAACGGAGTGAAAAATATGAAGAGAATGAAAAGGTGTGAAAAATATGAAGAGCATGAAACTGTGTGAAAAATATGAAAAGCATGAAAACGTGTGAAAAATATGAAGAGCATGAAAAGGTGTGAAAAATATGAAGAGCATGAAACGGTGTGAAAAATATGAAGAGCATGAAAAGGTGTGAAAAATACGAAGAGCATGAAAAGGTGTGAAATATATGAAGAGCATGAAAAGGTGTGAAAAATTACCAAGAGCATGAAAATGTCTGAAAAATACAAAGAGCATGAAAATGTGTGAAAAATACGAAGAGCATGAAAATGTGTGAAAATGTCAGGAGCATGAAAAGGTGTGAAAAATAGTAGGAGCATGAAAAGGTCTGAAAAATACGAGGAGCATGAAAAGGTGTGAAAAATACGAGGAGCATGAAAAGGTCTGAAAAATACGAGGAGCATGAAAATGTCTGAAAAATACGAGGAGCATGAAAAGGTGTGAAAAATACGAGTAGCATAAAAAGGTGTGAAAAATAGTAGGAGCGTGAAAAGGTCTGAAAATATGGGGAGCATGAAAAGGTCTGAAAAATACGAGTAGCATGAAAAGGTGTGAAAAATACAAAGAGCATGAAAAGGTGTGAAAAATACAAGGATCATGAAAAGCTCTGTAAAATACTAGAAGCATGAAAAGGTGTGAAAAATATGAGGAGCATATAAAGGTCTGAAAAATATGAGGAGCATGAAAAGGTCTAATAAACGTGAGGAGCATGAAACGGTGTGAAAATATGAAGACGTTTAAAACGTGTCAAAAACATGAGGACCATTAAAAGATGTGAAAAATATGAGGAGCATGAAATGCTATGAAAAAAATGAGGAGCATGAAAATATGTAAAAAATATGAAGAGCATGAAAAGTTGTGAAATATGAGGAGCATGAAAAGGTGTGAAAAATACGAGGAGCATGAAAAGGTGTGAAAAATACGAGGAGCATGAAAAGGTCTGAAAAATACGAGGACCATGAAAGGTATGAAAAATACGGGGAGCATGAAAAGGTCTGAAAAATACGAGGAGCATGAAAAGGTCTGGAAAATACGAGGAGCATGAAAATATCTGAAAAATATGAGGAGCATGAAACAGAATGGAAACATGAAGAGCATGAAACGGTGTGAAAAATATGAAGAGCAAGAAAAGGTGTGAAAAACATGGAGAGCATGAAAAGGTGAGAAAAATATCAAGAGCGTGAAAAGTCCTGAAAAATATGAAGAGCATTAAAAGGAGTGAAAAACACGAAGAGCATGAAAAGGTGTGAAAAACACGAAGAGCATGAAAAGGTGTGAAAAATATGAGAAGCATGAAACGGTCTGAAAAATACGAGGACCATGAAAGGTATGAAAAATACAGGGAGCATGAAAAGGTCTGAAAAATACGAGGAGCATGAAAAGGTATGAAAAATATGAGGAGCATTAAAAGATGTGAAAAATATGAAGAGCAAGAAAAGGTGTGAACAATATGAGGAGCATGAAAAGGTGTGAAAAATACGAGGAGCATGAAAAGGTCTGAAAAGCACGAGGAGCATGAAAAGGTCTGAAAAATACGAAGACCATGAAAGGTATGAAAAATACTAGGAGAATGAAAAGGTCTGAAAAATACGAGGACCATGAAAATGTCTGAAAAATATGAGGGGCCTGAATGTCTGAAAAATATGAGGAACGTGAAAAAGTCTGAAAAACACGAGGAGCATGAAAAGGTCTGAAAAATATGAGGAGCATGAAAAGGTGTCAAAAATATGACTAGCATGAAATGCTGTGAAAATATGAAGAGCATGAAATGGTGTGAAGAAATATGAGGAGCAGGAAAAGGTGTGGAAAACACGAAGAGCAAGAAAAGGTGTGAAAAACACGGAGAGCATGAAAAGGTGAGAAAAATATCAAGAGCGTGAAAAGTCCTGAAAAATATGAAGAGCATTAAAAGGAGTGAAAAACACGAAGAGCATGAAAAGGTGTGAAAAACACGAAGAGCATGAAAAGGTGTGAAAAATATGAGAAGCATGAAACGGTCTGAAAAATACGAGGACCATGAAAGGTATGAAAAATACAGGGAGCATGAAAAGGTCTGAAAAATACGAGGAGCATGAAAAGGTGTGAAAAATACGAGGAGCATGAAAAGGTGTGAAAAGTACGAGGGGCCTTAATGTCTGAAAAATACAAGGAGCGTGAAAAGGTGTGAAAAATAGGAGGAATATGAAAATGTGTGAAAAATACGAGGAACACGAAAAGGTCTGAAAAACACGAGGAGCATGTAAATATCTGAAAAATACGAGGAGCATGAAAAGGTCTGGAAAATACGGGAAGCATGAAAAGGTGTGAAAAATAAGAGGAGCATGAAATGTTATCAAAAATATGAGGAGCATGAAACGGTGTGAAAATATCATGAGCATGAAACCGTGTGAAAAATATGAAGAGCATGAAAGGTGTGAGAAATATGAGGAGCATGAAAAGGTCTGAAAAGTACAAGGAGCAGGAAAAGATCGGAAAAATACTAGGAGAATGAAAAGGTCTGAAAAATATGAGGAGCATGAAATGGTCTGAAAATTACGAGGAGCATGAAAAGATGTCAAAAATACGAGGAAAATGAAAAGGCCTGAAAAATATGGGGAGCATGAATAGGTCTGGAAAATACGAGGAACATGAAAAGGTCTGGAAAATACGAGGAGCATGAAAATGTGTGAAAAACATGAGGAGCATGAAAATGTCTCAAAAATATGAGGAGGATGAAACGTTGTGAAAATATGAAGAGCATGAAACGCTGTGAAAAATATGAAGAGCATGAAAGGTGTGGAAAACATGAGGAGCATGAAAAGGTGTGAAAAATTCGAGGAGCATGAAAAGGTCTGAAAACACGAGGAGCACGAAAAGTTCTGAAAAATACGAGGAGCATGAAAAGCTCTGTAAAATACGAGGAGCATGAAAAGGTCTGAAAAATACGAGGAGCATGAAACGGTCTGAAAAATACAAGGAGCATGAAAAGGTGTAAAAATACGAAGAGCAAAAAAGGTCTGAAAAATACGAGGAGCATGAAAAGGTCTGAAAAATACTCGGAGCATGAAAAGGTCTATATAATACGAGGAGCATGAAAAGGTCTGAAAATTACAAGGAGCATGAAAAGGTCTGAAAAATGCGAGGAGCATGAAAAGGTGTGAAAAACACAAGAGCATGAAAATGTGTGAAAAATACGAGGAGCATGAAAATGTTTGAAAAATACGAGGAGCATGAAAAGTTGTGAAAAATACGAGGAGCATGAAAAGATGTGAAAAATATGAGAAGCATGAAACGGTCTGAAAAAGACGAGGATCATGAAAAGGTGTCAAAAATATGAGAAGCATGAAAAGGTGTGAAATATATGAGGAACATGAAACGGTCTGAAAAATATGAGGAGCATGAAACGTTGTGAAAATATGAAGAGCATGAAATGGTATGAAAAATATGAAGAGCTTTAAATCGTATCAAATATATGACGAACATAAAAAGATGTGAAAAATATGAGGAGCATGAAACGGTATGAAAAATATGAGGAGCATGAAACGATGTGAAAAATATGAAGAGCATGAAAAGTTGTGAACAATATGAGGAGCATGAAAAGGTGTGAAAAATACGAGGAGCATGAAAAGGTCTGAAAAACACGAGGAGCATGAAAATGTCTGAAAAATACGAGGTGCCTGAATGTCTGAAAAATACGAGGAGCGTGAAAAGGTCTGAAAAACACGAGGAGCATGAAAAGGTCTGAAAAATACGAAGACCATGAAAGGTATGAAAAATACAGGGAGCATGAAAAGGTCTGAAAAATAAGAGGAGCATGAAAGGTATGAAAAATACAGGGAGCATGAAAAGGTCTGAAAAATACGAGGACCATGAAAATGTCTGAAAAATATGAGGAGCGTGAAAAAGTCTGAAAAACATGAGGAGCATGAAAAGGTCTGAAAAATATGAGGAGCATGAAAAGGTGTCAAAAATATGACTAGCATGAAATGCTGTGAAAATATGAAGAGCATGAAATGGTGTGAAGAAATATGAGGAGCAGGAAAAGGTGTGGAAAACACAAAGAGCAAGAAAAGGTGTGAAAAACACGGAGAGCATGAAAAGGTGAGAAAAATATCAAGAGCGTGAAAAGTCCTGAAAAATATGAAGAGCATTAAAAGGAGTGAAAAACACGAAGAGCATGAAAAGGTGTGAAAAACACGAAGAGCATGAAAAGGTGTGAAAAATATGAGAAGCATGAAACGGTCTGAAAAATACGAGGACCATGAAAGGTATGAAAAATACAGGGAGCATGAAAAGGTCTGAAAAATACGAGGAGCATGAAAAGGTATGAAAAATATGAGGAGCATTAAAAGATGTGAAAAATATGAAGAGCAAGAAAAGGTGTGAACAATATGAGGAGCATGAAAAGGTGTGAAAAATACGAGGAGCATGAAAAGGTGTGAAAAGTACGAGGGGCCTTAATGTCTGAAAAATACAAGGAGCGTGAAAAGGTGTGAAAAATAGGAGGAATATGAAAATGTGTGAAAAATACGAGGAGCATGAAAAGGTCTGGAAAATACGGGAAGCATGAAAAGGTGTGAAAAATAAGAGGAGCATGAAATGTTATCAAAAATATGAGGAGCATGAAACGGTGTGAAAATATCATGAGCATGAAACCGTGTGAAAAATATGAAGAGCATGAAAGGTGTGAGAAATATGAGGAGCATGAAAAGGTCTGAAAAGTATAAGGAGCAGGAAAAGATCGGAAAAATACTAGGAGAATGAAAAGGTCTGAAAAATATGAGGAGCATGAAATGGTCTGAAAATTACGAGGAGCATGAAAAGATGTCAAAAATACGAGGAAAATGAAAAGGTCTGAAAAATACGGGGAGCATGAATAGGTCTGGAAAATACGAGGAGCATGAAAAGGTCTGGAAAATACGAGGAGCATGAAAATGTGTGAAAAACATGAGGAGCATGAAAACGTCTCAAAAATATGAGGAGGATGAAACGGTGTGAAAATATGAAGAGCATGAAACGCTGTGAAAAATATGAAGAGCATGAAAGGTGTGGAAAACATGAGGAGCATGAAAAGGTGTGAAAAATACGAGGAGCAAGAAAAGGTGTGAAAAATTCGAGGAGCATGAAAAGGTCTGAAAATACGAGGAGCACGAAAAGTTCTGAAAAATACGAGGAGCATGAAAAGCACTGTAAAATACGAGGAGCATGAAAAGGTCTGAAAAATACGAGGAGCATGAAAATGTCTGAAAAATATGAGGAGCGTGAAAAAGTCTGAAAAACATGAGGAGCATGAAAAGGTCTGAAAAATATGAGGAGCATGAAAAGGTGTCAAAAATATGACTAGCATGAAATGCTGTGAAAATATGAAGAGCATGAAATGGTGTGAAGAAATATGAGGAGCAGGAAAAGGTGTGGAAAACACAAAGAGCAAGAAAAGGTGTGAAAAACACGGAGAGCATGAAAAGGTGAGAAAAATATCAAGAGCGTGAAAAGTCCTGAAAAATATGAAGAGCATTAAAAGGAGTGAAAAACACGAAGAGCATGAAAAGGTGTGAAAAACACGAAGAGCATGAAAAGGTGTGAAAAATATGAGAAGCATGAAACGGTCTGAAAAATACGAGGACCATGAAAGGTATGAAAAATACAGGGAGCATGAAAAGGTCTGAAAAATACGAGGAGCATGAAAAGGTATGAAAAATATGAGGAGCATTAAAAGATGTGAAAAATATGAAGAGCAAGAAAAGGTGTGAACAATATGAGGAGCATGAAAAGGTGTGAAAAATACGAGGAGCATGAAAAGGTGTGAAAACTACGAGGAGCATGAAAAGGTCTGGAAAATACGGGAAGCATGAAAAGGTGTGAAAAATAAGAGGAGCATGAAATGTTATCAAAAATATGAGGAGCATGAAACGGTGTGAAAATATCATGAGCATGAAACCGTGTGAAAAATATGAAGAGCATGAAAGGTGTGAGAAATATGAGGAGCATGAAAAGGTCTGAAAAGTATAAGGAGCAGGAAAAGATTGGAAAAATACTAGGAGAATGAAAAGGTCTGAAAAATATGAGGAGCATGAAATGGTCTGAAAAATACGAGGAGCATGAAAAGGTCTGAAAAATACAAGGAGCATGAAAAGGTGTAAAAATACGAGGAGCAAAAAAAGGTCTGAAAAATACGAGGAGCATGAAAAGGTGTAAAAATACGAGGAGCAAAAAAAGGTCTGAAAAATACGAGGAGCATGAAAAGCTCTGTAAAATACGAGGAGCATGAAAAGGTCTGAAAAATACGAGGAGCATGAAAAGGTCTGAAAAATACAAGGAGCATGAAAAGGTGTAAAAATACGAGGAGCAAAAAAAGGTCTGAAAAATACGAGGAGCATGAAAAGGTCTGAAAAATACGAGGAGCATGAAAAGGTCTATATAATACGAGGAGCATGAAAAGGTCTGAAAAATACAAGGAGCATGAAAAGGTGTAAAAATACGAGGAGCAAAAAAAGGTCTGAAAAATACGAGGAGCATGAAAAGGTCTGAAAAATACGAGGAGCATGAAAAGGTCTATATAATACGAGGAGCATGAAAAGGTCTGAAAATTACAAGGAGCATGAAAAGGTCTGAAAAATGCGAAGGGCATGAAAAGGTGTGAAAAACACAAGAGCATGAAAATGTGTGAAAAATACGAGGAGCATGAAAAGGTTTGAAAAATACGAGGAGCATGAAAAGTTGTGAAAAATACGAGGAGCATGAAAAGATGTGAAAAATATGAGAAGCATGAAACGGTCTGAAAAAGACGAGGATCATGAAAAGGTGTCAAAAATATGAGAAGCATGAAAAGGTGTGAAATATATGAGGAACATGAAACGGTCTGAAAAATATGAGGAGCATGAAACGTTGTGAAAATATGAAGAGCATGAAATGGTATGAAAAATATGAAGAGCTTTAAATCGTATCAAATATATGACGAACATAAAAAGATGTGAAAAATATGAGGAGCATGAAACGGTATGAAAAATATGAGGAGCATGAAACGATGTGAAAAATATGAAGAGCATGAAAAGTTGTGAACAATATGAGGAGCATGAAAAGGTGTGAAAAATACGAGGAGCATGAAAAGGTCTGAAAAATACGAGGTGCCTGAATGTCTGAAAAATACGAGGAGCGTGAAAAGGTCTGAAAAACACGAGGAGCATGAAAAGGTCTGAAAAATACGAAGACCATGAAAGGTATGAAAAATACAGGGAGCATGAAAAGGTCTGAAAAATACGAGGAGCATGAAAGGTATGAAAAATACAGGGAGCATGAAAAGGTCTGAAAAATACGAGGACCATGAAAATGTCTGAAAAATATGAGGAGCGTGAAAAAGTCTGAAAAACATGAGGTGCATGAAAAGGTCTGAAAAATATGAGGAGCATGAAAAGGTGTCAAAAAAGACTAGCATGAAATGCTGTGAAAATATGAAGAGCATGAAATGGTGTGAAGAAATATGAGGAGCAGGAAAAGGTGTGGAAAACACAAAGAGCAAGAAAAGGTGTGAAAAACACGGAGAGCATGAAAAGGTGAGAAAAATATCAAGAGCGTGAAAAGTCCTGAAAATATGAAGAGCATTAAAAGGAGTGAAAAACACGAAGAGCATGAAAAGGTGTGAAAAACACGAAGAGCATGAAAAGGTGTGAAAAATATGAGAAGCATGAAACGGTCTGAAAAATATGAGGACCATGAAAGGTATGAAAAATACAGGGAGCATGAAAAGGTCTGAAAAATACGAGGAGCATGAAAAGGTATGAAAAATATGAGGAGCATTAAAAGATGTGAAAAATATGAAGAGCAAGAAAAGGTGTGAAAAATATGAGGAGCATGAAAAGGTGTGAAAAATACGAGGAGCATGAAAAGGTGTGAAAAGTACGAGGGGCCTTAATGTCTGAAAAATACAAGGAGCGTGAAAAGGTGTGAAAAATAGGAGGAATATGAAAATGTGTGAAAAATACGAGGAGCATGAAAAGGTCTGGAAAATACGGGAAGCATGAAAAGGTGTGAAAAATAAGAGGAGCATGAAATGTTATCAAAAATATGAGGAGCATGAAACGGTGTGAAAATATCATGAGCATGAAACCGTGTGAAAAATATGAAGAGCATGAAAGGTGTGAGAAATATGAGGAGCATGAAAAGGTCTGAAAAGTATAAGGAGCAGGAAAAGATCGGAAAAATACTAGGAGAATGAAAAGGTCTGAAAAATATGAGGAGCATGAAATGGTCTGAAAATTACGAGGAGCATGAAAAGATGTCAAAAATACGAGGAAAATGAAAAGGTCTGAAAAATACGGGGAGCATGAATAGGTCTGGAAAATACGAGGAGCATGAAAAGGTCTGGAAAATACGAGGAGCATGAAAATGTGTGAAAAACATGAGGAGCATGAAAACGTCTCAAAAATATGAGGAGGATGAAACGGTGTGAAAATATGAAGAGCATGAAACGCTGTGAAAAATATGAAGAGCATGAAAGGTGTGGAAAACATGAGGAGCATGAAAAGGTGTGAAAAATACGAGGAGCATGAAAAGGTCTGAAAATACGAGGAGCACGAAAAGTTCTGAAAAATACGAGGAGCATGAAAAGCTCTGTAAAATATGAGGAGCATGAAAAGGTCTGAAAAATACTCGGAGCATGAAAAGGTCTATATAATACGAGGAGCATGAAAAGGTCTGAAAATTACAAGGAGCATGAAAAGGTCTGAAAAATGCGAAGGGCATGAAAAGGTGTGAAATACACAAGAGCATGAAAATGTGTGAAAAATACGAGGAGCATGAAAAGGTTTGAAAAATACGAGGACCATGAAAAGTTGTGAAAAATACGAGGAGCATGAAAAGGTGTGAAAAATACGAGAAGCATGAAACGGTCTGAAAAAGACGAGGATCATGAAAAGGTGTCAAAAATATGAGAAGCATGAAAAGGTGTGAAATATATGAGGAACATGAAACGGTCTGAAAAATATGAGGAGCATGAAACGTTGTGAAAATATGAAGAGCATGAAATGGTATGAAAAATATGAAGAGCTTTAAATCGTATCAAATATATGACGAACATAAAAAGATGTGAAAAATATGAGGAGCATGAAACGATGTGAAAAATATGAAGAGCATGAAAAGTTGTGAACAATATGAGGAGCATGAAAAGGTGTGAAAAATACGAGGAGCATGAAAATGTCTGAAAAATACGAGGGGCCTTAATGTCTGAAAAATACGAGGAGCGTGAAAAGGTGTGAAAAATAGGAGGAATATGAAAATGTGTGAAAAATACGAGGAGCATGAAAAGTTCTGAAAAACACGAGGAGCATGAAAATGTCTGAAAAATACGAGGTGCCTAAATGTCTGAAAAATACGAGGAGCGTGAAAAGGTCTGAAAAACACGAGGAGCATGAAAAGGTCTGAAAAATACGAAGACCATGAAAGGTATGAAAAATACAGGGAGCATGAAAAGGTCTGAAAAATACGAGGAGTATGAAAGGTATGAAAAATACAGGGAGCATGAAAAGGTCTGAAAAATACGAGGACCATGAAAATGTCTGAAAAATATGAGGGGCCTGAATGTCTGAAAATATGAGGAGCGTGAAAAAGTCTGAAAAACAAGAAGAGCATGAAAAGGTGTGAAAAACAGGAAGAGCATGAAAAGGTGTGAATAATACGAGAAGCATGAAACGGTCTGAAAAGTACGAGGACCATGAAAGGTATGAAAGATACGGGGAGCATGAAAAGGTCTGAAAAATATGAGGAGCATGAAAAGGTGTGAAAAATAAGAGGAGCATGAAAAGTTATCAAAAATATGAGGAGCATGAAACGGTGTGAAAATATCATGAGCATGAAACTGTGTGAAAAATAGGAAGAGCATGAAAGGTGTGAGAAATATGAGGAGAATGAAAAGGTCTGAAAAGTACAAGGAGCATGAAAAGATCGGAAAAATACTAGGAGAATGAAAAGGTCTGAAAAATACGAGGAGCATGAAAAGGAGTGAAAAACACAAGAGCATGAAAATGTGTGAAAAATAAGAGGAGCATGAAAAGGTTTGAAAAATATGAGGAGCATGAAAAGTTGTGAAAAATACGAGGAGCATGAAAAGGTGTGAAAAATACGAGAAGCATGAAACGGTCTGAAAAATACAAGGAGCATGAAAAGGTGTAAAAATACGAGGAGCAAAAAAAGGTCTGAAAAATACGAGGAGCATGAAAAGGTCTGAAAAATACTCGGAGCATGAAAAGGTCTATATAATACGAGGAGCATGAAAATGTGTGAAAAACATGAGGAGCATGAAAACGTCTCAAATATATGAGGAGGATGAAACGGTGTGAAAATATGAAGAGCATGAAACGCTGTGAAAAATATGAAGAGCATGAAAGGTGTGGAAAACATGAGGAGCATGAAAAGGTCTGAAAAATACTCGGAGCATGAAAAGGTCTATATAATACGAGGAGCATGAAAAGGTCTGAAAATTACAAGGAGCATGAAAAGGTCTGAAAAATGCGAAGGGCATGAAAAGGTGTGAAATACACAAGAGCATGAAAATGTGTGAAAAATACGAGGAGCATGAAAAGGTTTGAAAAATACGAGGACCATGAAAAGTTGTGAAAAATACGAGGAGCATGAAAAGGTGTGAAAAATACGAGAAGCATGAAACGGTCTGAAAAAGACGAGGATCATGAAAAGGTGTCAAAAATATGAGAAGCATGAAAAGGTGTGAAATATATGAGGAACATGAAACGGTCTGAAAAATATGAGGAGCATGAAACGTTGTGAAAATATGAAGAGCATGAAATGGTATGAAAAATATGAAGAGCTTTAAATCGTATCAAATATATGACGAACATAAAAAGATGTGAAAAATATGAGGAGCATGAAACGATGTGAAAAATATGAAGAGCATGAAAAGTTGTGAACAATATGAGGAGCATGAAAAGGTGTGAAAAATACGAGGAGCATGAAAATGTCTGAAAAATACGAGGGGCCTTAATGTCTGAAAAATACGAGGAGCGTGAAAAGGTGTGAAAAATAGGAGGAATATGAAAATGTGTGAAAAATACGAGGAGCATGAAAAGTTCTGAAAAACACGAGGAGCATGAAAATGTCTGAAAAATACGAGGTGCCTAAATGTCTGAAAAATACGAGGAGAGTGAAAAGGTCTGAAAAACACGAGGAGCATGAAAAGGTCTGAAAAATACGAAGACCATGAAAGGTATGAAAAATAAAGGGAGCATGAAAAGGTCTGAAAAATACGAGGAGCATGAAAGGTATGAAAAATACAGGGAGCATGAAAAGGTCTGAAAAATACGAGGACCATGAAAATGTCTGAAAAATATGAGGGGCCTGAATGTCTGAAAAATATGAGGAGCGTGAAAAAGTCTGAAAAACACGAGGAGCATGAAAAGGTCTGAAAAATATGAGGAGCATGAAAAGATGTCAAAAATATGACTAGCATGAAATGCTGTGAAAATATGAAGAGCATGAAATGGTGTGAATAAATATGAGGAGCAGGAAAAGGTGTGGAAAACACGAAGAGCAAGAAAAGGTGTGAAAAACACGGAGAGCATGAAAAGGTGAGAAAAATATCAAGAGCGTGAAAAGGCCTGAAAGATATGAAGAGCATTAAAAGGAGTGAAAAACACGAAGAGCATGAAAAGGTGTGAAAAACAGGAAGAGCATGAAAAGGTGTGAATAATACAAGAAGCATGAAACGGTCTGAAAAATACGAGGACCATGAAAGGTATGAAAGATACAGGGAGCATGAAAAGGTCTGAAAAATATGAGGAGCATGAAAAGGTGTGAAAAATAAGAGGAGCATGAAAAGTTATCAAAAATATGAGGAGCATGAAACGGTGTGAAAATATCATGAGCATGAAACTGTGTGAAAAATATGAAGAGCATGAAAGGTGTGAGAAATATGAGGGAATGAAAAGGTCTGAAAAGTACAAGGAGCATGAAAAGATCGGAAAAATACTAGGAGAATGAAAAGGTCTGAGAAATACGAGGAGCATGAAAAGGAGTGAAAAACACAAGAGCATGAAAATGTGTGAAAAATAAGAGGAGCATGAAAAGGTGTGAAAAATAAGAGGAGCATGAAAAGTTATCAAAAATATGAGGAGCATGAAACGGTGTGAAAATATCATGAGCATGAAACTGTGTGAAAAATATGAAGAGCATGAAAGGTGTGAGAAATATGAGGAGAATGAAAAGGTCTGAAAAGTACAAGGAGCATGAAAAGATCGGAAAAATACTAGGAGAATGAAAAGGTCTGAAAAATACGAGGAGCATGAAAAGGAGTGAAAAACACAAGAGCATGAAAATGTGTGAAAAATAAGAGGAGCATGAAAAGGTTTGAAAAATATGAGGAGCATGAAAAGTTGTGAAAAATACGAGGAGCATGAAAAGGTGTGAAAAATACGAGAAGCATGAAACGGTCTGAAAAATACAAGGAGCATGAAAAGGTGTAAAAATACGAGGAGCAAAAAAGGTCTGAAAAATACGAGGAGCATGAAAAGGTCTGAAAAATACTCGGAGCATGAAAAGGTCTATATAATACGAGGAGCATGAAAAGGTCTGAAAATTACAAGGAGCATGAAAAGGTCTGAAAAATGCGAGGAGCATGAAAAGGTGTGAAAAACACAGGAGCATGAAAATGTGTGAAAAATACGAGGAGCATGAAAAGGTTTGAAAAATACGAGGAGCATGAAAAGTTGTGAAAAATACGAGGAGCATGAAAGGATGTGAAAAATATGAGAAGCATGAAACGGTCTGAAAAAGACGAGGATCATGAAAAGGTGTCAAAAATATGAGAAGCATGAAAAGGTGTGAAATATATGAGGAACATGAAACGGTCTGAAAAATATGAGGAGCATGAAACGTTGTGAAAATATGAAGAGCATGAAATGGTATGAAAAATATGAAGAGCTTTAAATCGTATCAAATATATGACGAACATAAAAAGATGTGAAAAATATGAGGAGCATGAAACGGTATGAAAAATATGAGGAGCATGAAACGGTGTGAAAATATCATGAGCATGAAACTGTGTGAAAAATATGAAGAGCATGAAAGGTGTGAGAAATATGAGGAGAATGAAAAGGTCTGAAAAGTACAAGGAGCATGAAAAGATCGGAAAAATACTAGGAGAATGAAAAGGTCTGAAAAATACGAGGAGCATGAAAAGTTGTGAAAAATACGAGGAGCATGAAACGGTCTGAAAAAGACGAGGATCATGAAAAGGTGTCAAAAATAAGAGGAGCATGAAAAGGTGTGAAATATATGAGGAACATGAAACGGTCTGAAAAATATGAGGAGCATGAAAGGTTGTGAAAATATGAAGAGCATGAAATGGTATGAAAAATATGAAGAGCTTTAAATCGTATCAAATATATGACGAACATAAAAAGATGTGAAAAATATGAGGAGCATGAAACGATGTGAAAAATATGAAGAGCATGAAAAGTTGTGAACAATATGAGGAGCATGAAAAGGTGTGAAAAATACGAGGAGCATGAAAATGTCTGAAAAATACGAGGGGCCTTAATGTCTGAAAAATACGAGGAGCGTGAAAAGGTGTGAAAAATAGGAGGAATATGAAAATGTGTGAAAAATACGAGGAGCATGAAAAGTTCTGAAAAACACGAGGAGCATGAAAATGTCTGAAAAATACGAGGTGCCTAAATGTCTGAAAAATACGAGGAGCGTGAAAAGGTCTGAAAAACACGAGGAGCATGAAAAGGTCTGAAAAATACGAAGACCATGAAAGGTATGAAAAATACAGGGAGCATGAAAAGGTCTGAAAAATACGAGGAGTATGAAAGGTATGAAAAATACAGGGAGCATGAAAAGGTCTGAAAAATACGAGGACCATGAAAATGTCTGAAAAATATGAGGGGCCTGAATGTCTGAAAAATATGAGGAGCGTGAAAAAGTCTGAAAAACAAGAAGAGCATGAAAAGGTGTGAAAAACAGGAAGAGCATGAAAAGGTGTGAATAATACGAGAAGCATGAAACGGTCTGAAAAGTACGAGGACCATGAAAGGTATGAAAGATACAGGGAGCATGAAAAGGTCTGAAAAATATGAGGAGCATGAAAAGGTGTGAAAAATAAGAGGAGCATGAAAAGTTATCAAAAATATGAGGAGCATGAAACGGTGTGAAAATATCATGAGCATGAAACTGTGTGAAAAATAGGTAGAGCATGAAAGGTGTGAGAAATATGAGGAGAATGAAAAGGTCTGAAAAGTACAAGGAGCATGAAAAGATCGGAAAAATACTAGGAGAATGAAAAGGTCTGAAAAATACGAGGAGCATGAAAAGGAGTGAAAAACACAAGAGCATGAAAATGTGTGAAAAATAAGAGGAGCATGAAAAGGTTTGAAAAATATGAGGAGCATGAAAAGTTGTGAAAAATACGAGGAGCATGAAAAGGTGTGAAAAATACGAGAAGCATGAAACGGTCTGAAAAATACAAGGAGCATGAAAAGGTGTAAAAATACGAGGAACAAAAAAGGTCTGAAAAATACGAGGAGCATGAAAAGGTCTGAAAAATACTCGGAGCATGAAAAGGTCTATATAATACGAGGAGCATGAAAAGGTCTGAAAATTACAAGGAGCATGAAAAGGTCTGAAAAATGCGAGGAGCATGAAAAGGTGTGAAAAACACAAGAGCATGAAAATGTGTGAAAAATACGAGGAGCATGAAAAGGTTTGAAAAATACGAGGACAATGAAAAGTTGTGAAAAATACGAGGAGCATGAAAAGGTGTGAAAAATACGAGAAGCATGAAACGGTCTGAAAAAGACGAGGATCATGAAAAGGTGTCAAAAATATGAGAAGCATGAAAAGGTGTGAAATATATGAGGAACATGAAACGGTCTGAAAAATATGAGGAGCATGAAACGTTGTGAAAATATGAAGAGCATGAAATGGTATGAAAAATATGAAGAGCTTTAAATCGTATCAAATATATGACGAACATAAAAAGATGTGAAAAATATGAGGAGCATGAAACGGTATGAAAAATATGAGGAGCATGAAACGATGTGAAAAATATGAAGAGCATGAAAAGTTGTGAACAATATGAGGAGCATGAAAAGGTGTGAAAAATACGAGGAGCATGAAAAGGTCTGAAAAACACGAGGAGCATGAAAATGTCTGAAAAATACGAGGTGCCTGAATGTCTGAAAAATACGAGGAGCGTGAAAAGGTCTGAAAAACACGAGGAGCATGAAAAGGTCTGAAAAATACGAAGACCATGAAAGGTATGAAAAATACAGGGAGCATGAAAAGGTCTGAAAAATAAGAGGAGCATGAAAGGTATGAAAAATACAGGGAGCATGAAAAGGTCTGAAAAATACGAGGACCATGAAAATGTCTGAAAAATATGAGGGGCCTGAATGTCTGAAAAATATGAGGAGCGTGAAAAAGTCTGAAAAACAAGAAGAGCATGAAAAGGTGTGAAAAACAGGAAGAGCATGAAAAGGTGTGAATAATACGAGAAGCATGAAACGGTCTGAAAAGTACGAGGACCATGAAAGGTATGAAAGATACAGGGAGCATGAAAAGGTCTGAAAAATATGAGGAGCATGAAAAGGTGTGAAAAATAAGAGGAGCATGAAAAGTTATCAAAAATATGAGGAGCATGAAACGGTGTGAAAATATCATGAGCATGAAACTGTGTGAAAAATAGGTAGAGCATGAAAGGTGTGAGAAATATGAGGAGAATGAAAAGGTCTGAAAAGTACAAGGAGCATGAAAAGATCGGAAAAATACTAGGAGAATGAAAAGGTCTGAAAAATACGAGGAGCATGAAAAGGAGTGAAAAACACAAGAGCATGAAAATGTGTGAAAAATAAGAGGAGCATGAAAAGGTTTGAAAAATATGAGGAGCATGAAAAGTTGTGAAAAATACGAGGAGCATGAAAAGGTGTGAAAAATACGAGAAGCATGAAACGGTCTGAAAAATACAAGGAGCATGAAAAGGTGTAAAAATACGAGGAACAAAAAAGGTCTGAAAAATACGAGGAGCATGAAAAGGTCTGAAAAATACTCGGAGCATGAAAAGGTCTATATAATACGAGGAGCATGAAAAGGTCTGAAAATTACAAGGAGCATGAAAAGGTCTGAAAAATGCGAGGAGCATGAAAAGGTGTGAAAAACACAAGAGCATGAAAATGTGTGAAAAATACGAGGAGCATGAAAAGGTTTGAAAAATACGAGGACAATGAAAAGTTGTGAAAAATACGAGGAGCATGAAAAGGTGTGAAAAATACGAGAAGCATGAAACGGTCTGAAAAAGACGAGGATCATGAAAAGGTGTCAAAAATATGAGAAGCATGAAAAGGTGTGAAATATATGAGGAACATGAAACGGTCTGAAAAATATGAGGAGCATGAAACGTTGTGAAAATATGAAGAGCATGAAATGGTATGAAAAATATGAAGAGCTTTAAATCGTATCAAATATATGACGAACATAAAAAGATGTGAAAAATATGAGGAGCATGAAACGGTATGAAAAATATGAGGAGCATGAAACGATGTGAAAAATATGAAGAGCATGAAAAGTTGTGAACAATATGAGGAGCATGAAAAGGTGTGAAAAATACGAGGAGCATGAAAAGGTCTGAAAAACACGAGGAGCATGAAAATGTCTGAAAAATACGAGGTGCCTGAATGTCTGAAAAATACGAGGAGCGTGAAAAGGTCTGAAAAACACGAGGAGCATGAAAAGGTCTGAAAAATACGAAGACCATGAAAGGTATGAAAAATACAGGGAGCATGAAAAGGTCTGAAAAATAAGAGGAGCATGAAAGGTATGAAAAATACAGGGAGCATGAAAAGGTCTGAAAAATACGAGGACCATGAAAATGTCTGAAAAATATGAGGAGCGTGAAAAAGTCTGAAAAACATGAGGAGCATGAAAAGGTCTGAAAACTATGAGGAGCATGAAAAGGTGTCAAAAATATGACTAGCATGAAATGCTGTGAAAATATGAAGAGCATGAAATGGTGTGAAGAAATATGAGGAGCAGGAAAAGGTGTGGAAAACACAAAGAGCAAGAAAAGGTGTGAAAAACACGGAGAGCATGAAAAGGTGAGAAAAATATCAAGAGCGTGAAAAGTCCTGAAAAATATGAAGAGCATTAAAAGGAGTGAAAAACACGAAGAGCATGAAAAGGTGTGAAAAACACGAAGAGCATGAAAAGGTGTGAAAAATATGAGAAGCATGAAACGGTCTGAAAAATACGAGGACCATGAAAGGTATGAAAAATACAGGGAGCATGAAAAGGTCTGAAAAATACGAGGAGCATGAAAAGGTATGAAAAATATGAGGAGCATTAAAAGATGTGAAAAATATGAAGAGCAAGAAAAGGTGTGAACAATATGAGGAGCATGAAAAGGTGTGAAAAATACGAGGAGCATGAAAAGGTGTGAAAAGTACGAGGGGCCTTAATGTCTGAAAAATACAAGGAGCGTGAAAAGGTGTGAAAAATAGGAGGAATATGAAAATGTGTGAAAAATACGAGGAGCATGAAAAGGTCTGGAAAATACGGGAAGCATGAAAAGGTGTGAAAAATAAGAGGAGCATGAAATGTTATCAAAAATATGAGGAGCATGAAACGGTGTGAAAATATCATGAGCATGAAACCGTGTGAAAAATATGAAGAGCATGAAAGGTGTGAGAAATATGAGGAGCATGAAAAGGTCTGAGAAGTATAAGGAGCAGGAAAAGATCGGAAAAATACTAGGAGAATGAAAAGGTCTGAAAAATATGAGGAGCATGAAATGGTCTGAAAATTACGAGGAGCATGAAAAGATGTCAAAAATACGAGGAAAATGAAAAGGTCTGAAAAATACGGGGAGCATGAATAGGTCTGGAAAATACGAGGAGCATGAAAAGGTCTGGAAAATACGAGGAGCATGAAAATGTGTGAAAAACATGAGGAGCATGAAAACGTCTCAAAAATATGAGGAGGATGAAACGGTGTGAAAATATGAAGAGCATGAAACGCTGTGAAAAATATGAAGAGCATGAAAGGTGTGGAAAACATGAGGAGCATGAAAAGGTGTGAAAAATACGAGGAGCAAGAAAAGGTGTGAAAAATTCGAGGAGCATGAAAAGGTCTGAAAATACGAGGAGCACGAAAAGTTCTGAAAAATACGAGGAGCATGAAAAGCTCTGTAAAATACGAGGAGCATGAAAAGCTGTGAAAAATACGAGGAGCATGAAACGGTCTGAAAAATACAAGGAGCATGAAAAGGTGTAAAAATACGAGGAGCAAAAAAAGGTCTGAAAAATACGAGGAGCATGAAAAGGTCTGAAAAATACTCGGAGCATGAAAAGGTCTATATAATACGAGGAACATGAAAAGGTCTGAAAATTACAAGGAGCATGAAAAGGTCTGAAAAATGCGAAGGGCATGAAAAGGTGTGAAAAACACAAGAGCATGAAAATGTGTGAAAAATACGAGGAGCATGAAAAGGTGTGAAAAATACGAGAAGCATGAAACGGTCTGAAAAAGACGAGGATCATGAAAAGGTGTCAAAAATATGAGAAGCATGAAAAGGTGTGAAATATATGAGGAACATGAAACGGTCTGAAAAATATGAGGAGCATGAAACGTTGTGAAAATATGAAGAGCATGAAATGGTATGAAAAATATGAAGAGCTTTAAATCGTATCAAATATATGACGAACATAAAAAGATGTGAAAAATATGAGGAGCATGAAACGGTATGAAAAATATGAGGAGCATGAAACGATGTGAAAAATATGAAGAGCATGAAAAGTTGTGAACAATATGAGGAGCATGAAAAGGTGTGAAAAATACGAGGAGCATGAAAAGGTCTGAAAAACACGAGGAGCATGAAAATGTCTGAAAAATACGAGGTGCCTGAATGTCTGAAAAATACGAGGAGCGTGAAAATGTCTGAAAAACACGAGGAGCATGAAAAGGTCTGAAAAATACGAAGACCATGAAGGGTATGAAAAATACAGGGAGCATGAAAAGGTCTGAAAAATACGAGGAGCATGAAAGGTATGAAAAATACAGGGAGCATGAAAAGGTCTGAAAAATACGAGGACCATGAAAATGTCTGAAAAATATGAGGAGCGTGAAAAAGTCTGAAAAACATGAGGAGCATGAAAAGGTCTGAAAAATATGAGGAGCATGAAAAGGTGTCAAAAATATGACTAGCATGAAATGCTGTGAAAATATGAAGAGCATGAAATGGTGTGAAGAAATATGAGGAGCAGGAAAAGGTGTGGAAAACACAAAGAGCAAGAAAAGGTGTGAAAAACACGGAGAGCATGAAAAGGTGAGAAAAATATCAAGAGCGTGAAAAGTCCTGAAAAATATGAAGAGCATTAAAAGGAGTGAAAAACACGAAGAGCATGAAAAGGTGTGAAAAACACGAAGAGCATGAAAAGGTGTGAAAAATATGAGAAGCATGAAACGGTCTGAAAAATACGAGGACCATGAAAGGTATGAAAAATACAGGGAGCATGAAAAGGTCTGAAAAATACGAGGAGCATGAAAAGGTATGAAAAATATGAGGAGCATTAAAAGATGTGAAAAATATGAAGAGCAAGAAAAGGTGTGAACAATATGAGGAGCATGAAAAGGTGTGAAAAATACGAGGAGCATGAAAAGGTGTGAAAAGTACGAGGGGCCTTAATGTCTGAAAAATACAAGGAGCGTGAAAAGGTGTGAAAAATAGGAGGAATATGAAAATGTGTGAAAAATACGAGGAGCATGAAAAGGTCTGGAAAATACGGGAAGCATGAAAAGGTGTGAAAAATAAGAGGAGCATGAAATGTTATCAAAAATATGAGGAGCATGAAACGGTGTGAAAATATCATGAGCATGAAACCGTGTGAAAAATATGAAGAGCATGAAAGGTGTGAGAAATATGAGGAGCATGAAAAGGTCTGAAAAGTATAAGGAGCAGGAAAAGATCGGAAAAATACTAGGAGAATGAAAAGGTCTGAAAAATATGAGGAGCATGAAATGGTCTGAAAATTACGAGGAGCATGAAAAGATGTCAAAAATACGAGGAAAATGAAAAGGTCTGAAAAATACGGGGAGCATGAATAGGTCTGGAAAATACGAGGAGCATGAAAAGGTCTGGAAAATACGAGGAGCATGAAAATGTGTGAAAAACATGAGGAGCATGAAAACGTCTCAAAAATATGAGGAGGATGAAACGGTGTGAAAATATGAAGAGCATGAAACGCTGTGAAAAATATGAAGAGCATGAAAGGTGTGGAAAACATGAGGAGCATGAAAAGGTGTGAAAAATACGAGGAGCATGAAAAGGTCTGAAAATACGAGGAGCACGAAAAGTTCTGAAAAATACGAGGAGCATGAAAAGCTCTGTAAAATATGAGGAGCATGAAAAGGTCTGAAAAATACGAGGAGCATGAAACGGTCTGAAAAATACAAGGAGCATGAAAAGGTGTAAAAATACGAGGAGCAAAAAAAGGTCTGAAAAATACGAGGAGCACGAAAAGTTCTGAAAAATACGAGGAGCATGAAAAGCTCTGTAAAATACGAGGAGCATGAAAAGGTTTGAAAAATACGAGGAGCATGAAAATGTCTGAAAAATATGAGGAGCGTGAAAAAGTCTGAAAAACACGAGGAGCATGAAAAGGTCTGAAAAATATGAGGAGCATGAAAAGGTGTCAAAAATATGACTAGCATGAAATGCTGTGAAAATATGAAGAGCATGAAATGGTGTGAAGAAATATGAGGAGCAGGAAAAGGTGTGGAAAACACAAAGAGCAAGAAAAGGTGTGAAAAACACGGAGAGCATGAAAAGGTGAGAAAAATATCAAGAGCGTGAAAAGTCCTGAAAAATATGAAGAGCATTAAAAGGAGTGAAAAACACGAAGAGCATGAAAAGGTGTGAAAAACACGAAGAGCATGAAAAGGTGTGAAAAATATGAGAAGCATGAAACGGTCTGAAAAATACGAGGACCATGAAAGGTATGAAAAATACAGGGAGCATGAAAAGGTCTGAAAAATACGAGGAGCATGAAAAGGTATGAAAAATATGAGGAGCATTAAAAGATGTGAAAAATATGAAGAGCAAGAAAAGGTGTGAACAATATGAGGAGCATGAAAAGGTGTGAAAAATACGAGGAGCATGAAAAGGTGTGAAAAGTACGAGGGGCCTTAATGTCTGAAAAATACAAGGAGCGTGAAAAGGTGTGAAAAATAGGAGGAATATGAAAATGTGTGAAAAATACGAGGAGCATGAAAAGGTCTGGAAAATACGGGAAGCATGAAAAGGTGTGAAAAATAAGAGGAGCATGAAATGTTATCAAAAATATGAGGAGCATGAAACGGTGTGAAAATATCATGAGCATGAAACCGTGTGAAAAATATGAAGAGCATGAAAGGTGTGAGAAATATGAGGAGCATGAAAAGGTCTGAAAAGTATAAGGAGCAGGAAAAGATCGGAAAAATACTAGGAGAATGAAAAGGTCTGAAAAATATGAGGAGCATGAAATGGTCTGAAAATTACGAGGAGCATGAAAAGATGTCAAAAATACGAGGAAAATGAAAAGGTCTGAAAAATACGGGGAGCATGAATAGGTCTGGAAAATACGAGGAGCATGAAAAGGTCTGGAAAATACGAGGAGCATGAAAATGTGTGAAAAACATGAGGAGCATGAAAACATCTCAAAAATATGAGGAGGATGAAACGGTGTGAAAATATGAAGAGCATGAAACGCTGTGAAAAATATGAAGAGCATGAAAGGTGTGGAAAACATGAGGAGCATGAAAAGGTGTGAAAAATACGAGGAGCATGAAAAGGTCTGAAAATACGAGGAGCACGAAAAGTTCTGAAAAATACGAGGAGCATGAAAAGCTCTGTAAAATATGAGGAGCATGAAAAGGTGTGAAAAATACGAGGAGCATGAAACGGTCTCAAAAATACAAGGAGCATGAAAAGGTGTAAAAATACGAGGAGCAAAAAAAGGTCTGAAAAATACGAGGAGCATGAAAAGGTCTGAAAAATACTCGGAGCATGAAAAGGTCTATATAATACGAGGAGCATGAAAATGTGTGAAAAACATGAGGAGCATGAAAACGTCTCAAATATATGAGGAGGATGAAACGGTGTGAAAATATGAAGAGCATGAAACGCTGTGAAAAATATGAAGAGCATGAAAGGTGTGGAAAACATGAGGAGCATGAAAAGGTCTGAAAAATACTCGGAGCATGAAAAGGTCTATATAATACGAGGAGCATGAAAAGGTCTGAAAATTACAAGGAGCATGAAAAGGTCTGAAAAATGCGAAGGGCATGAAAAGGTGTGAAATACACAAGAGCATGAAAATGTGTGAAAAATACGAGGAGCATGAAAAGGTTTGAAAAATACGAGGACCATGAAAAGTTGTGAAAAATACGAGGAGCATGAAAAGGTGTGAAAAATACGAGAAGCATGAAACGGTCTGAAAAAGACGAGGATCATGAAAAGGTGTCAAAAATATGAGAAGCATGAAAAGGTGTGAAATATATGAGGAACATGAAACGGTCTGAAAAATATGAGGAGCATGAAACGTTGTGAAAATATGAAGAGCATGAAATGGTATGAAAAATATGAAGAGCTTTAAATTGTATCAAATATATGACGAACATAAAAAGATGTGAAAAATATGAGGAGCATGAAACGATGTGAAAAATATGAAGAGCATGAAAAGTTGTGAACAATATGAGGAGCATGAAAAGGTGTGAAAAATACGAGGAGCATGAAAATGTCTGAAAAATACGAGGGGCCTTAATGTCTGAAAAATACGAGGAGCGTGAAAAGGTGTGAAAAATAGGAGGAATATGAAAATGTGTGAAAAATACGAGGAGCATGAAAAGTTCTGAAAAACACGAGGAGCATGAAAATGTCTGAAAAATACGAGGTGCCTAAATGTCTGAAAAATACGAGGAGCGTGAAAAGGTCTGAAAAACACGAGGAGCATGAAAAGGTCTGAAAAATACGAAGACCATGAAAGGTATGAAAAATACAGGGAGCATGAAAAGGTCTAAAAAATACGAGGAGCATGAAAGGTATGAAAAATACAGGGAGCATGAAAAGGTCTGAAAAATACGAGGACCATGAAAATGTCTGAAAAATATGAGGGGCCTGAATGTCTGAAAAATATGAGGAGCGTGAAAAAGTCTGAAAAACACGAGGAGCATGAAAAGGTCTGAAAAATATGAGGAGCATGAAAAGATGTCAAAAATATGACTAGCATGAAATGCTGTGAAAATATGAAGAGCATGAAATGGTGTGAAGAAATATGAGGAGCAGGAAAAGGTGTGGAAAACACGAAGAGCAAGAAAAGGTGTGAAAAACACGGAGAGCATGAAAAGGTGAGAAAAATATCAAGAGCGTGAAAAGGCCTGAAAGATATGAAGAGCATTAAAAGGAGTGAAAAACACGAAGAGCATGAAAAGGTGTGAAAAACAGGAAGAGCATGAAAAGGTGTGAATAATACAAGAAGCATGAAACGGTCTGAAAAATACGAGGACCATGAAAGGTATGAAAGATACAGGGAGCATGAAAAGGTCTGAAAAATATGAGGAGCATGAAAAGGTGTGAAAAATAAGAGGAGCATGAAAAGTTATCAAAAATATGAGGAGCATGAAACGGTGTGAAAATATCATGAGCATGAAACTGTGTGAAAAATATGAAGAGCATGAAAGGTGTGAGAAATATGAGGAGAATGAAAAGGTCTGAAAAGTACAAGGAGCATGAAAAGATCGGAAAAATACTAGGAGAATGAAAAGGTCTGAAAAATACGAGGAGCATGAAAAGGAGTGAAAAACACAAGAGCATGAAAATGTGTGAAAAATAAGAGGAGCATGAAAAGGTGTGAAAAATAAGAGGAGCATGAAAAGTTATCAAAAATATGAGGAGCATGAAACGGTGTGAAAATATCATGAGCATGAAACTGTGTGAAAAATATGAAGAGCATGAAAGGTGTGAGAAATATGAGGAGAATGAAAAGGTCTGAAAAGTACAAGGAGCATGAAAAGATCGGAAAAATACTAGGAGAATGAAAAGGTCTGAAAAATACGAGGAGCATGAAAAGGAGTGAAAAACACAAGAGCATGAAAATGTGTGAAAAATAAGAGGAGCATGAAAAGGTTTGAAAAATATGAGGAGCATGAAAAGTTGTGAAAAATACGAGGAGCATGAAAAGGTGTGAAAAATACGAGAAGCATGAAACGGTCTGAAAAATACAAGGAGCATGAAAAGGTGTAAAAATACGAGGAGCAAAAAAGGTCTGAAAAATACGAGGAGCATGAAAAGGTCTGAAAAATACTCGGAGCATGAAAAGGTCTATATAATACGAGGAGCATGAAAAGGTCTGAAAATTACAACGAGCATGAAAAGGTCTGAAAAATGCGAAGGTCATGAAAAGGTGTGAAAAACACAAGAGCATGAAAATGTGTGAAAAATACGAGGAGCATGAAAAGGTTTGAAAAATACGAGGAGCATGAAAAGTTGTGAAAAATACGAGGAGCATGAAAAGATGTGAAAAATATGAGAAGCATGAAACGGTCTGAAAAAGACGAGGATCATGAAAAGGTGTCAAAAATATGAGAAGCATGAAAAGGTGTGAAATATATGAGGAACATGAAACGGTCTGAAAAATATGAGGAGCATGAAACGTTGTGAAAATATGAAGAGCATGAAATGGTATGAAAAATATGAAGAGCTTTAAATCGTATCAAATATATGACGAACATAAAAAGATGTGAAAAATATGAGGAGCATGAAACGGTATGAAAAATATGAGGAGCATGAAACGATGTGAAAAATATGAAGAGCATGAAAAGTTGTGAACAATATGAGGAGCATGAAAAGGTGTGAAAAATACGAGGAGCATGAAAAGGTCTGAAAAACACGAGGAGCATGAAAATGTCTGAAAAATACGAGGTGCCTGAATGTCTGAAAAATACGAGGAGCGTGAAAATGTCTGAAAAACACGAGGAGCATGAAAAGGTCTGAAAAATACGAAGACCATGAAGGGTATGAAAAATACAGGGAGCATGAAAAGGTCTGAAAAATACGAGGAGCATGAAAGGTATGAAAAATACAGGGAGCATGAAAAGGTCTGAAAAATACGAGGACCATGAAAATGTCTGAAAAATATGAGGAGCGTGAAAAAGTCTGAAAAACATGAGGAGCATGAAAAGGTCTGAAAAATATGAGGAGCATGAAAAGGTGTCAAAAATATGACTAGCATGAAATGCTGTGAAAATATGAAGAGCATGAAATGGTGTGAAGAAATATGAGGAGCAGGAAAAGGTGTGGAAAACACAAAGAGCAAGAAAAGGTGTGAAAAACACGGAGAGCATGAAAAGGTGAGAAAAATATCAAGAGCGTGAAAAGTCCTGAAAAATATGAAGAGCATTAAAAAGAGTGAAAAACACGAAGAGCATGAAAAGGTGTGAAAAACACGAAGAGCATGAAAAGGTGTGAAAAATATGAGAAGCATGAAACGGTCTGAAAAATACGAGGACCATGAAAGGTATGAAAAATACAGGGAGCATGAAAAGGTCTGAAAAATACGAGGAGCATGAAAAGGTATGAAAAATATGAGGAGCATTAAAAGATGTGAAAAATATGAAGAGCAAGAAAAGGTGTGAACAATATGAGGAGCATGAAAAGGTGTGAAAAATACGAGGAGCATGAAAAGGTGTGAAAAGTACGAGGGGCCTTAATGTCTGAAAAATACAAGGAGCGTGAAAAGGTGTGAAAAATAGGAGGAATATGAAAATGTGTGAAAAATACGAGGAGCATGAAAAGGTCTGGAAAATACGGGAAGCATGAAAAGGTGTGAAAAATAAGAGGAGCATGAAATGTTATCAAAAATATGAGGAGCATGAAACGGTGTGAAAATATCATGAGCATGAAACCGTGTGAAAAATATGAAGAGCATGAAAGGTGTGAGAAATATGAGGAGCATGAAAAGGTCTGAAAAGTATAAGGAGCAGGAAAAGATCGGAAAAATACTAGGAGAATGAAAAGGTCTGAAAAATATGAGGAGCATGAAATGGTCTGAAAATTACGAGGAGCATGAAAAGATGTCAAAAATACGAGGAAAATGAAAAGGTCTGAAAAATACGGGGAGCATGAATAGGTCTGGAAAATACGAGGAGCATGAAAAGGTCTGGAAAATACGAGGAGCATGAAAATGTGTGAAAAACATGAGGAGCATGAAAACGTCTCAAAAATATGAGGAGGATGAAACGGTGTGAAAATATGAAGAGCATGAAACGCTGTGAAAAATATGAAGAGCATGAAAGGTGTGGAAAACATGAGGAGCATGAAAAGGTGTGAAAAATACGAGGAGCATGAAAAGGTCTGAAAATACGAGGAGCACGAAAAGTTCTGAAAAATACGAGGAGCATGAAAAGCTCTGTAAAATATGAGGAGCATGAAAAGGTCTGAAAAATACGAGGAGCATGAAACGGTCTGAAAAATACAAGGAGCATGAAAAGGTGTAAAAATACGAGGAGCAAAAAAAGGTCTGAAAAATACGAGGAGCACGAAAAGTTCTGAAAAATACGAGGAGCATGAAAAGCTCTGTAAAATACGAGGAGCATGAAAAGGTCTGAAAAATACGAGGAGCATGAAAATGTCTGAAAAATATGAGGAGCGTGAAAAAGTCTGAAAAACACGAGGAGCATGAAAAGGTCTGAAAAATATGAGGAGCATGAAAAGGTGTCAAAAATATGACTAGCATGAAATGCTGTGAAAATATGAAGAGCATGAAATGGTGTGAAGAAATATGAGGAGCAGGAAAAGGTGTGGAAAACACAAAGAGCAAGAAAAGGTGTGAAAAACACGGAGAGCATGAAAAGGTGAGAAAAATATCAAGAGCGTGAAAAGTCCTGAAAAATATGAAGAGCATTAAAAGGAGTGAAAAACACGAAGAGCATGAAAAGGTGTGAAAAACACGAAGAGCATGAAAAGGTGTGAAAAATATGAGAAGCATGAAACGGTCTGAAAAATACGAGGACCATGAAAGGTATGAAAAATACAGGGAGCATGAAAAGGTCTGAAAAATACGAGGAGCATGAAAAGGTATGAAAAATATGAGGAGCATTAAAAGATGTGAAAAATATGAAGAGCAAGAAAAGGTGTGAACAATATGAGGAGCATGAAAAGGTGTGAAAAATACGAGGAGCATGAAAAGGTGTGAAAAGTACGAGGGGCCTTAATGTCTGAAAAATACAAGGAGCGTGAAAAGGTGTGAAAAATAGGAGGAATATGAAAATGTGTGAAAAATACGAGGAGCATGAAAAGGTCTGGAAAATACGGGAAGCATGAAAAGGTATGAAAAATAAGAGGAGCATGAAATGTTATCAAAAATATGAGGAGCATGAAACGGTGTGAAAATATCATGAGCATGAAACCGTGTGAAAAATATGAAGAGCATGAAAGGTGTGAGAAATATGAGGAGCATGAAAAGGTCTGAAAAGTATAAGGAGCAGGAAAAGATCGGAAAAATACTAGGAGAATGAAAAGGTCTGAAAAATATGAGGAGCATGAAATGGTCTGAAAATTACGAGGAGCATGAAAAGATGTCAAAAATACGAGGAAAATGAAAAGGTCTGAAAAATACGGGGAGCATGAATAGGTCTGGAAAATACGAGGAGCATGAAAAGGTCTGGAAAATACGAGGAGCATGAAAATGTGTGAAAAACATGAGGAGCATGAAAACATCTCAAAAATATGAGGAGGATGAAACGGTGTGAAAATATGAAGAGCATGAAACGCTGTGAAAAATATGAAGAGCATGAAAGGTGTGGAAAACATGAGGAGCATGAAAAGGTGTGAAAAATACGAGGAGCATGAAAAGGTCTGAAAATACGAGGAGCACGAAAAGTTCTGAAAAATACGAGGAGCATGAAAAGCTCTGTAAAATATGAGGAGCATGAAAAGGTGTGAAAAATACGAGGAGCATGAAACGGTCTCAAAAATACAAGGAGCATGAAAAGGTGTAAAAATACGAGGAGCAAAAAAAGGTCTGAAAAATACGAGGAGCATGAAAAGGTCTGAAAAATACTCGGAGCATGAAAAGGTCTATATAATACGAGGAGCATGAAAATGTGTGAAAAACATGAGGAGCATGAAAACGTCTCAAATATATGAGGAGGATGAAACGGTGTGAAAATATGAAGAGCATGAAACGCTGTGAAAAATATGAAGAGCATGAAAGGTGTGGAAAACATGAGGAGCATGAAAAGGTCTGAAAAATACTCGGAGCATGAAAAGGTCTATATAATACGAGGAGCATGAAAAGGTCTGAAAATTACAAGGAGCATGAAAAGGTCTGAAAAATGCGAAGGGCATGAAAAGGTGTGAAATACACAAGAGCATGAAAATGTGTGAAAAATACGAGGAGCATGAAAAGGTTTGAAAAATACGAGGACCATGAAAAGTTGTGAAAAATACGAGGAGCATGAAAAGGTGTGAAAAATACGAGAAGCATGAAACGGTCTGAAAAAGACGAGGATCATGAAAAGGTGTCAAAAATATGAGAAGCATGAAAAGGTGTGAAATATATGAGGAACATGAAACGGTCTGAAAAATATGAGGAGCATGAAACGTTGTGAAAATATGAAGAGCATGAAATGGTATGAAAAATATGAAGAGCTTTAAATCGTATCAAATATATGACGAACATAAAAAGATGTGAAAAATATGAGGAGCATGAAACGATGTGAAAAATATGAAGAGCATGAAAAGTTGTGAACAATATGAGGAGCATGAAAAGGTGTGAAAAATACGAGGAGCATGAAAATGTCTGAAAAATACGAGGGGCCTTAATGTCTGAAAAATACGAGGAGCGTGAAAAGGTGTGAAAAATAGGAGGAATATGAAAATGTGTGAAAAATACGAGGAGCATGAAAAGTTCTGAAAAACACGAGGAGCATGAAAATGTCTGAAAAATACGAGGTGCCTAAATGTCTGAAAAATACGAGGAGCGTGAAAAGGTCTGAAAAACACGAGGAGCATGAAAAGGTCTGAAAAATACGAAGACCATGAAAGGTATGAAAAATACAGGGAGCATGAAAAGGTCTGAAAAATACGAGGAGCATGAAAGGTATGAAAAATACAGGGAGCATGAAAAGGTCTGAAAAATACGAGGACCATGAAAATGTCTGAAAAATATGAGGGGCCTGAATGTCTGAAAAATATGAGGAGCGTGAAAAAGTCTGAAAAACACGAAGAGCATGAAAAGGTCTGAAAAATATGAGGAGCATGAAAAGATGTCAAAAATATGACTAGCATGAAATGCTGTGAAAATATGAAGAGCATGAAATGGTGTGAAGAAATATGAGGAGCAGGAAAAGGTGTGGAAAACACGAAGAGCAAGAAAAGGTGTGAAAAACACGGAGAGCATGAAAAGGTGAGAAAAATATCAAGAGCGTGAAAAGGCCTGAAAGATATGAAGAGCATTAAAAGGAGTGAAAAACACGAAGAGCATGAAAAGGTGTGAAAAACAGGAAGAGCATGAAAAGGTGTGAATAATACAAGAAGCATGAAACGGTCTGAAAAATACGAGGACCATGAAAGGTATGAAAGATACAGGGAGCATGAAAAGGTCTGAAAAATATGAGGAGCATGAAAAGGTGTGAAAAATAAGAGGAGCATGAAAAGTTATCAAAAATATGAGGAGCATGAAACGGTGTGAAAATATCATGAGCATGAAACTGTGTGAAAAATATGAAGAGCATGAAAGGTGTGAGAAATATGAGGAGAATGAAAAGGTCTGAAAAGTACAAGGAGCATGAAAAGATCGGAAAAATACTAGGAGAATGAAAAGGTCTGAAAAATACGAGGAGCATGAAAAGGAGTGAAAAACACAAGAGCATGAAAATGTGTGAAAAATAAGAGGAGCATGAAAAGGTTTGAAAAATATGAGGAGCATGAAAAGTTGTGAAAAATACGAGGAGCATGAAAAGGTGTGAAAAATACGAGAAGCATGAAACGGTCTGAAAAATACAAGGAGCATGAAAAGGTGTAAAAATACGAGGAGCAAAAAAGGTCTGAAAAATACGAGGAGCATGAAAAGGTCTGAAAAATACTCGGAGCATGAAAAGGTCTATATAATACGAGGAGCATGAAAAGGTCTGAAAATTACAAGGAGCATGAAAAGGTCTGAAAAATGCGAAGGTCATGAAAAGGTGTGAAAAACACAAGAGCATGAAAATGTGTGAAAAATACGAGGAGCATGAAAAGGTTTGAAAAATACGAGGAGCATGAAAAGTTGTGAAAAATACGAGGAGCATGAAAAGATGTGAAAAATATGAGAAGCATGAAACGGTCTGAAAAAGACGAGGATCATGAAAAGGTGTCAAAAATATGAGAAGCATGAAAAGGTGTGAAATATATGAGGAACATGAAACGGTCTGAAAAATATGAGGAGCATGAAACGTTGTGAAAATATGAAGAGCCTGAAATGGTATGAAAAATATGAAGAGCTTTAAATCGTATCAAATATATGACGAACATAAAAAGATGTGAAAAATATGAGGAGCATGAAACGGTATGAAAAATATGAGGAGCATGAAACGGTGTGAAAATATCATGAGCATGAAACTGTGTGAAAAATATGAAGAGCATGAAAGGTGTGAGAAATATGAGGAGAATGAAAAGGTCTGAAAAGTACAAGGAGCATGAAAAGATCGGAAAAATACTAGGAGAATGAAAAGGTCTGAAAAATACGAGGAGCATGAAAAGGAGTGAAAAACACAAGAGCATGAAAATGTGTGAAAAATAAGAGGAGCATGAAAAGGTTTGAAAAATATGAGGAGCATGAAAAGTTGTGAAAAATACGAGGATCATGAAAAGGTGTCAAAAATATGAGGAGCATGAAAATGTGTGAAATATATGAGGAACATGAAACGGTCTGAAAAATATGAGGAGCATGAAACGTTGTGAAAATATGAAGAGCATGAAATGGTATGAAAAATATGAAGAGCTTTAAATCGTGTCAAATATATGACGAACATAAAAAGATGTGAAAAATATGAGGAGCATGAAACGGTATGAAAAATATGAGGAGCATGAAACGATGTGAAAAATATGAAGAGCATGAAAAGTTGTGAACAATATGAGGAGCATGAAAAGGTGTGAAAAATACGAGGAGCATGAAAATGTCTGAAAAATACGAGGGGCCTTAATGTCTGAAAAATACGAGGAGCGTGAAAAGGTGTGAAAAATAGGAGGAATATGAAAATGTGTGAAAAATACGAGGAGCATGAAAAGTTCTGAAAAACACGAGGAGCATGAAAATGTCTGAAAAATACGAGGGGCCTGAATGTCTGAAAAATACGAGGAGCGTGAAAAGGTCTGAAAAACCCGAGGAGCATGAAAAGGTCTGAAAAATATGAGGAGCATGAAAAGGTCTGAAAAATACTCGGAGCATGAAAAGGTCTATATAATACGAGGAGCATGAAAATGTGTGAAAAACATGAGGAGCATGAAAACGTCTCAAATATATGAGGAGGATGAAACGGTGTGAAAATATGAAGAGCATGAAACGCTGTGAAAAATATGAAGAGCATGAAAGGTGTGGAAAACATGAGGAGCATGAAAAGGTCTGAAAAATACTCGGAGCATGAAAAGGTCTATATAATACGAGGAGCATGAAAAGGTCTGAAAATTACAAGGAGCATGAAAAGGTCTGAAAAATGCGAAGGGCATGAAAAGGTGTGAAATACACAAGAGCATGAAAATGTGTGAAAAATACGAGGAGCATGAAAAGGTTTGAAAAATACGAGGACCATGAAAAGTTGTGAAAAATACGAGGAGCATGAAAAGGTGTGAAAAATACGAGAAGCATGAAACGGTCTGAAAAAGACGAGGATCATGAAAAGGTGTCAAAAATATGAGAAGCATGAAAAGGTGTGAAATATATGAGGAACATGAAACGGTCTGAAAAATATGAGGAGCATGAAACGTTGTGAAAATATGAAGAGCATGAAATGGTATGAAAAATATGAAGAGCTTTAAATCGTATCAAATATATGACGAACATAAAAAGATGTGAAAAATATGAGGAGCATGCAACGATGTGAAAAATATGAAGAGCATGAAAAGTTGTGAACAATATGAGGAGCATGAAAAGGTGTGAAAAATACGAGGAGCATGAAAATGTCTGAAAAATACGAGGGGCCTTAATGTCTGAAAAATACGAGGAGCGTGAAAAGGTGTGAAAAATAGGAGGAATATGAAAATGTGTGAAAAATACGAGGAGCATGAAAAGTTCTGAAAAACACGAGGAGCATGAAAATGTCTGAAAAATACGAGGTGCCTAAATGTCTGAAAAATACGAGGAGCGTGAAAAGGTCTGAAAAACACGAGGAGCATGAAAAGGTCTGAAAAATACGAAGACCATGAAAGGTATGAAAAATACAGGGAGCATGAAAAGGTCTGAAAAATACGAGGAGCATGAAAGGTATGAAAAATACAGGGAGCATGAAAAGGTCTGAAAAATACGAGGACCATGAAAATGTCTGAAAAATATGAGGGGCCTGAATGTCTGAAAAATATGAGGAGCGTGAAAAAGTCTGAAAAACACGAGGAGCATGAAAAGGTCTGAAAAATATGAGGAGCATGAAAAGATGTCAAAAATATGACTAGCATGAAATGCTGTGAAAATATGAAGAGCATGAAATGGTGTGAAGAAATATGAGGAGCAGGAAAAGGTGTGGAAAACACGAAGAGCAAGAAAAGGTGTGAAAAACACGGAGAGCATGAAAAGGTGAGAAAAATATCAAGAGCGTGAAAAGGCCTGAAAGATATGAAGAGCATTAAAAGGAGTGAAAAACACGAAGAGCATGAAAAGGTGTGAAAAACAGGAAGAGCATGAAAAGGTGTGAATAATACAAGAAGCATGAAACGGTCTGAAAAATACGAGGACCATGAAAGGTATGAAAGATACAGGGAGCATGAAAAGGTCTGAAAAATATGAGGAGCATGAAAAGGTGTGAAAAATAAGAGGAGCATGAAAAGTTATCAAAAATATGAGGAGCATGAAACGGTGTGAAAATATCATGAGCATGAAACTGTGTGAAAAATATGAAGAGCATGAAAGGTGTGAGAAATATGAGGAGAATGAAAAGGTCTGAAAAGTACAAGGAGCATGAAAAGATCGGAAAAATACTAGGAGAATGAAAAGGTCTGAAAAATACGAGGAGCATGAAAAGGAGTGAAAAACACAAGAGCATGAAAATGTGTGAAAAATAAGAGGAGCATGAAAAGGTGTGAAAAATAAGAGGAGCATGAAAAGTTATCAAAAATATGAGGAGCATGAAACGGTGTGAAAATATCATGAGCATGAAACTGTGTGAAAAATATGAAGAGCATGAAAGGTGTGAGAAATATGAGGAGAATGAAAAGGTCTGAAAAGTACAAGGAGCATGAAAAGATCGGAAAAATACTAGGAGAATGAAAAGGTCTGAAAAATACGAGGAGCATGAAAAGGAGTGAAAAACACAAGAGCATGAAAATGTGTGAAAAATAAGAGGAGCATGAAAAGGTTTGAAAAATATGAGGAGCATGAAAAGTTGTGAAAAATACGAGGAGCATGAAAAGGTGTGAAAAATACGAGAAGCATGAAACGGTCTGAAAAATACAAGGAGCATGAAAAGGTGTAAAAATACGAGGAGCAAAAAAGGTCTGAAAAATACGAGGAGCATGAAAAGGTCTGAAAAATACTCGGAGCATGAAAAGGTCTATATAATACGAGGAGCATGAAAAGGTCTGAAAATTACAAGGAGCATGAAAAGGTCTGAAAAATGCGAAGGTCATGAAAAGGTGTGAAAAACACAAGAGCATGAAAATGTGTGAAAAATACGAGGAGCATGAAAAGGTTTGAAAAATACGAGGAGCATGAAAAGTTGTGAAAAATACGAGGAGCATGAAAAGATGTGAAAAATATGAGAAGCATGAAACGGTCTGAAAAAGACGAGGATCATGAAAAGGTGTCAAAAATATGAGAAGCATGAAAAGGTGTGAAATATATGAGGAACATGAAACGGTCTGAAAAATATGAGGAGCATGAAACGTTGTGAAAATATGAAGAGCATGAAATGGTATGAAAAATATGAAGAGCTTTAAATCGTATCAAATATATGACGAACATAAAAAGATGTGAAAAATATGAGGAGCATGAAACGGTATGAAAAATATGAGGAGCATGAAACGGTGTGAAAATATCATGAGCATGAAACTGTGTGAAAAATATGAAGAGCATGAAAGGTGTGAGAAATATGAGGAGAATGAAAAGGTCTGAAAAGTACAAGGAGCATGAAAAGATCGGAAAAATACTAGGAGAATGAAAAGGTCTGAAAAATACGAGGAGCATGAAAAGGAGTGAAAAACACAAGAGCATGAAAATGTGTGAAAAATAAAAGGAGCATGAAAAGGTGTGAAAAATAAGAGGAGCATGAAAAGTTATCAAAAATATGAGGAGCATGAAACGGTGTGAAAATATCATGAGCATGAAACTGTGTGAAAAATATGAAGAGCATGAAAGGTGTGAGAAATATGAGGAGAATGAAAAGGTCTGAAAAGTACAAGGAGCATGAAAAGATCGGAAAAATACTAGGAGAATGAAAAGGTCTGAAAAATACGAGGAGCATGAAAAGGAGTGAAAAACACAAGAGCATGAAAATGTGTGAAAAATAAGAGGAGCATGAAAAGGTTTGAAAAATATGAGGAGCATGAAAAGTTGTGAAAAATACGAGGATCATGAAAAGGTGTCAAAAATATGAGGAGCATGAAAATGTGTGAAATATATGAGGAACATGAAACGGTCTGAAAAATATGAGGAGCATGAAACGTTGTGAAAATATGAAGAGCATGAAATGGTATGAAAAATATGAAGAGCTTTAAATCGTGTCAAATATATGACGAACATAAAAAGATGTGAAAAATATGAGGAGCATGAAACGGTATGAAAAATATGAGGAGCATGAAACGATGTGAAAAATATGAAGAGCATGAAAAGTTGTGAACAATATGAGGAGCATGAAAAGGTGTGAAAAATACGAGGAGCATGAAAATGTCTGAAAAATACGAGGGGCCTTAATGTCTGAAAAATACGAGGAGCGTGAAAAGGTGTGAAAAATAGGAGGAATATGAAAATGTGTGAAAAATACGAGGAGCATGAAAAGTTCTGAAAAACACGAGGAGCATGAAAATGTCTGAAAAATACGAGGGGCCTGAATGTCTGAAAAATACGAGGAGCGTGAAAAGGTCTGAAAAACCCGAGGAGCATGAAAAGGTCTGAAAAATATGAGGAGCATGAAAAGGTGTCAAAAATATGACTAGCATGAAATGCTGTGAAAATATGAAGAGCATGAAATGGTGTGAAGAAATATGAGGAGCAGGACAAGGTGTGGAAACACGAAGAGCAAGAAAAGGAGTGAAAAACACGAAGAGCATGAAAAGGTGTGAAAAACAGGAAGAGCATGAAAAGGTGTGAAAAATTCGAGAAGCATGAAACAGTCTGAAAAATATGAGGACCATGAAAGGTATGAAAATACAGGGAGCATGAAAAGGTCTGAAAAATACGAGGAGCATGAAAAGGAATGAAAAATATGAAAAGCATGAAAAGATGTGAAAAATATGAAGAGCATGAAAAGTTGTGAACAATATGAGGAGCATGAAAAGGTGTGAAAAATACGAGGAGCATGAAAAGGTCTGAAAAATACGAGGGGCCTTAATGTCTGAAAAATACGAGGAGCGTGAAAAGGTCTGAAAAATATGAGGAGCATAAAAAGGTGTCAAAAATATGACTAGCATGAAATGCTGTGAAAATATGAAGAGCATGAAGTGCTGTGAAGAAATATCAGGAGCATGAAACGGTGTGGAAAACACGAAGAGCAAGAAAACGTGTGAAAAACATGGAGAGCATGAAAAGGTGTGTAAAATATCAAGAGCGTGAAAAGGCCTGAAAAATATGAAGAGCATTAAAAGGAGTGAAAAACACGAAGAGCATGAAAAGGTGTGAAAAACAGGAAGAGCATGAAAAGGTGTGAAAAATACGAGAAGCATGAAACGGTCTGAAAAATACGAGGACCATGAATGTTATGAAAAATAAAGGGAGCATGAAAAGGTCTGAAAAATACGAGGAGCATGAAAAGTTGTGAAAAATAAGAGGAGCATGAAAAGTTATCAAAAATATGAGGAGCATGAAACGGTGTGAAAATATCATGAGCACGAAACCGTGTGAAAAATATGAAGAGCATGAAAGGTGTGAGAAATATGAGGAGCATGAAAAGGTTTGAAAAGTACAAGGAGCATGAAAAGATCGGAAAAATACTAGGAGAATGAAAAGGTCTGAAAAATATGAGGAGCATGAAATGGTCTGAAAAATACGAGGAGCATGAAAAGGTCTGAAAAATATGAGGAGCATGAAAAGGTCTGAAAAATATGAGGAGGATCAAACGGTGTGAAAATATGAAGAGCATGAAACGCTGTGAAAAATATGAAGAGCATGAAAGGTGTGGAAAACATGAGGAGCATGAAAAGGTGTGAAAAATACGAGGAGCAAGAAAAGGTGTGAAAAATTCGAGGAGCACGAAATGGTCTGAAAATACGAGGAGCACGAAAAATTCTGAAAAATAAGAGGAGCATGAAAAGCTCTGTAAAATACGAGGAGCATGAAAAGTTCTGAAAAATACGAGGAGCATGAAACGGGCTGAAAAATACAAGGAGCATGAAAAGGTGTAAAAATACGAGGAGCAAAAAAAGGTCTGAAAAATACGAGGAGCATGAAAAGGTCTGAAAAATACGAGGAACAAGAAAAGGTGTGAAAAATACGAGAAGCATGAATCGTTCTGAAAAATACGAGGACCAAGAATGGTATGAAAAATACGGGCAGCATGAAAAGGTCTGAAAAATACGACTAGCATGAAAAGGTCTGAAAAATAAGAGGAGCATGAAAAGGTGTCAAAAATATGAGGAGCATGAAACAGTGTGAAAATATAAAGAGCATGAAACGGTGTGAAAAATATGAAGAACATGAAAGGTGTGAGAAATATGAGGAGCATGAAAAGGTCTGAAAACTACAAGGAGCATGAAAAGTTGTGAAAATTACGAGGAGCATGAAAAGGTCTGGAAAATACGAGGAGCATGAAAATATCTGAAAAATATGAGGAGCATGAAACAGTGTGGAAACATGAAGAGCATGAAACGGTGTGAAAAATATGAAGAACATGAAAGGTGTGAGAAATATGAGGAGCATGAAAAGGTCTGAAAACTACAAGGAGCATGAAAAGTTGTGAAAATTACGAGGAGCATGAAAAGGTCTGGAAAATACGAGGAGCATGAAAATATCTGAAAAATATGAGGAGCATGAAACAGTGTGGAAACATGAAGAGCATGAAACGGTGTGAAAAATATGAAGAGCATGAAAAGATGTGAAAAATATGAGGAGCATGAAACGGCCTGAAAAATATTAAGAGCATTAAAAGGTGTGAAAAATATGAGGATCATGAAAAGGTATGAAAAATACGATGAGCATGGAAAGGTCTGAAAAATACGAGGGGCCTTAATGTCTGAAAAATACGATGAGCGTGATAAGGTGTGAAAAATACGAGGAGTATGAAAATGTGTGAAAAATACGAGGAGCATGAAAAGGTCTGAAAAACACGAGGAGCATGAAAAGTTCTGAAAAATACGAGAAGCATGAAAATGTCTGTAAAACACAAGGAGCACGAAACGGTGTGATAAATATGAGGAGCATGAAACGGTTTGAAAAATATGAGGAGCATGAAACGGTCTGAAAATATGAGGAGCATGAAAAGGTCTGAAAAATACGAGGGGCCAGAATGTCTGAAAAATACGAGGAGCGTGAATACGTCTGAAAAACACGAGGAGCATTAAAAGGTCTGAAAAATATTAGGAGCATGAAAAGGTGTCAAAAATATGACTAGCATGAAACGGTGTGAAAATATGAAGAGCATGAAATGGTGTGAAAAATATGAGGAGCAAGAAAACGTGTGAAAAACACGAAGAGCAAGAAAATGTGTGAAAAACACAGAGAGCATGAAAAGGTGTGAAAAATATCAAGAGCGTGAAAAGGCCTGAAAAATATGAAGAGCATTAAAAGGAGTGAAAAACAGGAAGAGCATGAAAAGGTGTGAAAAATACGAAGAGCATGAAAAGGTGTGAAAAATATGAGGAGCATGAAAAAGTGTGAAAAATACGAAGAGCATGAAAAGGTCTGAAAAATACGAAGAGCTTGAAAACATGGGACAAATACGAAGAGCATGAAAAGATGTAAAAAATATGAAGTGCATGACAAGGTGTGAAAAATAAGTAGAGCATGAAACGGTGTGAAAAAAGAGAAGAGGATGAAAAGGTGTGAAAAATATGAAGAGCATAAAAAGGTGTGAAAAATTTCGAACAACCTGAAAAGGTGTGAAAAATACGAAGAGCATGAAAAGTTGTGAAAAATACGAAGTGCATTAAAGGTGTGAAACATACGAATAGCCTGAACGGTGTGTAAAATATGAAGAGCATGAAAAGTTGTGAATAATATGAGGTTAATGAAATGGTGTGAAAAATATGAAGAGCATGAAACGGTCTGTAAAATATGAAGAGCATGAAAAGATGTGAAAAATACGCGGAGCATGAAAAGGTTTGAAAAATACGAGGAGCATGAAGAGGAGTGAAAAATACGAAGAGCATGAAAAGGTCTGAAAAATAGGATGAGCATGAATAGGTCTGAAAATACGAAGAGCATGAAGAGAATGAAAAGTTCTGAATAATAAGAAGAGCATGAAAAGTTGTGTAAAATATGAAGAGCAAGAAAAGGTTTAAAATATACGAAGAGCATGAAAAGGTGTGAAAAATTTGAAAAGCATGACAAGGTGTGAAAAATATGAAGAGCATCAAACGGTGTGAAAAATAAGAAGAGCAAGAAAAGGTTTAAAAAATAAGAAGAGCATGAGAAGTTGTGTAAAATATGAAGAGCATGTAAACGTGTGAAAAATATGTGGAGCATGAAAAGGTCTGAAAAATACGAGGAGCATGAAGAGGAGTGAAAAATACGAAGAGCATGAAAAGGTCTGAAAAATAGGAGGAGCATGAATAGGTCTGAAAATACGAAGAGCATGAAGAGAATGAAAAGTTCTGAAAAATATGAAGAGCATGAAAAGTTGTGTAAAATATGAGGAGCAAGAAAAGGTTTAAAAAATACGAAGAGCGTGAAAAGGTTTGAAAAATACGAGGACCATGAAAAGTTGTGAAAAATACGAGGAGCATGAAAAGGTGTGAAAAATACGAGAAGCATGAAACGGTCTGAAAAAGACGAGGATCATGAAAAGGTGTCAAAAATATGAGAAGCATGAAAAGGTGTGAAATATATGAGGAACATGAAACGGTCTGAAAAATATGAGGAGCATGAAACGTTGTGAAAATATGAAGAGCATGAAATGGTATGAAAAATATGAAGAGCATGAAAAGTTGTGAACAATATGAGGAGCATGAAAAGGTGTGAAAAATACGAGGAGCATGAAAAGGTCTGAAAAACACGAGGAGCATGAAAATGTCTGAAAAATACGAGGTGCCTGAATGTCTGAAAAATACGAGGAGCGTGAAAAGGTCTGAAAAACACGAGGAGCATGAAAAGGTCTGAAAAAAACGAAGACCATGAAAGGTATGAAAAATACAGGGAGCATGAAAAGGTCTGAAAAATACGAGGAGCATGAAAGCTATGAAAAATACAGGGAGCATGAAAAGGTCTGAAAAATACGAGGACCATGAAAATGTCTGAAAAATATGAGGAGCGTGAAAAAGTCTGAAAAACATGAGGAGCATGAAAAGGTCTGAAAACTATGAGGAGCATGAAAAGGTGTCAAAAATATGACTAGCATGAAATGCTGTGAAAATATGAAGAGCATGAAATGGTGTGAAGAAATATGAGGAGCAGGAAAAGGTGTGGAAAACACAAAGAGCAAGAAAAGGTGTGAAAAACACGGAGAGCATGAAAAGGTGAGAAAAATATCAAGAGCGTGAAAAGTCCTGAAAAATATGAAGAGCATTAAAAGGAGTGAAAAACACGAAGAGCATGAAAAGGTGTGAAAAACACGAAGAGCATGAAAAGGTGTGAAAAATATGAGAAGCATGAAACGGTCTGAAAAATACGAGGACCATGAAAGGTATGAAAAATACAGGGAGCATGAAAAGGTCTGAAAAATACGAGGAGCATGAAAAGGTATGAAAAATATGAGGAGCATTAAAAGATGTGAAAAATATGAAGAGCAAGAAAAGGTGTGAACAATATGAGGAGCATGAAAAGGTGTGAAAAATACGAGGAGCATGAAAAGGTGTGAAAAGTACGAGGGGCCTTAATGTCTGAAAAATACAAGGAGCGTGAAAAGGTGTGAAAAATAGGAGGAATATGAAAATGTGTGAAAAATACGAGGAGCATGAAAAGGTCTGGAAAATACGGGAAGCATGAAAAGGTGTGAAAAATAAGAGGAGCATGAAATGTTATCAAAAATATGAGGAGCATGAAACGGTGTGAAAATATCATGAGCATGAAACCGTGTGAAAAATATGAAGAGCATGAAAGGTGTGAGAAATATGAGGAGCATGAAAAGGTCTGAGAAGTATAAGGAGCAGGAAAAGATCGGAAAAATACTAGGAGAATGAAAAGGTCTGAAAAATATGAGGAGCATGAAATGGTCTGAAAATTACGAGGAGCATGAAAAGATGTCAAAAATACGAGGAAAATGAAAAGGTCTGAAAAATACGGGGAGCATGAATAGGTCTGGAAAATACGAGGAGCATGAAAAGTTGTGAAAAATACGAGGAGCATGAAAAGGTGTGAAAAATACGAGAAGCATGAAACGGTCTGAAAAATACAAGGAGCATGAAAAGGTGTAAAAATACGAGGAGCAAAAAAGGTCTGAAAAATACGAGGAGCATGAAAAGGTCTGAAAAATACTCGGAGCATGAAAAGGTCTATATAATACGAAGAGCATGAAAAGGTCTGAAAATTACAAGGAGCATGAAAAGGTCTGAAAAATGCGAGGAGCATGAAAAGGTGTGAAAAACACAAGAGCATGAAAATGTGTGAAAACTACGAGGAGCATGAAAAGGTTTGAAAAATACGAGGAGCATGAAAAGTTGTGAAAAATACGAGGAGCATGAAAAGATGTGAAAAATACGAGAAGCATGAAACGGTCTGAAAAAGACGAGGATCATGAAAAGGTGTCAAAAATATGAGAAGCATGAAAAGGTGTGAAATATATGAGGAACATGAAACGGTCTGAAAAATATGAGGAGCATGAAACGTTGTGAAAATATGAAGAGCATGAAATGGTATGAAAAATATGAAGAGCTTTAAATCGTATCAAATATATGACGAACATAAAAAGATGTAAAAAATATGAGGAGCATGAAACGGTATGAAAAATATGAGGAGCATGAAACGATGTGAAAAATATGAAGAGCATGAAAAGTTGTGAACAATATGAGGAGCATGAAAAGGTGTGAAAAATACGAGGAGCATGAAAAGGTCTGAAAAACACGAGGAGCATGAAAATGTCTGAAAAATACGAGGTGCCTGAATGTCTGAAAAATACGAGGAGCGTGAAAAGGTCTGAAAAACACGAGGAGCATGAAAAGGTCTGAAAAATACGAAGACCATGAAAGGTATGAAAAATACAGGGAGCATGAAAAGGTCTGAAAAATACGAGGAGCATGAAAGGTATGAAAAATACAGGGAGCATGAAAAGGTCTGAAAAATACGAGGACCATGAAAATGTCTGAAAAATATGAGGAGCGTGAAAAAGTCTGAAAAACATGAGGAGCATGAAAAGGTCTGAAAACTATGAGGAGCATGAAAAGGTGTCAAAAATATGACTAGCATGAAATGCTG